>NW_021604702.1:117896-136498 GCF_004785775.1 Grammomys surdaster | reverse complement strand
CTCTCTCTCTCTCTCTCTCTCTCTCTCTCTCTCTCTCTCTCTCTCTCCTCTCTCTCTCTCATCTTTTTGGTAGCCTGAAGAGTACCTTTCTGCATCAAAGATATTAGAACTAAGGATGAAGAATCTCTGTAGGTTTCAGTTCAACACCTCCATCTTCAATGAGTTGTATAGATGTGTTCCTCAGCAAAGGAGTCCTCTTAGTCAGTTTGCAGAGCAACCCATTGATTTGGGGTATTTTTCTGAGTGATTTGGAGAATTTTTTGAAATGCTTTCTCTCAATAACTCAATTGAATGTAACCCAGCCCCAGTACAACAAGACTTAAATGGTGACAAGAGATAGACAGTTGGGAATCTGTCAAACCATTATTAATAAAGCATATTATTATCACCTTCTTATGTGTGAACGAGTTTCTACTACAATAGGATTGCATACCATCCCTCAAATGGCCATCATTTTAGGCTCTCTTTACCTGAATTCTCTCCCTTAGGCCCATCTTTCTTCCTGCTCTCCATCTCATTCTCCAATTTTCATCCTGCTCCACCTCCAATTAACCCATAAAATCTGTTCTATTTTCCCCTACCAAGGAGAATCATGTCTCTCCCCTAGTCCATTCTTCTATACTTAACCTCTTTGAATCTACAGATCATAGCTTGCTTACCATTTATTTCATAGTTACTATCCACATAGAAGTGAATATGTACCATATTTATCTTTCAAGGTCTAGATGATCTCACTCAGAATAATTTTTCTGGTCCCATCTATTTGTCTACAAATTTCATGATGTCATGTTTTTAAGAGTTGAGTAACATTATATTGTGTAAATGTACATTTTCTTCATCTGTTCTTCTGTTGAGGGACATGTACGTTATTTTCAGTTTCAAATTATTATGAAAAGAACAAAAATGAACATTGGTAAGCAACTTTTCTTGTAGAAGGCAACACACCCTCTAAGAATATGCCCAAGCGTAGTACAGCAGGATCTTGAACTAGGTATATTCCCAGCTTTCCAAAGAACCATAACATTGATTTCCACAGTGATGGTACAAATTTACATTTATACCAGAAATGGATGAGAGTTTCCCATATCCTCATCAGCATGAGCTGTCACTTGTAATATTGATCTTAGCCATTATGACAAGGATAAGATAGACTCTCAAAGTAGTTTTTTTTCTATTTCCTGATGTCTAAGAATGTTTAATATTGTTAGGAGTTTCTCAGCAAGTTGAGTTTCCTATATTGAAATATTTCTTTTAGATCTGTACCCCATTTTAACTATATTATATGGTATTTTATATCTAGTTTCTTGAGCCTTTATAAAAAATATTTCCCATTCTGTGTGCTGCCACTTTGTCCAATTTATGTCATCCTTTCTCTTATAGCAAGATCTCAGCTTCTTGAAGTTCCATATATTAATTGGTGGTTCCTACACTACTAATTTTCTGCACAGGGTGTCTTCTCCTATGGCAATGGATTCAAGGCTATTTTCAACTTTCTTTTCTGTCAGTTTCAATATATCTGGTTTTATGTTAGTGGTATTGATCCATTTGGACTTGTGTTTTATACAAGGTGGTAAATATGCATCAAATTTTTATTCTTAAACATACAGATAACCAATTTTATCAGCACCACTTGTAGAATATTCTACCCTTTTTTCCAGTGTGTATTTCTGGCTTTTTTATCAAAAAGAAAAAAAATCAGGTGTGTGAGTTAATGTATGGTCCATAAATTGGTCCATAAATTAATCAATATATATCTTTTTAGTCTGATCCCATTTTTCCATTAATTAATTTATTAATTCTCTTTAATTCTTAATTGCTGCCTCTTATCCTGGTCCTCCTTCACATAGTCTCTCTCTCCATCCACCTCCTGTTCTTCTCTGATGAGTGGAGACCCTCCTGAGTATTCCTTCACTCTGATATACCATGTCTCTGCAGGTGTAAGAACATCCTCCCCCACTGAGGTCACAAGGCAACCCAGTTAGGCGAACAAATTCCACAGACAAGCAACAGGTTTAGAGACTGCCCTCCTACAGTTGTTGGGGGAAACACATTAAAACCGAGATTGAGCTTCATTATCTGCTACATATGTGTAAGAGCCTAAGTCTAGCCCATATATGCCTTTTGATTGGTGGTTCAGTCTTTGAGAGCCCCAAAGTGGCCAGGTTTTTTGACTCTGTTGTCATCTTGTGGAGTTCTTACCCACTTCAGGACTCTTCATCCTTCCCCCAGCTTTTCTATAAGAGTTCCCAAGCTTCATTCAAGGTTTGGCTGTGGCTCTCTGTATCTGTTTAAGGAAGGTTCTGGGTGAAGCCTATCAGAGGACTGTTATGCTAGGCTCCTGTCTGCAAGTATAACACAGTATCATTAATAGTGTGAAAAATTGATTTTGCCTAAGGGATGGGTCTCAAGTTGAGCTGGTTATTGGTTGGCCATTTTCTCAGTCTCTACTCTATATTTTTTCCTGTGTTTCTTATAGACAGGATAATTTTTGGGTCAAAAGTTTTGTGGATAAGTGGTGTCCTTATCCCTCCACCGGGGATCCTCCATGGCTACAGGAGGTGAACTCTTCAGGTTCCATATCCTGACTATTATTAGTCTCAAATAAGATCGTTCTCCTTGACTCCTGGCTGTATTCTCTATTCCCCTTGTCTCTGGCACATCCTTGGGATACCCTCAACAACCAACTTTCACCAACAGCTGATTTCGATAAATTCTGCTGGCCCTCTGTCCTTCTCTTCTGTTTCTCATATACATGATATAAAATTCTGTATGGCAAAGGACACTGTCAGTAGAATGAAAGGGCAGCCTACAGATTATGAAAAGATCTTCAATAATCCTAAATCCAACAGAGGGCTAATATCCAAAGTTAATGAAGAAATCACGAAATTAGGCACCAACAATCCAAACAACCCAATTAAAAATGGAGTACAGAACCAAAGAGAGAGTTCTCAACAGAGGAATCTGGAATGGCCAAGAAGCACTTAAATAAATTTTCACTGTCTCAGCTATCAGGCAAGTGAAACTCAAAATGACCCTGAAATTTCATCTTATACCAATAGAATGGCTAATATCAAAATCTCAAGTGATAGCACATGCTGATAAGAATGTGGAACAAGGATAACATTCCTCCATTGCTGATATAAGTACAAACTTATACAACCACTTTGGAAATCAATTTGGCAAATTTCTCAGAAACTGAGAACGTTTCTTCCTGAAGACCCAGCTATACCACTCCTGGGTATATACCCAAAAGATACCAAACCAACACCTGTACAACTATATTCATGGCAGCTTTATTCATAACAGTCAGAAACTGCAAACAATCTAGATGTCCCTCAACTGAAGAGTAGATAAAGAAACCATGGTACATTTATACAAAGGAATACTATTCAACTACTTAAAATAAAGACATCATGAATTTTTCAGGCAAATGGATGGAACTTGAAAATATAATCCTGAGTGAGGAAACAGACCCAAAAGAACATGCATGTTATATACTGACTTATAAGTGGATATTATCTGTAAAGGACAGGATAAGCACAATACATGCCAGAAACCCAAAGAAACAAACAAGAAGGAAGGCACATGGGTGCATACTTGACACTTACTGAGAAAGGGAAATGAAATAATCATAGGAGCCAGATGGAGCAAGGGAACTGGTTGGTTGAGGGGATAGGAAGTGAAATGGGTTAGGGGTCGGGATACAGTACAATTTTTATTACTATAGCTCTGCAGTACAACTTGATATAGGGAGTGATGGGACCTCCAAAAGTTTTTTGGTGTTTAGGTTGGTCATGATTGTTTTAGCTATCTTGGCTTTTTTTTTTCCATATGATGTTGAGAATTGTCTCTTCAAGGTCTTTGAAGAATTATGGTGGATTCCTGAAGAAAATTATATTGAATGTGTAGATTGTTTTTGGTAGTATGACCATTTTTTTTTCTATTCTAATCCCACCAGTTCATGAGCACAGGAGATCTTTCCATCTTATGGTATGCTTTTTGATGTTTTCTTTTTTTTTCCTTCAGAGAAGAAACTTGATTTTTTTAAAATAATACCATGCTTTCTCTTGCTTGGTTAGTGTTATTCAAAGATATTTTATATTATTTGTTGCTATTGTGAAAGATATTGTTTCCTTAATTTCTTTCTCAGTCTGTTTGTCATTTCTATATTGGAGAGCTAGAGATTTTTTATGAATTTGCTGAAGGTTAATGTCATCTGTAGAAATTACCCTGATGATTTTTAGGGTCACTTGTATATACTTTCTTATCATCTGCAAATGAAGATACTTTGAGTCCTTCTTTTCCAAATTGTATATACTAGAAATCCTTCACATACCATATCGCTCTAGCTAAAACTTTAAATAGTAAATTAAATAGATATGAAGAGAGTGCACAACCTTGTCTTGTTCCTGATTTCAATAAAATTGCTTTGAAGTTCTCTAAATGTAATTTGATGTTGGCTATAGTCTTGTGAGTTGTCTTTATTGTGCTTATGTATGTGGTGGTATTCCCTAATCTCTCTAGAACATCTCAAAGGGGTGCTGGATTTTGCGAAAGGCCTTTCCTATATTTGATAAGATGATAATGTGATTGTTCATTCATTCAATTTGTTTATATGGTAGATTATATTTATTGATTTTTTAACATATGCATCCTTCCATCTTTAGGATGGAGTGCAATTGATTATGGTAGATGATAATAGTGTTTTTAAATTCAGTTTGCAAATGTTTTTTGAGCATTATTAGATCTATGTTAACTAGGGAAATTGTTGTTTAATTCCATATATTGTTGAATCTTTAAGTGTTTTCTAAATCAGGATAACTGTGGTCTTGTAAATCAATAGAGCGAAAGTATTACTGTTTAGTCTTCTTTGAATATCTGACAGAATTCTGTGGTAAAACTAGCTGTTGCTAGTTTGTTTGTTTGTCTGATTGGTTGGTTGGCTGGTTGGTTGGTTAGTTGGTTGGGTGAGAGAGTTTCAATGACTACTTCCATTTCATTAGAGTATATAGGTCTAAGTTGCTCATCTTATCCTGATGTAGCATTGGTAAGCAGTACCGATCAAGAAATTATCTATTATTTTTTAGAGTTTTCAATTTAGTGGAGTCCAGATTCTTAAAATATATGCTTATGGTTTTCTAGATTTCCTTGGAGTCTGATATGTGCCCTCTGTTTCTGATTTTGTTATTTTGGATATTTTCTCTTCATATTTTAATTAGTTTGATTCAGGTTCTGCATCTTGTTGATTTTCTCTAAGTACCAACTCTTTGTTTCATCGATCATTATGAAGATCTCTTTGTTTTATTGATATTAGCCCTCAGTTGGAGTATTTATTGCTCTTGGGTATGTTTATTTATTTTTGTTCTAGAGCTTTCAGCTATGCTGTTAAGTTGCTAGTATGAGTTTGCTCTAATTTTTTTATGAAGGCACTTAGTACTATGAACTTTATTCTTGCCTTCTGTAGGGCTAGATATGTAGATAATAGATATTGCTTAAATTTCACTGTTTATTGGATTATTTCCTCTATCTACAGTTACTGACAATTTTGCTGAGTATAGTAGTATTGGCTGGCATTCATTGTCTTTTATTCTGCAGTATTTCTACCTGTAAATACTGGAATTTCGAATCTCTTTAAGAGGTCATGTGTAATTCTTATGGATCTACCTTTTATGTTATCTGATCTGTATTGTATGCAGCTTTTACTATTCTGTTGTTGTCCTGTACATTTCACGGTTTGACTACTATGTATCAAAGGTACTTTCTTTTCTGTTCCTATCTTTTAAGTGTTTTATATGCTTCTTTTGTCTTTATAGGTATCCCCTTCTGTATGTTAGGAAATTTTTCTTTCTATAATTTTGTTTAAAATATTTTCTGAGTCTTTTAGATGTGTTTCTTCTCTATAATCTATGCCTATTATTCCTTAGTTTAGCTTTTTCATAATGTTCCATATTTCCTGGGTGTTTCAGGTCAGAAGATTTTTGAGTTTCACATATTCTTTGACCAGTGTATCTATTTCTGCTATTGTATAGTTAACTCCTGAGTTTCTCTCTTCCATCTCTTTTGGTACCGAAGTTGGCCTGTGTAGTTCCTGTTCAAATTCTTCTGTTTTCATTTCAAGAATTCCCTCAGTTTGAGTTTTTGTTATTGATTCTATTTTCATTTTCTGGCGATGAACTTTTTTGTCAATTTCCTTACAGAGTTTATTTGTATTTTCTTGGATTTCTTTCTTTTATTTTTTTTGAAACTTTTTTATTGAATATTTTATTTACATTTCATATGTGATCCCTTTCCTCTTTTCTCTTTCTCCCCACACAGAAACCCCATATCTCATCCCCACTCCTCCTGCTTCTATGAGGATGTGCCCTCATTCACCCACTCCCACCTCCCCATCCTAAATTCTTCCACACTGGGACATCCAGCCTTTAAAGGACCAAGGACAACCTCTCCAACCTATGCCCAACAAGACCCTCCTCCCCTACATATACAGCTGGAGGCATGGGTCCTCCCTATGTGCTCCCAGGCTGGTGGTTTAGACCCTAGAAGCTCTGGTTGGTTGGTATTGTTGATCTCCCCATAGGGCCACAAATCCTTTCAGCTCCTTCAGTCTTCTAACTACTCCATTTGGAACCCCATGATCAATTCAATGGTTAGTTGTGAGGATTGGCCTCTGTATATGTCAGGCTCTGACAGACCTCTAAAGAAACAGCTATATCAGGCTCCTGTCACCATGCACTTCCTGGCAGCCACATCAGTATCATCTATCTATGGTGACTGTATATGGGATGGATAACCAGGTAGAACAGTCTCCAGACAGCCCCTCCTTCCGTTCCTATCCCACACTTATTCTCCACATTTGCTCCCATGAGTATTTTGTTACTCCTTTTAAGAAGACCCAAACACCCACACTTTGGTCTTCCTTCTTCATGAGCTTCATGTGGTCTGTGAGTTATATCTTGAGTATTGCGAGCTTTTGGGCTAATATCGAATTATCAGTGAGTGCATACCATGTGTGTTCTTTTGTAATTTGAATTTCATTAATGGATTTATTAATTTCTTCTTTAAGAATAGGATTTAAAAGCTTTTCCCTATGTTGCAATAATCAGCACCTCTGGTTGCAAGATATCAGAGATCAAGTGGAGACATATTGCCCAGAATATTATTGACTATGTTTTTATGTTAGCATACAGATATCTGGAATTGTGTTCATTATAGGTATTGGTACTCATTATTGAATCTATTTACATTGAGTGGGTATTTTGTTCCTTGGTTTTTGTTTCCATTCTGGAATTTCAACAATTGTGATGCCTGTGTGTTGCCTAGTAGAAAAGATTCCTTGGACCTGATAGATGTAGCCACTGGGAATTCCAAGTAAAATGTGTTTCTGGTATTGGGAGTTAACTTTTAGGAATGGGATGGGCCAGTGATATTTGTGGGTTCACAAAAGGGAAGAGAGCAGACTATTATTTATTTTGTTTCTTTGGAATTGTTTCTTTGAATTATTTAAAACTCTGGCTCAGGCCTACTATCTAAGCTGCAGTGGCTCTGCCTAGCCCAGCGGCCATGTTTCTTGGCCTGAGGCCATATACGCACTGCAGCTAGAACTGGCCCACCAGAAACACCAGCCCTGCCACTCACTAGATTCCAGTGTGAGAGATGGCTCTGCTAATAGTCCACACTGTCTCCGCAAGGCAGGGAATTGCCCAGACCACTCCTCAATTCATGCAGGCCCAGTAAGAGAATGAGACTCTAATTCTTATAGATTAATCAATGGCTTTATATGTTTGATAATGATTTATAACAAGATGCCCATACAAAGAGAGTTGTATCACAATTAGCTAACCTAATTATAAGTTTATAAGTTGTTCCCCATGAGTGCTCTCCATACCTTTGTGATTCTCTATCCTTCTACATCTCTGCCCTCTCTAGCTCCTCCTCTTCCTTTTTTCTTTTCCTCTTCCAACTCTCCCTCTTCCTCTCCTTCCTCCTCCCACCTTAGCTCCTCCTACATCTTTGGAGTGAAGGGAGGTCACCAAACAGTGTTTGCTATAACAAAGAGTGTGCATAAAACTAAAAACTTGGGTCTAGAGGAACAAAAGGAGAGCTGAAATTAAGGAGAAGGGAAGAAACAACTCTAGGGAGGGCCATCATGGAGATGAATCATCTACCAAATGCATTCTCAGATTGGACCTAGCCCTCCCCCCACAGCCCACACATATGTAGCAGATATGAGGTTCAGTCTTCATGAAGGTCCCCAACCACTGCAGCTCAAGTTGTCCCTGAATCGGTTTACTGCTTTTACATCATGTTCCCCTAACTGAACTTCATTGTCTGGCCTCAGACAGAGAGGATGTGCCTAGACCTGCAGTAACTTAATGTTGGGGGCAAGGGAGCATTCCCTCTTCTCTGAGAAGAGGACGGGATCTTTGTTATCCATTTGGCATGTGGTTAGTGAAGACAGGAGACCTCAGCAGAATTTTTGTACCAACTTTGGAAATAAGATTGGGAATATTGGAACTGAGGAGGAAGATGGCAGACAAGTGTGTGGGTCTGCTGTCAGCCTACTTGTTGCCCTGATTAGAGCAGCCCTTGAGTTAGCAGGAATTGTATGGTGGCATTAGAAGCTAAGACAGTGCAAAGTGTTGGGGAAGAGAGGTTAGAAGTGGAAGACCTGAGAAATCTACAAAAGATGTGGTTTGGGGGACAGGGAAGGCTACCATAGGTATTCTGTTACATAGCTGGGGGTGAGACTCAAGCATTGATTCTCCTGGAACCGAAGCAAATGAGAAAATCTACAGACTAAATTTGATAAGTGGACTAAGTAATGGTTGTTCAGACTAGCATACATATTTTTAATAAGTGATTTTCCATGAGAATTAAAAATGTTGAGAAACATAATCAAACATGTTGGGCTGATTATATTAGGAATGTGGTATTTGTAACGATAATGCCAAGATTGAATGATAGAGGGAGTAAGAATAAAAAGAGATATAAAGGAAAGAGACAGAAAAATGAAGTTTTTGAACATTAAGAAACTTATGAGAAAAGAACTTTAATGTTGACTTTTCATTCATTTTGCAAATATCATATTTATTAGTAAACTTAAACAAGATTTGAATTTTGTTTTATACATGATTACCCTTCTGTGTATTTATTAGTTCATTAATTTATTTAATATTTTTAAAAGTGTTAAAGATGAATCAAATCCTATGTTTTTAGAGTAATTTTGACATAATGAGATCAGAAGATTTGTGGAATTAGAGTTTTCAACTTTTATTCCTGTATTTACTAATAAAAACTTTCTCACGTTTTGCATTGCATTTCACAGAATATTTAAATTTTGTTTTGCATCTAAATAAAGCCACTCAGTTCTCCAAAAGAAATTCTTCAAAAACCTTACCTTTATCCATGGAAATAGGTTTCAAATATTTCACTAGAATAGAGTTCACTAATACATATGATAAAACTAAACTGAAAAATGATTTCCTGCATATTCTGAAGATAAACTCAACATATTACTAGTAAAATAATAGCTAAACCTTAAATGAAAATAGATTGATTTTATATGTTTAAGAGTAATACACTATTCACCATCTGCAAAATGTGTATTCATCTTGGTATTTAACAAGGAATGAGTGGATAATAATATAAGATATGTCTACACTGTAGAATATTCATTATTTAGCTATAAAAACTGTAAGGGTCTGTGATTTGCTGAAGAATGATATCCTAGATACAAATAATATACAAAAGCAAAAAGAAATTTATTCTGCAGAAATCGAGCATGTGGGAAGGAGCATTTGCTCTGTACCCAGATGGAAATACCCAAGTAAACTTTCAGGCCCAAACAGATTAGGAAAATTCCTGGGAAGGTAGATGTTCTTTATCTTGATGGGTTACTCAATCTCTAGGGATATGTGGGTCTTTGGAATTGACTAGGGCTCTGAGGACATTCCAAAGCCATTGTGGGGGAGGGGGACAGGGGGCCTGGAAAATATTCCTGGGGAAGCCTGAGAACTTTTTCTGACGCACTACTCTTACCTCAGGCCAGGTGGGTTTTTTTTTTTTTAACTGACCTGCTCAGACTTCCCAATTCTGGGAAACAGAAAATTAAGCCTAGTCTCCTGAGCTGCCAGTTTGAATCCTGTCATGGAGTCAGCCTGTCTTAGTCTTCTCAAACTATGAGTGTACTTGTAACAATATATTTTAAACAAAATTTAACTGAAATAACCCATGTACAGAAATATATATAACAGATAGAAAAAGAGCAGAAAAATGGCTACTAGGGAAAGGACACTGAAAAGACAGAGGAGTGTACTTATGATCAAATAGGGAAAAAATGGCATAAAATAAAAACTGTAAAAATTGTACTACTGTAGGATATTTCTAGTTAACAATTTACTCTATTTGGGATATCAAATGGTCTCGGAACAAAGAATAAACATTTGAGGCTATGTATATGTTAATTATCCTAACAAATATGTACTGTAGACAGGTATCAAATGATGACAACATATATGCATATGTATATACATACAAACACTACCAATGTCTTCCAATTTAAAATAGTAAGAAAGAGACGAAACATCCAATATCTCATGTGGGCACTAATTTAAAGTTTTAGACATTATAGAGACTATTCCAGGTTTTGTGGCTATGTTATCTTGTGCAATTTTCCAAGCAATTTCCTTCTCATCATTTTCTTGACATTTCAGTCATTTATCCTGCCCCTCCCAAAAAAAGCAGAGAATCACTTTGCTAGATAAAAGCTGTTTTTTCCTGCCTAAAATAAAATAAAATTCCTTCATAAGTGAAGACAATTTTAAAATCTGAACAGTCATAAAATGTGTTTTACAATATAAATAATATGGTTCTCTATGATCTAATTTGCTTCTCTTAACAGTGACACTAGAGAAATCTTATTTGTGTCCTTCTCAATTGCAAAATTTGAAAATTTTCATGTTTTCATTTACTAGATCACATTAAGAATGAATATAACATATAATGTTTCTCCAATCTATGTACTAACAGAAATATGTATATTTCTGTTTTTACTTTTTGCTATTTGAATTGTTTCAAGAATATCTAATTTTGTACTATTACATACTATAATATTATATAATATGCATATTAAATAACTTAGTGTTGTCTATTAGGTTTTTTTTTAAGTTGATCAAATAAAAGTGAATTTTAAATAAACCATTAAGTAATGAGATCTGGGTATATAGTTTAGTTTTTAGAGCACTTGTCTATCATGAGTCCTTAGTTCAGTCTCCAGCAAAGCATAAAGCATACATAGGGGTTGCTTGAGTGAGATAGAATAAAAATTACTTGATGTTCAGTTCCATAGAAAGTTTGTAATTTTTGGCATTGACAGACTGCATAGTATGCCCAAATTTTTGTGTATCTAATAGACTCATGTTGAAAAAAATAATTTAAATAAATGTGAAATTGTAAAGCTTGACCTTCATTATTTTATTAAATTGTAGACAAATATAATAGAAACAGTTAAATAGGTGAACTAGATTCAATAGAGTGGTAGCAAGACAGCTTATTTGGTAAAATATTTGCCTTATAAGGATAAGGAGCAGTTTTTATTCCCAGAACCTACATAAAAGCTAAGTTGGAATGCCTGCCAATATGTAAACCCAGCTTAAGAGAAAGACACAGAGAATCTCTAGAACAAGGTTGTTAACAAGACTGGACAGGAAGGCAAAATCCAGCTTGAGCAAAAGTCCTTGCGACCATCTATAATGTCAGAGAGATCACAGAAGATGCTTCATGTTATCCTCAAACATACACACACACACACACACACACACACACACACACACACACATGCACTGAACACATATGTGCTCACACACAGATTTTGGAATATACAGATGAACACATGTGCATGAATACCATAGATACATGCATATGCAAAACAAAGATGTACAGTTGAATGTTCAAGGGTCTGTCCCAGAACTTTTGGGTGAATACAATGTGGTGACATGAAGGAAATAAAGTCAAACTATTTGGCTAAAGAGTATGGTCAGTAAATAAAAAAAATGCTATAGAAAATTTATTCTATATTGATTATATGAATACTGAGGACCACTGTGTATTTAATGTATAAAAGTGGAACACACAATTCTGATATGAAAAGATATGCCCATGAAAGTGAAAACTATTCAAGTCATGTTAAAGAGCTTTGGTTTTGTACTAAACATGAGTCTCATAAATTTCCTAACTTAATACTTAGGAATTGTTCAGGGTAGAGAATTGAAAGTAGATATATACTCGACCAGCATTGTTGTGCCTTTCAAAGATGGAATAGAAGATATCTTGAGGCTATGGCTGAATTCAAGGCAGTACTGGAGTGTCTTGGTTGACAGGGGAAAGTGGATGACTCAAGACAGACATGACAGTCTATAATGAAATTGAAAATGTCAATGTCTCTAGTGATTTTCAACTCACATTGATTTACAACATTCATATGACAATGGCAAAATCTGGAAAACCTCATTTAGGATAAAAAAAAAAAAGAAGACTGATTCAGTCTTGTTCCTGGAATCAAAAGAGATCTTGAGATATCCAGATCATCATATTCCAATCAGTAGCCACCTCTCATTTTATGTATTTAAGTGGGAAATTCCACTTACCAGTCCCAATACCTATATTTGACATGTAAATTTTGTAACTATTGTTTTCCAAAGTCTAGACCCAAAAAAAATTAAATTCTAGATAATATTCCTTGACTTAATTTGAGTAAAAACTCAATTTGTATTTTTTCCTATGATGAAATGTACACACAGACGTTATTCAAAGATTAACAGGTTAGTGTTGAAACTTGAGCCACCCTTTAGAAAAGATGGATGGAGTCACAAGTATAACTTTTACTAGGAAAACTCTACAGCCTCAAATACAAGGAATGGAAAATGACAAATAAAGAAAAGCATACAAACAGCTATGCATACTCTTGGGAAGCTAAATATACATGAATTTTGAAAAGATACACTTGTCTTAAGAGAAGATGTATAAAAATAATGAAAGCCCTCACAAAAATAATAATTCAACCAATTTAATAAAGCACAGTGTCAAGTACAAGTGAGAATTTGGAGACAAGGAATATCATGAATAATTTCCTAAACGAACTGTTGCATAAATAAACAAGCAATCAAAATTTGTGGATCCAGGATCACGAGGGTCAGGTGGGACACTTATCCATGTATACACACACATACACACACACACAATTTAATGGTTTTATTTCTCGTAGAGATGACAATGAAGGCATGAAACATGATACAAGACTGTGAAATAATAATTTACTGTGTGAGATCCTGAGAAAAAAGTAACATAAAGCAGGAAGAAAAAAGGAAAAGCAGAAAGACAGAGAGAGAAAAGAGTGGAGCAGGATGGCAAAAATAAGGGCAGGAAAAATGAGTGAGAAAAGGACAATGAGGAAAAATAGTATGATAAAACACTCTCAGTTTGTCATTATTCTTTTCATTAAGACATTTGAATTGTGATAACACATTTTTTTTCTTTTTATTTCTTTGGTTTTGCTCTGATGGAAGAATCCAAATATATAGCTTGGTAGATCACTCACAATGTAATTAACTTAACTATTTTTATTTCCATGCTGGAGACTTGTTATTGTTTACCCATCAGTAAATGATGAACCCATCAAGTTTGATTAATCATATAAAACTTCATTATTTCCACATGACAATTGTGTTATAGTTTTAAATACCTTCCCTTCTCTGGGGAGTGAAAGATCATTAGACATTATGACAATAATTTTGCTGGTAGGTTTATATTTTACATTAGGTTAAGTAGAGAATCTCTCTAAGCAAAAGAGTGATTTGATGTAGTAAAAGCAAGGAGCAACAGTTTACTAGAGTGATTTTTGCAGAAATTACAAGGCCTAATGTTACCAGAGGAGTAAATAAGGATTCAGGACAACAAGTAGTGAGAAGAAGAGTTATAACCTAGTATGCTTAGTGATTTGAAATAGAGTTTATTGATATATCTTTCTAGAAGTGGGTTACTTTTAATCTCTTAGCATATTGTTATGCATTACTATGACAATTTTATCTACATCCATGTCTGTTAGTGAATAGAAAGATTGGATATGCTTGCTTACACTCATGTAGCATATTCATATTAAAGTTAGTTCTATTTCAAATTATGCTGGGGGCCAGCCCAAGATGTTCTTTCTTGTTGGTTCTTCTTGAGGCAGCAGAGGGAGAAGACATCCTCTGGGGAGTGAGGGGAGGGGGAGTGGGTGTGTGGACTTGGTTATAAGAGATATTTAAGGTTGCTGTTAAACAATAAAATATTTACCTATCTTAAATGTGTCATTTTGCCATTGTAATGGACCTGCCTGGGTTCCTTTGTGGTCAGAAACTACAGTCTCTGGCACTTAGCACCTCTTAAAACAGCAGGGGATTAAGTAAGGAACTAATTACTAGAGTCTTTTGCTTATAGTCCAGATGCCTCTGGCTTGTGAGGCTAGGGTGGAGAGTTGGACCAATAAACTTCTACTGAACTAGTAGTAGAGTCACTCTCACAGAAGAAAAAACTTTTAAAAAAGCAAATATGGATTAAACTCACATAAATTCATATACAGATTAATACACACACATTTATACATTTCCATTTAAACCAGCTGAGCTCATCTTACAAGTTATCACATAATTACATACTTACAAACACATCCATACTTACATATGTATATAGAACAAAAGACCAAGTGCCAGTGCAGAATGAACTCACTCATTCTGGAGGAAAACTGAGCTTAAATCTTTGTCGTATAGAGAAAGAAAAGCTTCTACTCTCTTATTGCTAAACGAATTAAAGCCAAGCTTGTAAGAATAAAGAATTGTTCCCTTTAAAAGATCTGTCCTGTCCCATGGTAAGAAGAAGCCTGCCTGCTCCTTCTGTTGTATCTGCAGCTTCATTGTTTTTCCTCTTTAGGTCTGCATTCTGCATATTGCTATCTTAATTTAGTTATTCCACTCTACATTCTCCTTCCATTCTTGCTCTCTAATCCTACTCTGGTATAACAATGCCCTAGCTCCCAATGCCTTACTCCCAAAGCCTTTACTCCCATTGCTATGTTCCCAATGATCTCTCTCCAATATTATGCCAGCAAATGTAATCTTTCCTAGTCATTTCGTTTTTAATCATTTCTAGGAGAAGAGATCACATGGTTTTTCCAAGCATTCTTTTTTACAAAAGCTCACTAGAATGTCAAACATAAATTCAAATCATAAATTCAATAAGAAGATTACAAGAATATGTTGATGTTTACATACATGTATCTATTAAGAATAATTATCTGGTTAAATATTCATTATCTCTCATCAACTCTACAGTTTCATGGAGAGTTGAATACCATAACTAAGTTATCATTGACGTTTTGTATGTACAGAGCAAGTTGATATTTTACCTATTGTCCTTGCACCTATAGTAAATTTTCAGTTTTATGAACTTTGGTTAATTGTTTTACAGCCTAAAGAATTGTAAATTCCTCAGTTGTAAATCCCTTCTTTATATCTCAGAAACAATTGACTCATGACACTTGAAGACTGGCAGAGTTCTAATTGCAATTTTCATGTCAGAGAGGTCCTATTATAAAGAGCTTAATTATTTCTAGTAAAATTTTAGGAATCCTTAGAGGATCATCATTATGAATTAAGAAATCATCTATTTGTCTATAGAGCATCACCACAAGACAGTAAATCTTTGTCGTTCTGAAGAAATCCGTTCGAAAGGATGGACTAATACCTAATCATTAATATCTATTCATTATTACTAATTATATATATATATATATATATATATATATATATATATATATATATACCTATAGTAAATTTTATTATATATAGTAAAGATATAATATATATATATATATTAGGAAAAGTATATTAAAAACAAGAATCTTTCCTAAACTGAAATTATCCTCAGCCTTGCCTAAAGAAGCAAGAGATAGCTACATGGACCAAGATTAGAGTTTTCAACTGATTATAAGTAATTCTGAAATTTGGAATATTCCATCCAGGTTCATACTTTGAATAAAGATATAAGATAACACTTAAAATTGCCATATTTGGAATGCATTGAAATATAATTAGCGGACAAAAATGAAAAATAGTATGCAGAAATAATCAGATTTTATTTGTAAATAATCCTAAAGGTACACATGGAAGGCTTTGTGAGAAATACTATCTTCTTGGATTTGCTCATTCTTCCATGAGTTTGTGTGAGGCATGTTCTCAGTTGCAGAATTAAGTTATTAATTCCAGAAACTGGGAAGATCTATTTCCTTCTTAATCCAATTTCTTATACAGTTACTGGTTCACTATAAAGCCATAATTGTGTTACACTATAGTCTTGTTGCCAATGTTTCTGTACGAACAAAATGAACTACAGTTATAATTTTATTTCAGTGTCTACATAAACTATCTCTAGTGATTATTTTTTAATAATATCTATATTATTATTCTTATATATGTACATATATGTGTCAATGTATATATGTCATGTGGTGGAGGTCATACAGAGGCCATAAGACAACAAAAACTGGTGTGGGAGGGCAGTGATGATGGGTTTCTTGAACTGATGTTAGTGCTGAGATGTGAACTCCAGTCCTGTGAATTATAAGCTCTTCTAATGACTAAGCCATCTCTTCTGTCCCAGCCATCACTATTCTTAGCTCTTCAGTTCCTAAAACTTCATAATACCCAACATGCTTGGAAATAGAATCTGTCACATGCTCCATTTCAAATTTGGGTATATTCTTTCATGCCATTTTCAGTCTTCTAAAACAGATGTGATGATTTTGCAATTTTCATAGAAAAACTACTCCTAGCTTGCTTCTGAGCTATAAATGTAGCCATATTGTATGGACATTGCACATATCTACTTGCTTCAAATTCTAACTTTTTAAAAATAACTATTATATGCTTTAAAGCCACTATGTTTTTCATTTATTGCTTTATTTAAAGATTACAATAGGAGTCCCAAGAAAATTTTTGACCAAAAATAGGTTAGCATGTTTGAAGTCTTGAATTTTTAATACTGTCTTTAAGCAATATATATTTAGGAATTATGTTAATCAAAAATTCCATTTTTATTTAAAGCAGGAAGGAAAATGATGCTTCTTGAAAATAAAAAAATCAACTTACTCTTCTACAAACTTCACAAAGTGACCAGAAGTGCAAGTGAGTTACTCTTAATGTGTGCAAAATAATGTGTAAGTATGCTCATTGAAAAGTATAGCAAGGTGTACTTTAAACCACAAACTAAGTGTTTGTTCTTAAGGAACTACTAATAAAAATTATCATAATTTCTTACACCAGGATTTATTTTAAACATATTGACTACTTAAAAATAAAAGAATTTACTTGTTCAAAATAGAATCACTGAAGTTTAACCTCTTATATTCTACCATGCATCCACTTAGAAATTCTGAAGCATCCAGTTCCAAAGTGATGGGGCTCTAGGACATGGCACAGTTTATAAAATTAATTACAGACATAAAAACCTCAGGATCACATCATGACACTTTTTTGCATTAGTATTCCACATCCAACTATAGATTGTAAGCTGGAAACCTTGATCTGGATATAGAACAGAGGACTTTAGCATTATGTGTTCTAATCTACAAGGAAAAAAGATAACATTTTTTAAGTTTGTCTTTTATTTAAATTGAAAGTAGATTCTTCTCTCATAGAATACCAATCATGCACAATTTACCTTTGCTCCGACCCTCCCAGGATTCCCCAACTTTCATCTACCCAATATCCACTCCCTTTCCATCTCCTTTCAGAAAAAAAGGAGCCCTCTAAGAGACAACAACCATACAGGAGAAAATATGTAGCAGATGTACAGCTCAGTCTCTATGTAGTTGCCCAACAACTCGAGCAGGGGCTGTTCCTAAAGCTGTTGTCTGTCTATGGTATGTTTCTCAACAGGGCTGCCTTGTTTGGCTTCTATGGAACAAGATTCATCTAACCCTGAAGAAGCTTGATACACCAAAGTCGGGAGATACCCAAGTGATGCCTCCACTCTCAGAAAAGAATGAGAGGGAAGGTTTTGGGGAGGGTACCTATGAGCTGGTATCTGGAGAGGAGGCAGTGATTGGGACATAAAAATGTAATTAATTAAAAAATAAAAAAGAAGACAAAACAAGAACATTCACACTGGACTGTTGGGTTGTAGTGTGGGTACCAGACCAGTTGTTGGTTTAAAGTGTGTACTGCATCTCTCTCTTCACAGGGATAGAGCCACTCAGGGAAGACAGAGGCATGGGAAGTTTGACTGTGCTCTCTCAACTCCAGCACAGTGTAGGCGTCAGGCTATGTGAACCCAAGGGACTCTGCCCTGGAGTGAAGGTGGGCAGTATGAGGTCCCACGGGGAGCTGGAGCTAGCTCATCTGGTTCTCAGGCCCTTGGGCACCCAGGTTCCACTGGGGGTAGCAGCAGTAAAGCCCAGAACAAAGTGGGAGGCACAGAGGCTGGATTGCCCCATGGCCGAATGAAAAAAACAGAAAGAGAGAGAGAGAGAGAGAGAGAGAGAGAGAGAGAGAGAGAGAGAGAGAGAGAGA
>NW_021604702.1:114104-117886 GCF_004785775.1 Grammomys surdaster | reverse complement strand
AGAGAGAGAGAGAGAGAGAGAGAGAGAGAGAGAGAGAGAGAGAGAGATTTTCTGGCTATGATTCACTGTGTCTCTTTACATCTGCTGTCTGAGAAACCCTCTCTGATGATGAATAAAGAAGGCACCTATCTATGAAAGTTCCAGAATATCATTACAAATCATTACATTGATTTTCTTGTTCTTAGGCCAATTTTGTTTAGTTCTGCCCTGTCGGGCACCGCCCGCGTGTGGGTCATGGGCGAGGGCACAGGTCGTGGGCAGAAGCAGGCGGGTAGCATCCTGGGCGCCACTGCTCAGCAAGAGCGCAACAGCATGTGGGGGTGTTCTGGGAACTGCAGCTCTCAAGAGAAAGTGTCCTGTGGTCAGCTAGCTCTCTTCCACTCGCGCCCCATCGCTTGGGTTTTGGCTTACGCAATGAGTCCAGGATTTCAAGAGACATGTGGAGTTAAACACTCCAGATTGACACTGCGGTGGGTTTGGATGGTAAAGAGCTCTCCCAAAACATGTCTGAAGGGGTTTGTTTATATATTGGAAGAGAGCAGGGCTTCAGGTAATATGTAAATTTTGAGGCAGAGACCTGTTAGTCTCGTGTCTTACGTGACCTAGCAAGGGGACACCATGTCAGGTCTCTGGGTTCTGGGGGCGTGGCCGAACACCCAGGATTCAACAGTCCCACACTGTCCTTGGCCTGTGGGATATCCAATAACCAGTTCCTGAGCATCCAAGCAGTATCTAGCATGTGGTCCCTATCATGGTGTGGGCTTCAACTTAATTAGACATTGGTTGCCCACCGTCACAAGATCAATACCATTACTACTCTAACATCTTGTAAACAGGACAGACTTTTAGGTCAGAGGTTCTGAAGGGTAGGTTTTGTCCATATTTCTCAAGGGAACCTGTAGAGTACCTTTCTATGCCAAAGAGACTAGAACATAAGGTGAAGGATCCCTCCAGGCACCAGCTTGACTTTTTTAAATTCAAGAGCTGTTATTTTAAGAAAAATTTCAGACACTCAGTTTTACCAATAAAAACTCAAGAGCCAGATGCTGGGAGGAAAGCCTGTTAGTTCACAAAGGCAGAGAAAACATCCAGCTGACCATCCTCATCAGCTAATGTACCAAAAGGAAAAGCAAGTGGAACCATTCCAAGAGAAAGAAGTATGTTACAGTCAACAAACCTGAAAGGAGTTGATGATCTGCAGAGCATTTTTACATCAAACATGGACATGAAGTAGCAGAGTTGGTGTTTGCCCACCTGTGTTTCTGTCTTGCTTTGGACCAACATTTTCTCATTATGCTCATTTCCATAGTTGTTGGAATAGTAGCCTGTATTCTGTGCCACAGTGTTATGATCTGTGATCATAGAAGTATGTGATCTGGTTTTTTATTTTGATTATATAGGCAATTACAGTTAAGAGATTACATGACTCTCAGAAGAGTGACAAGCAATGTGAAAGTTTCGGGATATGCTATGTGATGCAGACTCACATGGTATTTTGCTGAGGTAGGACCCATGGAAAAACAAGTGATATTTGGAGAAAGTATAAGTAGGACTCAATGGACAGTGATAGCACACTTGTATAGCTAGCTTTCTTTCATTAGTCTTGTTCCTTGGATGATGCTGATCTTCACTGAGGAGAGAGAGACAGAGAGAGAGAGAGAGAGAGAGAGAGAGAGAGAGAGACAGAAGAAAACTCCTGGCATCACAACTGGTTCTTGTTGCTTCCTATTCAGTGGAGGGCTGGCTGTTCCTGCTGGTTTGTGCCACTGCTGCTGAATTATGTTTGGGATCCTGTCACCACTGAACTCTACTGGTGGTATCCTGACAGAGATTGAAATCTCTCCCAAAGAATTACTTCTAAACAAGCCCATATCCTCTAGTACTGTTTATCATCTTTTCTCCCCTACCTTTGGGTAGTGTGCTAGAAGGAGGATGAAGCACTTGAGATCCCTTATTAAAAATAAGATTTGAAAAATCTATGCCTACAGAAGAGAAATTGACATTCAGAATTTAAAGGATGTTGAGACTGTGATAAATTTTGGGGATGCCTGGGGCTGCATTAAGGCCAGAGCTGTGGGGTTCTCTGACTCTTGGGCATCCAGGTGCCACTGGGAGTTGCAGAAGACCAGAAAATGAAGTGGGAGTCTATGAGCTGTGTCTAGTCTGGTGCTGGTGATTGTGAGAAGGGAACTAGAAGATGCAGGCTTGAGGGTAGTTGTGGATGGGAATGCAGAAAGGGCTTCTATGGGAGATTAGGCAGTGGCTCTGTAGGTGAAGGCCTCATTTCATGGCTCCTTATGACAGACCTTGGTGAAGAGAGAGAGTCCATGGTTCTAAACAGTTTATTGTTATGGCTTAAAACCGTACTGCACTTCTCAGTATTTAAATACCTTTTGCAGGGAGGAATGTCTGGGAAGGGAAGCTTATTGGCTAAGCCCTCAGGGCCCCTATGTAGCTCATTAGCATGGAGAACTCTGTGTTGAGCCTAGGTGACCTTTGGTCGCGTCATCACTTCTCTTTTGTGTGAGAAGCATGCCACATGTTCCAAGTCAGGAGTCTGGCAGGAAGCTGAGAGTCACCTAAGCCTCAGGTGTGTGCCCACCGAGTTTACAGATCTCGATCTGCTATATCTTACCAAACTTCCTAGAATGATTTCATGTCCCACCTGCAACCTTAAATCGGACTCGCTGGGAGGCAATATAAATGAGTAAAAGACCAAGTAGAAATAACTATGAGGAGGAGAATGTAGACATTTTAAAATTTAAAATACTGATGTTTTCAATTTATAAGAAAATGAAATGATTCAGTTTTATTCATACTGTGTATAGGCTAGATGTTCCACAATTGGCTTAAGAAAGTGCTATCTAGGACTGGAGAGAGATGGCACTGCCGTTAAAGGCTAGGCTCACAACCAAAAATATAAGAAAATGTTATCTATGTGAAAGTAGGTTGTGGGGTAGGAGGAGTTTCAGAAACAGTAAATCCAACCATCTGGAGAAAAGAAAGGAAGAAAGGAATGATGTAATTCTCTTTCAGCAAAAATGTTGCTTAAAAATATTAGTTGTTATTGCTTTTGCCCATATATATGAGTGTAAGAATATTAATAATTTTCACATATAGAAAGAGTGATAGAAGTTGGCCTATGGATCCCAAAATCCCTGAGCCACAAAATGAACACTAAAATATACCACATACATACAAGTAATGAATATGTCAATGAGATGGATGATATGAATATCTTCTTCAATGAAGACAATTGTTGTGCTGGGTCTCCTTTTGACTGATTCTATCTGCAGAAACTACTTTGCAGATAGACTATGGCAGGAAGCAGAGAGCAACAGCCACATTAACAAATCCTATTGTGGAGGCAGATTTCTAGTAAATCCAACTCTTAGAACAGTTCATAAAATGATGAATGTGCCCAAGGCAGGGCTTTAAAATGTACAGTAATATCCCACCCCTTTACTAAAGGAAGATCAAAATAAAATATATAGTTAGAATTTCTAGAGGCAAAGATACCCAGGTCCCAGAGGATAAAGCCCTTTTATTAAATGTCACTACAAAATAGATACATTAACAGTAATATTTTTGTAATAAGAAGTTATTTGTACCATAAAGAAATAGATGCTGAGAGTTAAATCATCTAATAATGCAAAGTAAAAAAGTATATTTCAGAAAAAAGTGTGGTCATATCTAACTACTGGCAAAACAGACCTTGCTGCTGAGTATGAGAGAGAGAGAGAGAGAGAGAGAGAGAGAGAGAGAGAGAGAGAGAGAGAGAG
>NW_021604702.1:70896-114094 GCF_004785775.1 Grammomys surdaster | reverse complement strand
GAGAGAGAGAGAGAGAGAGAGAGAGAGAGAGAGAGAGAGAGAGAGAGGGAGAGAGAGAGACAGAGAGACAGAGAGACAGAGAGACAGAGACACAGAGACACAGAGACACAGAGAGAGAATCACTACCTAGACACTCCTTAACTCTAAAAGTAGGAAGAGCAGAGAAGTAAATACTAAGTTCTGTCTCTGTGAACTCTGACCTTTAAATAACGTTTTATAGCCTGTTGGTTAAGTTGAACATGACTGTGCTACTGAGAGTCAAACAGAAAGTGCAGATACAATCCTTCATGGCCTAGAGTGCTTGAAATTTTGTAAAAAAATACATATATTAATCAAGATTGGTGGTTTGAGTATGCTTGGCCTAGGGAGTGGAACTTTTTGGAGGTGTGGCTTTTTTGGAAATGTATGTTACTGTGGACATTGGCTTTAAGACCTTCTTTTCCTAGTCAGATGGGAACCAGTATCTCCTGGTGGCCTAGAAATGAAGATGTAGATCTCTCAGCTACTTAAGCATTATACTCCTGCCTTGATGACAATGGACTAACCATCTAAACCTGTAAACTATCACCAGTGAAATGTTGTTCATATAAGACTCATATTGATCATGGTGTCTGTTCACAGCAGTAAAATCCTAACTGAGGCAAAAGTAATCTTTAATTAATGTATAAACATAATATAATGAATAAAGGATTTAAAGTAAAAAAATTAATAGATATTAATATATCTCTTTGACTATCATTCTACATCTCATCCTAATGGTCAATATGTTGACTCATTGAATACATAAACATGGCAAAATGATTAATACAAAATATACATGACATAAGTACACACACACACACACACACACATATATATATATATATATATATAGAGAGAGAGAGAGAGAGAGAGAGAGAGAGATGTGTATTGAATGTAGTTCAATAAAATGTCAAATATATACATAAAATTATGAGCCTAAACATTTCGTTTGCAAATGGTGAAACAATTCTGCAATATTTTTTCTTATCAGCAACATGGAAGTTCTTGTGGTTGCAAAATGATATGTTTGTGGATTTTTCCAATAAATGCATATAATTTGAGAAGTAGATTATGTTCTATAAAGATGAATCTAAAAGAGAAAATACTTTTTTTCTAATTTTTTACACTGTTCTATACCCTCAGAATTTACTTTGCTAGGTTGGCTCATGTTAGTTTGGTCCATTTCTGTGTGACTCTCTCACCTTTTATATAGATTGCTTCTATTCAACAATTAGATAATTTTGCTGTGGAAAACAAGAAAATGACTTTCTAAAGTATAACCTATTAATAAGCAGAAGTTTTAAAAATCATATTTTATTACTTTAGAATGTTACAAATCTGTCCACTTTCTTCAGAACTCCTATAGAGCTTAATTTATAGTACCAAGCAGCTCATATTCTATAATTTCCTTTCTTCATTCTGTACATGCGGCTCTGTGTGTTTCACACTAGCCAAGGAATTATGTTCTCTGGTTATGCATGGATGCTTTCACCTGGTATATTCTGCTTTAATCCACATGAATCTAGCTATTACCTTTTTTCACATCTGTGCTAAAATTTAACCAGTCTGGTTTTTCATAGGCTGTCTATTTAGAGCTAAATTTTCTAGTGACACATAATTGTCAGTTTGTTATTTTGTATATCATGCTGTATTGTGTTCACTACACTATATATTTAAATAAAGGTATGTTGTCTGTTTCATTAACAACTATATAAGCTCCCATTATTTATACATATGGAATAATGCTGGCTTACAGCAAATCTTCAAAAAGTATTATGTTTTTGAGAATAAGAAAATGAAATATTTAATTTGGAACCTTCAATCCTAGAAGCTATTGAATATGTTGGCACATAAATAGGATATATGGAATAGGTAGATCTCTGTAAATTAATTATAACATGCACATATGTTTACAGTAAATCATTTTCAACAATATACAACTTAAGTAACTACAAATTTGATTTACCTGTAAATAAACAAATACAGTCAGTATTCAAGGTAATAATATTATACTTAATAGTACTTTTTATACCTCATTTTTCTAAATTAATACTTTCTCAAATTGTTTTAGTTCATGTTATATAACATTATATTTGAATTCAAATAATTTATATTTAAAATACTTTATTTCAGATAAAACAAGATAATTTTGTTTAATAAATATTTGATGATCTCTAACATTAAATCAAATACTCCACAAATAAATATCTAAATGAAATTGGCTGATTGAGTGAACACATGCACATTTATTCTTTCCATAATTCCATTCAGTTCAAATTAGTGAATGATTATATATGTATTTCAGCGGTATATTAACTGTCTACTGTGTTCAAATACCTACAATTAGTCTGTAATGACAATAATGATGAAATATAAAATGAATAAATGGGAACTACATGGGCTCAGTATTACATACATAAATGTAGTGGTGTCTTAATCACTGCTCTATTGCTGTCAAAAGACATCATGACCATCACAGCTCTTATAAAGAAAGCATTTAATTGGGGATGGCTTGCAGTTCAGAAATTTAGTCCATTGTTTCATAGCAGGAAAATTGGTGGCTCATGGACAGACATGGCACTGGAGAGGTAGCTGAGAATTCTACATCCAGATCTGCAAGGTAGTAGGGAGAGATACACTGGGTCTAGCTTCAGCATTTGAATCCTTAAAGCCCCACTCCTTGTGACATTTATCTTCTAATAAGGCCACACTTACTCCAACAAAGTCACAACACTTAATGCCTGTCAGTTAGTGCTACTCACTAATGGTCAAGCAATTAAATATATGAGCCTATTAGGTTCATTCTTATTCAATAAAGGATTTCTTATTTACAGATGGTTTGAATGAGAATTAACCTCCATAAGCTCATATATATGAATGCTTGGTTCCCATTTGATGAACTGTCTGGAAGTATTATAAAACGTGGCCCCTTTGAAATAGATGTGTTCTTATTAAAGGAGGTGTGTCATTGAATGTGGGCTTTGTGGCTTCAAAAGGCCATGCCAGGCCCAGTGTTTCTCTGTGTGTGTGTGTCTACTGCCTTTAGATCAAGTTCTCTCACCTACTGCTTCAGAATTAACCTTGTCTACTTTCCTACATGGAGCTAATCAAATAAATCTTTCAATGTATAAAGCAGCAACTAAATAAATGCTTTCTTTATTTAGAGTTGCTTTGGTCATGGTATCTCTTCAGATCCATAAACTGATAACTCAAATAATAATGTTATTCAAATATAAGATTGTAGATACTAAATCAAAGTACAATTATTATTAATATCATGTCTTAAAATCTTGAGCTTCTAATCTTAGAAAGCCTGACTTGTGACTGAAATACCTGCAAATTCCAAACTGAACTACAACAAAACACTAAACTATGGAGATGAATTGAAAACATAGAAATAATTAGTGACATCAATATTTATACATAGATTCCATAAAGTAGCCTTAAACTATATTTTGTAGGTAACCTTGAGACTGATTTCAAAATCTCAAAATTAAACCAAAGGAAATAAAAATACACACTCTGAAGCATAAGAAATCATAATAGTTTAACAGACTAGGAAACAAAGGGGCCTGCTCTACAGACAGAATAACACTGTTTTATCCATGACTGGACATGAATACCACTGGTAGTGATAGGGGTACACTTGAACTGCTCACACTCATGCCAGTATCAGAGCAAGAAAGTTTTTCAAAAATACAGGAGTAGGAGTCTGTCTCTGTCTCATATGGTGAGATTTCTCTTTCAGGACAGAGTAGTACAATCATCCAAAAATGAACAACTCACCAAGGAAATTCTAAGAAAGATTCCAACATAAAAGACACCAAAGTGAAACACAACTGGGACAATTAAGCTATTGAACCTGCTGAAGAGAAAAAAAAATGATTAAAGGAAATAGAATTCAAGTTAAGAAAAAGGTGACCATTAAACAGATCAAATTATATATTGTGAGAAAGGGAAAAATAACAACAAATTAGGAGAAAATGTGATAAATATTTGAGTCAATAATATCTGAAATATTTTGAAAGTTGGTAAGGAGATCCTATTAAAATTCAAGAACTTTAAGACACAAGAAAAAAACATCAAATAATATTTATACTCACACTATTAAAAGACAAAATAAAGCAATTTTGAAAAAAGCATGAGAGAAGCAAATGTTAAAAAGCAATCACTGCTTAAAAAGTCAAAGCATACATCAATCTTATTTTTTTACTAAAAAAAAATGGCTCTTACTTTTATTGCTTCTTAGTATTGTGAGGTTTTTCTGTTGTCATTGTCATTTTGTTTCCACTTCACTTCTGATTTTTCCCTCTTTGAGATCTACCTGTCTACTGTTTCAGGATTTGCTTTGTTCTGGATTTTCCATGGTCTCAAGCTGTATCACTAAGTCATTAATTTGAGTTCTCTCAATTCTGTACTACAAATGTTCCTCTTAGCATTGGCTTCCTTGTGTCCCATGGATCTTAGTATATTGTGTTTCTACCTTCATTTAATTTTAGAAATATTGTTTTTTTTCTTTATTTCTTCAGTAAAATGTATAATTCAGATCGTAGTTTACTCTCCATGAGTTTGCAATCTTTCTTTTACTGTCTCAATATAGATATAGTTCTACTCTATTATAATCAGCATCCAGAATGTTGTTGTAATGCTGCTTTATTTGTTGAGACTTGTTTCATATCATAATATGTGCCTGTAAAAGCAAATACTTCATAATGAAGGGTAGACAACACATAAGGATGAAGAAGCTGACAAAGATTTTGATGGCAGCAACAAAAAATCCTGTTTTGCAATACAATTTGAAAGTCTGTGTTAGTTTATTAAGAAATTGAGAACATTTATTCAGGTTTATTATTGAGAAATGTGTACTAACATCTGTCATTGTGTTGATTTTGTTATGCTTCCTTAGACTTCTGTGTAAATTTGAATATTATTTTTTTCATCAAATGAAGGAATGAGATAAGAGCATTACATAAGCTTTACAAATACATGACTGAGGCTAAGCTCACAGTATTTCTTTCTAACTATCCCCAAACCTAGGCCTGGAAGACTCTAGACTTTGTACAATCTAATCTTCTCCAATCCAAGACCTTAAAGGCTTCAGCTTCCAGACTCTATCTAGACCTAGAATGTTTCAGCCTATAAGACATACTACTGAATAAACTTATTCTTTATAGTTTTTTTTCTGAACTCTGGCTGGCTGATTCGACAAAGCTATTCTCACTCAAACTCCTATCGAAACTAATTTAAATCAGGTTCTCTTAGCTTCTGACTGATTTGTTTTGCTTTGAAAGACTGCCTCTGAACTCCTCAAACAGAACTGATTCAATTGACTCTCACTGTTCTGTAGGTAGAATCTCTTTCCTATCTATTCTCGTGAGAGTTGGATGTATCTTATCTTTCATTCATTTTGTCAAATCTTTCTCTGATTTATCACTTTTCTGTCTGTCAATTAAATGTTACTTTTAAATGTAGTTGTTTCCTTCTACAGTCTAACAGGTGTATACTAAGGTTAGCCAGATCACACAGACTAGGTCTCTGGATGTTCTCCCATGCCAGAGTAGCATGTTGCTGGATTGAAATTCCTCTATATCTTTCCTCTGTTTGCTTAATCTAAAAACTGTACACAGTTTAACTATTACAACAAAAACAATTATCAATTCCACAATCTTAGCAGTCCTATTGTCCTTATAAAAATTCATTGATGTGAGAATCTATTATAACTGTAGTCCTGATCATCTATCCTTCAGCAAACATCCATTGCTGCACATAGTTTTCCAATCTTCCAGGGTGATAAACACTCTGTCTCTTTTCACCCAATTTTTTTGAGTTGTGCTCATAAAGGGGGTCAGCTTTCTGCATAATATATGTTGGTGTCTTTCTGCATCTCTTCTTCCTTGAGTCAGGGGTTCCATGAGGAAGTTTCGCTTATTAAGATTTGATCTTTATCAATTTTGATGGAAACCATAGTCTTTCCTCATTTGTGGAAATATAGATAAAACCTCTCCTTCAATCGTTGACTTCCATTCTGATACGTTAAGATTCCAATTGAAAGTAGGGAGGGCTTCACTCCAGTGGTCACAGTTGCAATAAGTACTGTGATGATTATTTCACATAACATTTCTATCACTTCATATCCTATCCTTGCTCTCAAAAGATTATAATTGGAGTTTCCCATTTTGTTCTCAATAACTAATTTTTAAATTTACTTTACATACTGATTAAAGCCCTACCTCCATCTGTCCTCACAGTCCTGCCTTTACAAATCCCTTCCCCCACTACCCTATCATCTTTACATCATACACAGGTCAGAAAAGTTTCCAGTCTCTTTATGGAATATGTTTATGGATTAAAATTTTTATTTTAATACTAGATGATTTTCAATTCAAAGTCATGAGTTTTAAAACTCAAAATCTTTAAGGAATGTAACCTAAAATCTCATGAAATCTCATGAAAGCTTCTACAATTAATAAATGCAAGTTTATAGTCAGTAACCTTATGAGTGATCAAATCTTCAATATGATATATATCATATTATATATATCACTATATATATATTTAGTCATGCTATGAACTGATGCAGTTAATTTCAAGATCAAGCTTTATTTAGTCTCCTGTTTTATGTTTGCATGGTAAAACTTAAAACAGATCAATAAAAACAGATATTGTTTAACTCAGATGTATTTGGTAGGTACTAGCCTTTAAACCTGTCAGAGGTCTGCTCAATATGGCATTTAATATATTTAAGTATACCATGATAGGCAGAAACTCTCAATTCCTAACAAAGACTCCCCCCATGGTCTTCAATATCAGAAGGGCACAGCAACAAAAGACATCATCTGGATTGTGGTACAAAAATTACTGGGCATAACTATGACTTGCCTGCTGCTAGGGCTCAATGTGAACTGTGAACAAAGGACACTGGAGAATTTATTGCCACATGGTGCTTAAGACAAGGTAAGGTCATTATCTCCTATGTTCTTCATAGACAGAAAAAGCTTCTTCATCTTCTGAGTGTAATGGCCAAAGACTGCCTCTATCCTAGTTCCATGGAGTCTACAGGAACCTGAGATAACTGTCAAGGTAATGGAGTATAGACAATTCTCTGTCATTTTAATTGATAGTGAACCATTTAGATTAAAACTTATTCTTATTGTGTCTTTGATCATATTGATTGCTAAGCTAACTGTAGCTTAACAGACAGATAACAGGCAACTATCTCCTTATCCCAAGGTATTCCGGCACTGTGTTATTTTCTAAGTCAATATATTAATTAGCAAAAAATTCTAGGTATTTTATTAAAAGAGACAAACAGATTTTCCTTGCCCAGAGGCTTCATATTAAAAGATAAGTATTTTAATGTAACTTTTTTACTATTTTTTTCATTTAAATGACAGCACTTAATAATCAACTCTTGTGTCTCAAAATGAATTATTGGACAGAAAAAATTATAAAGTTTAAAGTTGATGTAAGATCTGAGGATAAAATGATTGAGGGTCAAGGAAGATGTTTGAGATTTATAAATGCAAATGATGAAGGTTAGAGGATGAAAAAAAATGGATGATGATGGGAAAATGATTTAAAGTATATTGAAGGAACAAAAAATGCTTCAGATGAAAGGTGTTTGTGGTTGGTAGATAAAGATTAGAGGGTATAAGAAAGTGCTTTAAGGGTGACAAATGCCATTTGTAGAAGTATAAAAAAGGATTTAAGATGTATGCAGGGGGAATGTTTTATATTTCTTCCCCCTCACTATGCTATTATTATACTAAAATTTCAATGTCCAGAATTTTAACAATGATCAATGGACTTCTGATAAGCTAGTGGAACAGTGGCTGCTTACAATTCACTTACAAGCTCAAGATTTTCAATTCCTTTTGGTTGTCTTCTGAATATAGATCTAGTGATGCTTCTCATCATCCTAAAAACATCCTGTTCAATCATTATATCTAGTCTTCTGGGCTGAGAAATGAATGTTCGTGCCAAGCTTATAGCACTTACAAGGCATCAAAGGTTTGAGTCTACTCCTGTTATCTTACAAATACCCGTTAACTGCTTTTTCTAAAATATAGACTTCAATATTAATATATATCTTTTTGTAAACTAAAATTCACAAAAGCTTCAGGAAATGAAAAGGTCATAGGGTTTGAATCACCTGTCACAGATCAAAAAACTCCAGTTAAGTATACTTGACTATTCTTAAAAATGGGATTTTTCTCTTGGTCTTGAGATTCCTTTCCTTTCCTAATTACTAGACAATTTTAACTTCTGTCCCTAGTTTGCATTTGTCTCAGCAGATTTTCACCTTCTTGACAGACTTCATCCAGAGTTTGTGTGTAGACTTTAAGCTGCTGAGCTCTTACTTGCTGAAAACTCATGTGAATGGGTCCAGCCAATGTGATTGCTCCCTGTCTTTCTGCTGCATCAACTACTCAAATGCTTCTGATAAATGACCCATGGCCTAGGCCTTGACTATCATTTCAGACTTCCTGGGTCCCAAAGACAATATTCTAATGACAGCTGAAAGTAGTTTCAATAATCAATACGTCATCCATTGTCCCACCTAACAGGCCGAAATGCTAAGTCAAAATGAAACTCCTTGGCTTAAGAGACAAGTATCTACCTATCACTAAGCAGTGCATTTCCTCTATATAGCTTATGATGCTCCAGAACCAATAAAACCCCACTGCATCAGAGAACATTTTGAGTCAATTATTTGACTCACCAGAACAATTCAAAGGGGAAGAATTGTTGAAGCTTGTTCCCCCAGCATAGCTGTAGCCATTTTGTCCCAAGTCTTCCAATTATTTCATATTGTTGCTGGCATAACAAAAAGATTGACTCAGAGTAGGGTCATGCTGACCACATACCTTGTTATAATCTGTATGTTATGAGGAATTTCTTATGAAATTCCACAACCACAGAGGGTGTCAATGTTCTGCTGTTTGCCTTTAAAATAACATGTAGAACTCTCAGCTCTTCCAGCATTACTACTGCCTGGATGCTGCCATGCTTCCCACCATGATGATAATGGACTGAACCACTAAACCTATAACCATGCCCCAATTAGATGTTGCCATTTACAAATGTTACAGCAATAAAACCCTAATTAAGAAAGAAGTTGGTACCATTGTCTAAGGTACTGATGTTATAGGCCTGACAATGCTTTTGTTTGGAGGAATGTGGATTTGGGGAACTTGGAAAGCAATAGAAAGTGTTTTATGCAGTTTAGTGGGCCATACTAGTAGAAATATAGAAGAGAGTGGTGCTGAAGATAATTCGAACTGTGGAGGCCTGCTAGTCCAAGAGTTTTCAAAGGAGAATATTAGTATGTGGCCTAAAGACTGTTCTTGTGATATTTTGGTAAAGAACATGGCTGATTTTTACCCTTGTTTTAAGAGTGTGCCTGAAGCTACAGTGAAAAGATTCAGATTAATGGCATTAACAAAAGAGGTCTCAAAAAAGCCTAGTTTAGACTTTATCCTGTGGATCAGTCTTATGAGAAGTGTTTTGATCAAGCATAGCAATCTTAAAAAGTACAAGATAAATATTTCAAGTAATAAAAAGCACCAGAAAGTAGAGTGGAACTACATCTTGATGAGGAGATAATCAAATTAAAGTAGTGGTGACTTTGGGGCAAGATTCCACCAAGGTAAGCTCATTGTTTACTTAGTCATTTTTTTTTCATTTGGACTTATAATCTAGAGTGAACTACAATCCAGAAATGGAAGACACAGGATTTGATCCAGATCCTGAGGCTTGTGGCCATGAAAAGCTTAGGCCCAAGTATGGTAGTACATACCTTTACCTCAGAAGACAGAGGCAAGAAGATTTTTCTAAATTCAAGGCCAGCCTGGTACAAAGCAAGTTCCAAGTAGAGAAAAGTCAGGTCCAGACTTAGTGATACACACCTTTAATCCCAGCATTAGGAGATGGAGCCATGCAGATCTTTGAGTTCAAGGTCTTTCACAGAAGCAATTCACAGGAGAGCTAAACATAGACATTGAAGGAGTTAGAAAACAGAAAAATAAAGCTGATGATAATTTAATAGAACAAAGGGACCTGTTCCAGCCAAAACAAGTAGCAAACTTGGTAGCTTAGCCATGTGACACTGGCTTTAGATTCAAGAATGTAAGAGGTCACTGAGACAATTGATGCTGGTTACCTGGAGCTAAGAAATTAGTGATGATTAAGGAGAGACCAGCATCACTGAGGCTAAATCTTCTGGGAAGTGTTTACTGGGTGCATAAAGAAGCTGTTTTCCAGAAATAACCAAAGTTTTACCTTATGTTGCAGCTGGACTTGGTAATGTACAAAAATCATTCAAGTGGTACTGGTTTGAAGGCTTGAAGCTATAATATTGAAGTTGCCTTGGGTACCCCAAGATGTTAGAAAAGCAAGAGCTATGGGATACCTGCTGTGGAAAGCTACTAACAGGGAATGGAACCAGTCTAGGTGAAAGAGTTGTGTGGTAGTCAACAAAGATGAAAGGAGTTGGAAATCTGAAGAAAGTTTTAACACCAGACACGCAGATGCTGACTTTGGAGTTTACACTGATTTTTTTTTCTTGCTTTGGTTCAATATTTATTCACAATGGCATTTGGAATGATAACATATATCCTGTGATGTAGGAAGTTTGTGATCTGCCTTTTGATTTTTATTTTTACAGAAGATTATAGTTAAAGGATTGGAAAAATCTCAGAAGAGACTTTGAACTTCAGACTTTTAACATTATTTAGACTATTATAGATTACAGGATTTTTGAAGTTGGAGGATGGCTAAGTATGACTTCCATAGACACATATATTTGAATAAGCTTATGGGGGACAGAGAGTAGAATGTGGTAGTTTGAATATACTTGGTCCTTGTAGTGGAACTATTAGAAGTTGTAGCCTTGTTGTCAAGTTGGTCACTCAGACACCAATCTCAGTCAAACAGGGATGGGTTATTGAACACACAATACTTATTGATTAGGGACACAACCCAGACTCAGGTCATTTGATGACACAGCCAAAATCTTACTTGGTATGGCCTTGTTGGAGGAAGTGTGTCACTTTGGAGGTAACACTTGAGAGCTTCCTCCTAGCTGCCTTAGGATGCCAGTCTTCTCCTGCTTCCATTTGAAACAAGATGTAGAATTCTAAGCTCTTCCAGTACCATGTCTGTCTGAACACTGCCATGTTTCCTACCATGATTATAATAGGCTGAACCTTTGAACCTGTACGAATGCCATAATTAAATGTTGTCCTTTATATAAGTTGCCTTGGTCATAGTGTCTCTTCACAAGAATACAACCCGAACTAAGGCATTGTCAAAATAACTTCAGTCACAGCTAACCACCATACTATGCTTCCTGCACCTGCACATGAGCTCATTGTGGTATTTGTCTATATAAATTGGCCTTGATAAATGTTTCATGGCATAGTTTGAGCCCAAACTATGTCACCAAATGATGACCTGAGTCTGGGTTGTGTCTCTAATCAATCAATGTTGTGTTGTGTGTTCAATAACCCAGCCCTGTTTGCCTGAGATTGGTGTCTGAGTAACAAACTTGACATACATTGAAAGTGACACACTTCTTCCAACAAGGCCACAGCTACTCCTACAAGGCCACAACTTCTAATAGTGCTACTACAAGGACCAAGCTTACTCAAAACACCACATTCTCAGACACCAATCTGATGGTTTGTCTGGCCATACCAAGACCTCAACAGTAGCGTCCTGTGATTTGTTGTCTCAGAAGTTCCTGCAACTCCACAGTCTACAGAGACTCTTTGGGAAACCACCAAAACTCAAAGAACTGATGTGTCCTCTGGAGATAATCCCAAGTGAATGTCTCCTCTACGGCTGTCTGTCAGTTGTCTTCTGTCCTCTGCAATGTTTCTGTCAGATGGCCTCTGATTTATGCAATCTTGGTAAAGTTTCTTTTTCTCTAATCATGTTGAACACTAGATATAAATGTAAATGCTGCTTTTATTTCCACAGAAAAAGGGATGAGGTGAGAGCCATAGCCAAGCTCTGTGAATATATAACTTAGGCTGAGCTCACACAGTCTCTATCCCTAGGCTAAGACCTGGACATTTCTAGCTTCTGTACCTTCTAATATTCTATAAGTTTGGAACTTGAGTGATTCACCTTCCAGCCTCTAACAGATAACCTAGGCTTAGAATATTTTAGCTTTTAGGATTTACTGCTAAATAAACTCATTTTTTATAGTTTTTTTCTGAACTATGGCTAGCTGGTTTAAATCAGCTATTCTGGCTCAAAATCCTCTCCAAGCTAACTGATTTAAATTGCCTTTTCTTGCTTCTGTCTGAATTGCTCAGTTTGGAAAGACTCCCTGTGAACTCTATAAAACTAAAGTGCTTTGAACTCAACTTCTCTGCACTGAATTAAACTGAGCATAGCTGAACTCTTCTGAACTGAATGAGACTTAGCTGAACTGCTTTGAACTGAACTGAACTGTACTGAACTCTATATCCATCACTGCTCTTTAAAGAGTCTCTTTCCTGTCTGTTCTATGAGAGTTGAGTGTGTCCTAACTCTGATTCATTCTATCATTTTTTTCCTCTGATTTGTCCTTTTTTTCTATCCCTTAATTAGAACTCATTGTTTAGCTTTAAAGATGTGTACTAAATACATGTCTGTATTTCAGCCAGTAGAATCAGAGGTGCATATTCTACCCATAGGAATTAAAAGATATGTGATGTGTCTTCATTCCAGCTAATTCAGATCTTTGGAAGTGATCTCTTTGCCAGAACAGCCATCTTGCTGGATTAAAATTCTTGTATACTTCTTGTGATTAACTGTCTTGTTGTTGTTTATTTATTCTTTCTGACAATTTGGGTGTGTTTATTAATTTTTTTCAGAATGAAGTTTCCATTTTAGTGTTTTCTGTAGAGCTATAATAGATTCATTTAATCCAATTTTGTTATGCAAATATTTTATTACTTCTTCATTTTCAATATAGAATTTTATTTGGTATAGTAGTCTAGATAGGCATTATGGTCTCTCTCAAATGTCATTTAGACATTTCTTTCTTTAAAAGTTTCTTTTAAAAAACCAAGGCCTGCCTTTATTTATTTGAATTAATCTTTCTGTCTTGCAGTTTTCAATACTTTATTTTGTGTTTTAATATTTATATAAGATTTACTTTTAGTTTTTTATTAATATGTATATACACATATATACATATATACATATACACATATACACATATACACATATACACATATACACATACACACACACACATACACACACACACACACACATATATATATATATATATATATATATATATATATATATATATATATCCTGTTGTGGAGAACTTTTGGGGGCTCCTTGGCAGGAATCTGACATTGGGCCATGACAAGGAAGTAAATTTAGGCATGAATCTAATTTTAGGGTAAAACAGAGAAGTAAGTTCAGTCAGGAATCTAAGTCTTAGACTAGAACAAAGAAGTAGCCCTCCGGCATGAATATGACTGTGGACTAGGACAGGGAAGTGGCTCCAATATTTTTGTCATCCTGATTAGCCCTTAGAAACAGTGATCAATGAGAGTGATCACAGGAGTGATCCTGGAGACTTCGTTTATTGCTTTGTTTCTCCTTGACTGTTTGTATCTAATGTATTTCTGGTTCCACAACCTAGAACTGACCTAAATACCTGCATGTAATTAAAAGGGTTTAAAAGAAAAGTGGGAAAAAATAAACCAGCCTCAGCCTTCAGCCTCAGAACTGGCTGGGTTCATGCTACAGTGTTGTCTAATCCTCTTTTTTTCTTTTTAATCCTCACTCCTGCTCTGGAGAACCTGTTGACTGACTGAGCTGAGTTGATCATCCAGTATTCCTGAAAGCCAGAAGATAGCATTGGGTTAAGGTGGTTGTGAGCTACCTCATGTGGATTACAGGAACCAGGTAAATCCTATGGAAATATCAATAGACATTTGTTCCTTTAAATTTCTAATTTTCTCTTCTATCAATTTAATAGATATAAAATTAATAAATATGCTTCAGTTCCTGCTTCAAATTTCCTGATTTTGCTGTGCTGTGGATTTTCTCTACAGTCAACTGTAACTGGTGAGCTGAAGTGCCTCCAAATTGCTTCTGGTTAGGCTTTTCTTATGATAGCCACAAAAGTCCAAACTAGATCACATATTATGGATTTCATTTGTTTATTTCTTCACTGAGACTTATACATATGGAGTTAAGCCTTTCTTTTTTTTCTTTCTTTGTTTCTTTTTCTTTGTTGTATTCTTTCTTCTGTTTAAGTTGCATTTTTTGCATTTACTCTTTCTGTGGAATCATTTTGAGTGTTCAGAAGGAGAGAAGAATTAAATTAAAGATGTTTTTCTCTGGTATCAAGGACTGAAGGCTCTATTCCAGATCTTCCCCTGAGACTCAGCTTCTGTCTGATACCTGAAACTACTCAGGCCAGGTACTTAGAATTTATTCTGGGGAAGCTTACATTTGTCTTCACAGAGTAATCTTGGTTCTTCATCTAGCACCTGAAATTAAGGGAACCTGGTAAGGATTTGTTAACAAATTTTATCTTATACATGTATTCCTATTTGTTTTGATTTTCATATGAAGATATGCTTTTCTATACAAATATGCTTCCTCTTATCTTTTCACATTTAGTCTATGTTTCGGGCCATGTCTACATCTATGCTGAGTTCTCCCTTCCTGCCCTGTCCCCAACTCCTATGGATCACACAGACCTAACCCCATGCTTGTGCAATCACTGCTTTATCCTAGCCCCCAACTCCAACAGTCATTCTCTGATAATTCTCAGATAACTCATGCCTGAGAAATAGGTTAACTGTAGATCTTCATTTCTCCCTCCTTCAAAGTCCAAGTCTCATTATTAACACTCCAGCAGGCCACCTGCTTTGGCTTCTCCTTCCTCTCTGCCCTGTTCTTCAGAGAATCATACAGATCATACTCTCCAAACTTTTTTCACCCCAGCCATTGCTTTATCTCAGTATTAAAACAACCAAATGAGATCAATTGGATAGACATTAAAAAAGAAAAAGTCAAAATATTTGTCATAGCAGATGGTATGATAATATATATAAATGACTCTAAAAATACCTACAGGAAACTACTAGCACAGATTAAATTAGCTGGATACAAAATTAAGTAAAAAAAAAATCAGTAACATTCTATACAAATGACAATTGGACTGAGTATGAAATCAGATACACAACATCTTTCCTTTGGATTAATTCTAACCAAGCAGATGAAAGACTTACATAATACAAACTTTTAAGACAATGAAGAAAGAAATTGAAGAAGATATCAGAAGATGAAAAGATCACCCATGTTTCTAAATCAACAGGAGTAATACGGTAAAAAATGTCATTCTACAATGCAATCTGGGGATTTAATGTAACCACCACCAAAATTTCCAAAAACATCTTCACAGATCAAATGAAAGCCAAGGAGTGGATGAGACAATAAAAATATAAGAAACAAAGCAAAAAACATACAAAAAAAGATAGCTAAAACAATCCTGAATAATAAAAGAACTGTTGCAAGTATCAACATCCACAGTTTCAAGCTATATTAGAATGCTATAGTAATAAAACAACATGGTATTGATAACAGAACAAATACATTGATCAATGAAACGAAACTGAAGATCCAGACATAAAACAAAATACCTAGGGACACCTGTCTTTTAACAAGGAAACCAGAAATACATACTACATCTTCAACAAAATGCATTAGTCAAACTAGGTTATTGCACAAAATGCAAAAAAAATGCACATAGATTCATAGTTATAATAAAACTCAACTGCAAATGGATGAAACCTCAACTCCAAAGGGATCAAAGTCATCGACATAAAACCAGATACACATAAATAGAGATATCTAATAGATGAGAAAGTGGAAAATACTTTTGAATTCATTGGCACAAAAGAAGACTTTCTTAACAAAACACCATCACTAAAGGCACTAATGCCAAAAATTAATAAATAGGACCTTATAAAGCAGAACAACTTCTCAACAGCAAAAGACATCATCATTCAGAAAAAGGAGCAGGTTACATAATAGAGGATTTTTATCTACTACATATCTGACAGAGAGCTAATACTCAAAATATATAAGGAACTCAAGAAGCTAGACATCAACACACCAAATGATTCAATTAAAAATGATAAAATATAGACATATTTCTCAAAAGAAGAATCTCAAATGTCTGAGAAATATGTAAAGAAATATTCATCATTCTTAGCCATAAGTGAAATGCAAATCAAAATATTTTGAAACTACATCTCACACCTATCAAATGGATAAGATCAATCAAACATGTAACAGTTCACACTGGTGAGGATGGAAATAGAGGGAACACTTATTCATAGTTGGTGAGAGTACAAACTTGTCCAGACTCTACGGAAATTTAGTGTGATGGTTCCTCAAAAATATGGGAATCAACTTACATTAAGATTTAGCTATTCAACGCTTAGCCATATGTCCAATAATCATTTGATCTTACTACAGAGAAACTTATTCAACCATATTCATTTATACTCTATTCATAATAACAAAAAATTGAAAGCAACCTAGATGTCCTTCAACAGAAGAATGAAGACAGAAATTGAGATACATATACATAATGGTGCATTACTCAGCTATAGGGTTTGGGGGCAGACCTCAATAGTATTTCTGGGATGAAGCCTACTTGATCATTTGTGGATGATTTTTGTAATGTGTTCTTGAACTCATTTGGTGAGTATTATGTTGAGTATTTTTGCCTCCATGTTCACAAAGGAAATTGGCCTGAAGTTTAATCTTTGTGTGACTTACGTATTGGGGTGACTGTGGCCTCATAGAATGAGTTAGTAATGTTCCTTCTTTCTTTCTGTTTCTGTTTTGAGGAGTAGTTTGAGGAGTAGTGGTATTAGCTATTCTTTGTACATCAGGTAGATTTCTGGACTAAACCCACCGAGCCCTGGGTGTTTTATTCTTGGGAGACTTTTAATGACTGCTTCAATTGTCTTAGGGGGTTATAGGACTGTTTAAATAGTTTACCTGATCTTGATTTCACTTTGGTAAGTGATATATATCTAGAAAATCAACTCTTTTTTTTTCAGATATTTGAATTTTCTGGCATTACAGTCTTTTGAAGAAAGATCTGAGATGCTTTGGATTTTCTCAGTGTATGTTTTATGTCTCGCTTTTCATTTCTGATTTCGTTAATTTGGGCACTGTCTCTATCTCTTAGTCAATTTGTCTAAGAGTTTGCTTATCTTGTTGATTTGTTGATTTTCTCAAAGAGCCAGCTCTTTGATTCATTGATTCTTTGTATTATTCTCCTGTTTCTAATTGATTGAATTCAGCCCTCAGTGTGTTTACTTCCTGCCTTCTACTCCTCATAGGTCTGTTTGCTTGTTAATTTTCTAGATCTTTCAGGTATACTTTTAAATTACTGGTAGGCAACTCACTAATCTTTTTATTAAGGCACTTAGAGCTACTAATTTTCCACTTAGCACTGCTTTATTGTGTCCCATAAGTTTGGGCATGTTGCCCCTTTGTTTACATTGAATTCTAGAAAGTCATTATTTTTTTTCTTTATTTCTTCCCAGACCTAGTGATCATTGATTAGAAACCTGTTCAGTTTTCAGGAATTTATAGAGTTTCTATTGTTTCTGCTGCTGTTACAGTCCAGATTAAATCCATTGTGGTCTGATAAGATACAAAGAGCTATTTCAATTTTCTTGTATCTGTTGAGACTTGCTTTGTGACAGAATATATGACCAACTTTTAAGATGGTTCTATGAGGTACTATGTATTTGGGTAAAATGTTCCATAGTTGTCTGTTAGGTCCATTTGATTCATAATCTCAGTTTGTTTCATTAGTTTTCTATTTAGTTTGAGTTCTCTGACCTGTCATTTGGTAAAAGCAATGTGTTGAAATCTCCCCCTAATGTGTGTGAGGGTCAAGTTTAAGCTTTTGTAATGTTTCTTTCACAAATATGAGTCCCCTTGTGTTTTAGGTATATATGTTCAGAATTGAGATATCATCTTGCCAAATTTTTCCTTTGATGAGTATGAAGTGTTCTTCTCCATCTCTTGATTAATTTTGGTTGAAAGTATATTTTATAATATATTAGAATGGATGGGCTGGAGAGACGGCTCAGTGGTTAAGAGCACTGACTGCTATTCCAGAGGTCCTGAGTTCAATTTCCAGCAACCACATGGTGGCTCACAACCATCTGTAATGGGATCTGGTGCCCTCTTCTGGTGTGTCTGAAGACAGCTACAGAGGACTCATATAGGAGAAATAAATAAATCTTTTTTTTAAAGAGAGAGAGAGAGAGAGAGAGAGAGAGAGAGAGAGAGAGAAATATTAGAATGACTACTCCACCTTGCTTCATGAGTCTGTTTGCTTTAAAAAAAAAATTCCAGCTATTTGCTGAGTTAATGTTTATCTTTGTTGCTCAGATATGTTTCATGTATACAACAGAATGATGGATTCTCTTTCCATATCCATTCTACTAACCTGTGTCTTTTTACTAGGGAAATCAGTACATTGAAGTTGAGAGATAATAATGACCAATTATTTTTAACTCATGTTATTATGATGTTGGTGGTGTTTGTGTGTGTGTGTGTACTTATGTGTGTGTTTCTTTAATTTTTTTTCTGATGTGGAATTATTTATTTCCCACATTTACTTGTTTATAGTTAAACTATGTAGGTGGGAATGTTCCATTAAGTATTTTCAGTATTGCTGGATTTGTAGGTAGATATTGTTTAAAGTTGGTTTTGTCTTGAAACATCTGGTTTTCTCCATCCATGATAATTTACAGTATTGGTGGGCATAGTAATCTAGGTTAGCTTCTATCATTTCTGAGAGGCTATAAGATATATGTCCAGGCCTTGCTAGCTTTTAGAGTTTCTGTTGAAACAATGGATATAATTCTGATATATCTGTCTTTGTATATTACTTGTCCTTTCTCCCTTGCAGATTTTATTTTTTTCTTTGTTCTGTACATTTTATAACTTGATCTTTATGTGGTGGGAGGATTTTCTTTTCTGTTCTAATACAATTCTTGTCTGTAAGCTTATTGTATGTTTATTGGCATTTTTTTTTTAGGTTAGGGAAATTTTCTTCTTTAATTTTGTTGAAAACATTTTAGTTTCCTTGGAGCCAGGACTTTTTATTTTTTCTATTTTTATTATTGTTAGTTAGATCTTTCATAACTATCCCAGATTTCCTTTATTATATCTGTTTCCATTCTCTGGTCTTGAACAGTTTTATTCATTTTCTTTACCTGTTTAATTGTATTTTCATGTATTTCTGTGAAGTATTTATTAGATTCTTTTTAAAAGACCTCAACTTTTTGCATTGTATTTTCCTGAATTTCTTTGAAGGATTTATTTAGTTTTTCATTAAAGGTGTCTGTCATCATTATACGGTTGGATTTGAGGTCATTTTCTTGTGGTTCTGGCTGTTCTTTGTTTGATTGAGGACACTGCAGTAGACAGACAATGGATTTCCAGGGAGAGCTACAGTTAGCTCAGGGTACCTGGGCATGCCAGGGGCTGGGCCCAAGCCCAAGGATGAGGAATAAATGATCTGACCTAGTTAGTCCTTGTTAGGTGTACCTTGATGGTCCTTGTTCACCAGGACTGATGGAAGTCAGCAGAGCAGTGAGTGGGTAGATAATGGGGCCCCAAGGAGAACCCTGAAGCTGACTCAAAGTAGCTGGGCATGCCCATAGTGCTGGGCAGAGGGATTTGGGAAAGAGATCAGACGTGGTTATTCCATGTGTGTAGGTCCTGGTAGTGATTTTTGACAAGGAAATCAAAGCCACACAATGGAAACAAAGAAAGTATCTTCACCACAGTGCTGGTCTAACTGGATCTCTGCATGTAGAAGAATAAAAATAATTCTATATCTATCATCCTGCACAAAACTCATTGGAGGTAGATGGAGAGAGGGAATTGTATGGGAGAGTGGGTGAGGAGGGAAACAGGATTCATGATCAGTTTTGTGTATGGGGGCAGGAGATGGCTAGGAATGAGAATAGAAATCAATTGGGGGCATCTCTGAGACCAGCTGGAGACCTAGCATGGGGGAGGCTAAGGGTAGTTTATTTGAGTGTCCCTAGCTGAGATTCCTACCAGCAGGGGATATAAAGATTGAAGTGGCCATTTCTTGTATCCAGTCAGGACTTCCAGTGGAAGAATGGGGACATCATCTCACCCACAAATCATCAACCCAAATGTCATTGTCTGCCTACAATACACAAGGATAAAGATGAAACAAAAGCTGAGGAAACATCCAACCCTAGTTGGGTTGATGTTGCCCAACGTGAGACCCATCCCATTGAAAATAACCAAGCCCTCACACTATTAATGATACTCTGCTATACTTGCAAATATTAGTCTAGCATAATTGTGTCCTGAGAGGCTTCCTCCATTAGTGGATAGAGGCAGAGAAAGAGATTCACAGTCAAACAGCAGGCAAAGCTTAGGGAGTCTTGTGGAAGAGAGGGGGATAGAATTGAGCAAGCTGGAGGGTCCAAGAACACCACAAGAAGGTCTACAGAGTCATCTAATTTGGGCCCATGGGGGCTCACAGAGACTGGGCCACCAACTAGGGAATATGGAGAGGTTGCAACTAGCTCCCCTCTACATTTGTAGTAAATTTCCTGCTTTGTCTTTATGTGGAACTTCTAACAAGTGGAAGAGAAGCCTGGGAGCCTATCTCAGTCTCTGGATTGCCTGGTTGAGCTTCAGTGGGAGAGGATGTGTCTAGTATTCCTGAGACTGATGCCCTGAGGTGGGGTGGTACCCAAGGAGAGCTCTCATTTTTGTGAGTAGGAAAGGGGCAATAGCAGAGGGATTTGTAAAGACAGGATGTCAAGGAGAATGGGAGGGCTATGAGTAGTATGTAAAGTAAATAAAAGAATTAGATTATTGAATAAAAATATTAAAAGAGTTGTGATGATCATATTATCACTTCATAGCAATAGAATATTGACTAAGATAAATATCTTTTCAATTGTAGAAAAATCATAATATCTATTTAGTATGATGTTAGTGTGATATTTCTCACAGATAAGGAAATGAGAATAATGTAGATGATGTTTTGAAATTATAATAATTAAATTGTAATAGAAAAATGAAAATTAAGCACCCTGATTATCAATCAATGCAACTTGGAGCCAGACACAATCATTCATGCTTATGATCTCAGAGTTGGGCGCTTGAAACAAGAGGATCACAAATTTATGGCTATTCAAGCTTCAAAGGAAGACTTTCTAAAATGAAAAACAGTGGCAATTCAGTGACAGATTCCTTGTCAATCACATCAAAGGAAAAAAAATTTTAAAGAAAAGAAGAAAAACTTCATATGCATATATTAACCTATCTGAGCACACTGAAATGACAATTTTCTTAAAGAGACATAAAGATCTGGGTTTTACTCAGTAAGTCTCAAAACCAGCTAGAACCATGGAATACTCAGTGCCATCCACAGAGGCCCACTATGAAAAAACAGGGGAGGCCATACCACAGTGCACACAAGATGACCAGAGAACAACGAACATGTAGGAATTATAAAATCACACAAATGAGCAAAGATTTCCAAAATATATGTATGGCCAATCAAGACTGTGATTCTCATATGCCCAAGGGAGCAATATTTGACAATCATGTCTTATCAAATATAGATGGCAATCCTAAATAATGGCTAATACAAGCAAAGAATGTACATAATGACACAAGTTCCAGTGTATAAAAATGTCCACCTCCAGAATCATGATTTTTAAAACATATTTAAGATTTATTCATTCCTTCATTCATATATTTATGCACTTATTTATGTGTGTATCTGTTTTATGTGTACAGAGGTATAAATACAAGTGAAGGGCAAAGATGATTGTCAATGTCTTCTTCAATTATTCCTCCACATTTTTTTTTTTTGAGACAAAATCTCTCATTAAATCTGAAACTAAGCAATTGGCTGCATTAGCTGGCCCTTTAGAGCCAATAACCCACCTATTGCTGATCCTCATCCAGTTTTGGAGAACCAGATTCTTGCTGTATGAACAGGTATGGTTATTTTGTTCTTGGCTTCTGAACTCAGGATCAAGCTTGTACAACAAGACCTTTTCTGGGTGAACCATCTCCCTAGCCTCAAGCCCCAATTTTTCAATACATATGCAAGGAGATAGAGTTGCATACCAACTTAATGTTATGCAAATGGTAAAATTTATTTTTAAACTTGAGAAAGTCAGAGAAAAGTTTTATAGTAGTAATCTCCAAATGTAGATGGGTATATATTAACTTCTAGGACTTATGCTAAGGGTATTCAACATTAAAACCTTCCTGAAGACATTTTACAGATTCATGTTTGGACAAAGCCTTTTTAAATTCCATCAAGTATGATCTTAGGGGCCAGCACCCATTTGTCCCCTTAATGTGTTTTCTTTCCCCCTGTTCTGCCTCTTCTGCCCTTTGCTGTGAAGTACTTTTACACAAACCATTGATTCTGTATGAAAACAAGTCACAGGGTGATGAGTTTTTACATAAAAACATTGAGTTGGCCTTTCTCTTGAAAACACACACACACACACACACAGACAGTGATATCTTTGTTCTTGCAATACAAATTTAAATCTCATCCATTTTAGGGCATTTTACAATGGAAAGGACTCATCTTCTCCAGGAAAGTCAAGTTTTATCTGTTTGTCCATGTCTTTATGAACTTTTCATCATGAATGTAGCACTTAGGTACTACACCTAAGTGCTATTCACTTAGATAGTAAAATATTATAGGCATTTAAATGGGAGTTTGTCCTCCATTGCTATGTAAATTATCCAACTTTGTTTTTTTTTTTTTGCTTAACCTAGCTATTGATGGCAGTAATGTGTTATAAAACAGGCAATATTCTGTGCCTAGACATATACTACCATCCCTCCTGATATTTTTCTGAAAAAAAAATTGAGTGAAGAAATTATTAGTAATTTTTAGGCATATATATATATATATATATATATATATATATATATATATATGAACTCATTCCAATAAGATGACCGAAAAGAGAAAAAATATTTATTCTTCAGAATTCTAGCTTTCATTAATTAATGTTATATGCAGTTATCCCAGTCATCTCTTTGCACATAAGGGGATAAGACTGACATTTGCTTTTATTCTATTTAAACATCTACAAGGAACAAGTGTAAAATGATAAATATGCTGAACTTCTGGTTTGAATTGCTATTTAACACAATGGCTAGATGTTATTGTTTGAATAGTATTCCTTGGGAATAAAATAATGATTATTTAAAAGAATGAAGTGTTTGAGAATAATACTTATATCTAGTTTCCCTGCCTCAGTTTTTGAGAGTTAGAAGAACTCTTTCCCCTTCCTTCTGGGCACGCAGGGAAGATAAGCCTTGCTACTTCTCTCCTGCTTACTTGTGTCTTCAGGCTGTGGCTGCTCCTGAAGGGACTAGAAAGTATCAGAAAGCTTAAAAGTCACTGCATTATCTGGGTTGATTTTCCCATTCCTTCATTACTCAAAAAGGCAAGATGGCAAAATTCTCCTCCTCAGTACTCTTAAGGTCTTTTGAAGCAAAAGTGGTCACAGAGATGTTACAAAAATCATATGTAGGTTTGGTATATACATTAACCTGGCATTTTTATCCTTAACAACCTATTAAAACAGAATATTAATAAAAACTATGAAACTAATATCCAACAACATCGTGATTAAAACACAGATTTGTGAATCTCTGTCTCCCTGTCTACTGTCCCCCCTCCCTCTCTCTGTCTCTCTGTCTCTGTGTCCTCTCTCTCTTTCTCTCTCTCTCTCTCTCTGTGTGAATGTGTGTGTCTGTGTGTGTGTGTGTGTGTGTGTGTGTGTTCAGGGATACAGAAACCACCATGCCTGTGTCTGAGGATATTGTTCCTCCATTCTCATTTTGTTGTTCCTTGGGCTTAAAGAGGTCATCAGTATTAATAATGAATGCTTTTTTCACCCATTGAACAATTGGCTCTAAAGTGTAGATTTTAATTGAGTTTCATCAGTGCTTGTCTATCAGTGTCTTTTGTGTTTCAGGATTCTACATTACATTTGTTACGAAATAAAATGTGGTGCTCCCATGTCACAGTGTGCCCCTGAGTTATTATTCCATGCAACAACCTGGTGTGAAAGGGGTTTATTGGGAGAAGGAGAGAGGATTGAGGACCTGGAGAAGGAGTTGAGTCAGGAAGTGGACAGGTAGACAGACAGATACATGGGAGCAGAGTCATGATGGCAGAAAAATGAGGGCAGAGAAATGATACAGGGGATGCTGGGGACAAACAGAGTCAGAGAGACCTGGGTGGCAGTAGGTGATTATATAAGTCACACAACCTGGCACACCTGGCTGCAGCAGCAGATGATGACATAAGCAATTGTTAGGTCCTTAAGAGCAGGCCAGCAGAATTGCTGCATGCTAATAGCATTTGTTGTCATGTATGTTTACTTTTCTACAATCAAGCAGACTGCTTTGGACATTAAATTCTTTTGTAACCTGACACTTTAGAAATGGAGTGGACAATTATTTTTTAGAATGTCTCTAAATTTGCACCTGTCTGATGCTTTCTCATGATTATTGAAGATAATCCACTATGTCTTTGTCACTGCATCTGCAAAGGATGTGCTTTGTATTAACTTCAATCATTTTACAAAAAGGCATTTACTAGATCATCCCCAGACAATAAAATTGGTTTTCTCACCTTTGTTGTTTATAAATGTTTCCTAGAGAAACTTGAGCCTTTATGTAATTATTTTACTTCCATTTACATTTTTATTCACTAGTTTCAGGACCAGCAGTGGATTTTTATTTTTCTTTTCCTCCCTTTGTTTTGTCCCTTTCTTTATTTTCTTTCAATTTTCTTTAAAAAAAAAATTTACCATTAAAATTTAGAATGCTTCTATAGGAAAAACTGTTCACCTTTGTTTACTACTTTATTTTTAATTACAGATAGGACATATAAATTTTAACTTTATTTGATAAATTATAATTAGATACTATAAATGCTATAATCATTATTCAAGTCCTTTTAACTTTGATTTGGAATCTGTTTTAGAAATGGGCCTGAACCCTTTGATATTAGCAACCCAGTCTTTTTTTTTTAAGCTTATTTCTTTAATTAACACATCATAAGATTCTCTAAGCTTCTGTTATGTTTTCTTCATGTCATATTTTAAGTTGCTCATTTTCAAGAGAGCCCAAATATCTTTTTCATGTAGACCAGTACTTAGAAAGCAAACTGTAGACCTTAGATATGCTAATTGTTACTGTATAGCTAATACTTCTAGTATCTCACCACATACACAAACTAAGCAAAAAATCTTTCATAGGTATGACATCCGTTTTTGGTCTTAAGTTCCAGATGTAGTCAAGTTGAAAACCAAGGGTAGCTATCACACCATTTTTATGGAACATGCTACTTGTATGGAACAAACAAAAAACAAAAACAAAAAAAACCCCACAATACTTAATCCATAGACATGAGGGGATACATTTATCAAACAGTGCTTTTTTGTTTTTATCTCATGTGTTACAAGAATGTTTATGTAATCATGCCTTAAAGTTTATTATATACACAGGATTAAGTTAATTGTCACCAGGAAACTGTTTTTTCTTTCTTTACAAAGTTTGCTCTGCTTAAATACAACCAAAATAAATTGTGAGATGTCCAAACAAACAAACAATCAAACAATAAGCAAAAAAATACCCACAATTCTTAATCCATAGTCATGAGGGGATACATTTATCAATCAGTGCTTTTTTGTTTTTATTTCATGTGATATGAAATCAAACTGATGTGTTCTGAAATAGCATAAATCAATATTTGTCAACCTAATTAGCCTTTGATATTTTAATAAGTATTCTAGATGATGTGCAAATGCAGCAATACACCTGCACTACCATGGTACACAGACAGAAGCTTGAATATTTTAAAATATTTCCTTAAAACATTTTTGTACTTCCCAATAAAAACTGTGTTCAATTTTATTTCATCCTTCGCATCATTGTTTCTAAACATAAACCATGATTTCAAATTTATATTCCCTATTACCAGGACTACAGTAGTGTATCTTGATGTCAAGCATATTTTTGAATGTGAAAGCTTTCCATTACTCTAAAGGTAATTTTTTCTAATGAACATATTTTCAGTTTTGAATCAGTGAATTTGTTAAGTGTATAGTGAGCCAAACTAAAACAATAGCAGGTAGCTAAGTAATATAGATAGTAGAGCTAAATAGGGAAAGAAATAGATAAATAGAGATAGATAAATAGATGATAGATAGATGATGGATACATACATACATAGCTAAATGATAGATAGATGATAGATAGATAGATAGATATAGATAGATAGATAGATAGATAATAGATGATACATACATGAATATAAAGATACATTCATATATACATACATATATATACATATGATAGATAAATAGATGATAGATAGATAGATAGATAGATAGATGATACATACATACATACATGAATATATAGATACATACATATATACATGCATATGTGTATACATAGATGATGGATACATACATACATACATACATATGTGGATAGATATATAAATAGATGATAGGTAGATAGATGATTGATAGATAGATAGATAGATAGATAGATAGATAGATAGATAGATGAAATAAAACATCTAATTAGCTACTAAAAATATCCAACAGAAATTGATTTGGAAAGCCCCTTTTAGGTAGCCAGCTGAATTTTTCAATACAAAGTATTTGGTTCAGATCAAAATATTCTTTCAGGTGAGACTTCCAGGTAAAAATAATCACACAGTAAGCAGCCGTTTAATAAGCAACTTAAAAGCAAGCAGTAGAAATTAACACAGCTCCAGATCAGAGCACATCAGAGCTAAAACAGAATCCTTTCCTAGAAAGCTACCAAATGAAAACACAAATAACAACACACAGAGATAACTTTGCTATAGTCTCTCAAAACATCTATAAGATGTCAACTGATAAACCTGAGGAAATTCACTGAAGTTCCCTATTTAACTCATTCTCCATAAGGGTCCTCATTTTTATGTTATTAAATAAAGAATACTAACTTTAGCTGAAAATTGTTTAGCTTCTAGCCATTTTCAAAGAGACAATATCCATAATTTTATGCCATTTTACATTTCTTTGTGCAATGTTCTTTCATTTTGTCCTGTGAAAACATCCCATGCCAGACAACAGGAAGCCGATTTGAGACAAATTTCTTTACCCTGAAGTAAGGGTTGGAGCTCAACGTTACTTTGAAGTGAGGTTCAGTGGTCAACATCACGGTGAGCAGTAACTTTTCAGTGAGCATAAATGACAATTTACGAATAGACTGCATAATACAGAAGAGCAAGGATAGTATGCATTAATAAGGTCACAACCTCAGTGATACCTGCGAAGAAGCTGTCATCACATATTGTTGAAATCTATTGCTTATATTCTGCTTTCTCTTTTTTTCTTCCTACAATTTTTGTTAGAATTTTGGTGTTCTTTTAAATGAAAAAACTCACTAAACTATTAAAGAGAATCAAATTCAAATTAAAAAACAGTCATTTAGCATATCATAAAATAATTTTATTTATGAATAGATAGCAAATACCATTTACTTGTAAACACATTATTATTTAAGAAAATAACTGTATGGAATATTGGGTTTTGTTATGCAGTTTCCACACATAAATGTAGCAATGAGTTTAGCTAGACTGCTTTGTGCACCTGATAGATGGCGCGCACACACACAACTACCCAAGAGCTATCTAGATCCATGAATGAAAGACACCCACTTATGCCAGTTAATTTTAATATGCCTAGACTAGGTTAATGGCTGGGCATTTCTAATCCTTCCCATTGCTAGCAAACACTGAAAACTATCTTTTTAACTCTATATCATCTCTCTTAATTCTAAACAGCTTGAGTTTGATTATGAGACTATAACTAGTCTTTAATGCTGTCAGAAATCTGAGAATGAATTAAATACTATCTGAATATTTAGAAAGCACAAAAACAGCTTCTAAAACAAACAAATTTAGAGACAGCTGACTACCTGGACAGTCTCCTAGTCCTCGAAATATGGTGCATCTCTCTTCACTCTTCTGGCCCAGAAATGAAGTAGGAATATGAAGGACTAGCTTACCCTATCTTGACAGAGCTTAGCAGCCAACTATCCCACATCTGTCTGTCCTATTTTCTAGGACCATGAAAGGATAGCAGGGTTTCTGGTCGAGAATCTTCTAGAAATCGCTGGAGAACCTGGGTGATCCTGAGGGGTCCCAGGTGGGATGCAGGTGATCCTAAGGGACGACATACATTTCTCCATCCTCCCAGACTCCTGACACAAGCTGAAGACTTCCATAGAGTGAGGCCCTCCAGTCATTTAGAAAAAAGTAGCCCCTCCAACAGATAGAGAGTGTGACTACAGGCCACAGAGCCTCAAGATGGATCTCCATATTAATGAGACCCCTAAAGTCCAGATGGCATAGCCAATTAAACATTTCTTCCCAGACCCTCCTTCTTGTAAAAGGTATTTTACCTCAGGCCCACTCTGAAAATACCAGAGTGTAGTTTCATCTATTTTCCACTATGACAATAAATCTTTTAAGACCATAGCCTATTTCTGTTCTTTGAGACCCACCATGGTGAACAGTGGAGAAGGTTTTCAACTACATCATTCAATCTCCTGCTGACAACCTCTCTAAGTTCTCAGCCATGGAGCCCCAGCAACTCAAGCAACTAAGCCAAGGCAGCTGTGACCCAGCTAAGTGAGTCACCATGACCAAGACTCTCATCCCCAAGGGAAGCAACCAGAACTCATCCCTCCCCTTCTGCTCTTCAGTTGTGGGTTGATCTAACTCATATGACTCTACTTTGGTCTGCCCTTCTGTGGCCTCCCAGCAGCACCTGAGAGCCCAAGGGCCTGAGAACAAAATTGTTACCGGCTCCCTTTTGGCCCGGGAACCCACGACCCAAGAACTCTGTCTCCCCATGGGACCTCACACTGTGCTCCCCAACCACGAGCAGAATCCTGCAGCTTCGCATAGCCAGAATCTGCCTGGCGCCAGGGTGGAATGAACACAGCCAAATTCCTGAACCTCTGCCTCTCTGAATCGAGGTCCTAGCCCCTTGTGGGGACAGACAGGGGACCCACAATTCAACTCAACAACAGACGTATGCTCACTACAACCCAACACTCTTTGGACAGTATTTTGTCTGCAGATGAATAATACTTTTTTTTTTTTTTTTTTTTTTTTTTTTTTTTTGTCCAGCGGCTACCTTGCCATTACTGGGGAAATAATATATAAAAGTTTTCATGCTTAATTTCTTCTTTGGAAGAAAATGGGGAAGCTTTCAGAAGCTGACATGTCTTATTGACAGATGATCCTTAATAATGTAATATTATTAACTGTCACATGCTGTGTATTTATGATGTTTTTGAAGACTATTTATCTATCTGTTAAACTTTAACTGCTCTTAGCCATTTCTATTTGGGTAAATTAAAAACATTTTTTAATAATTATATCAGAATCCAATATTAACATGAGTTTACTATTTGACCTTTAACTTATGTTAATCAATCATGCTAAACAGTTTGCAAAACAGCTATTAAAAGGACTGGATCAAAGCCTTGTATTCTTAAATGAGTTTCATAGGCACAATGCCTATCTAGAGTAACAATATTAATTTCAAATTTTGTATCAATATACAGATGCATATCAATGAAAACCTTAATGCTATTTTAATATATAAATTCTACACCAATGTAAGAAATTATAACTTTGATTTTCCATCAATTACAAAGATTTCTATCAATGTAAGTTTATGGCGACACTATCCTTTGTTCAAGAATAAAATTAGTAATTTATCCTATTTCCTCCCTGTCTGAAACCATGAACCATTTTCAAATTCTAAAATGACAACCTATCCATAATTTATAAAACGACCATAACCAGACACCCGAACCCTAGAGATTGGGATGAAAACTCTCTCTGACTTCTCTCTGCTAAATAGGAGTGACAAGAAATTCTTTAAAGTGGTGTGAAGGGGTAGGAAAATTAGAAAAATTAATTACACTTAGAAAGCTAGCACTAGCATCTCTTATCCAGTCTATATGCATAGAAGACTCAGGGCCTGACTGAAGTTTTGACTGGATCTATCTGAAAGGCTAGATGAACTGAGTCCATCAGAAATCAGCAGCCATTCCTGAAGCTGTTCTAGAAGCAAGTCTTTGGACAGCATCAGGAAGGAAGGGGCTGGAACAGCAGGTCATTTCAGTGTCCCAGGAGATTAATCTGGTCAGAGCTATGCATTGTGCAATATATGAATCTCAAAACCAAAATTTCATTATTTTAAAGATCCCATCTGGATTGTGAAAAGTGTGAAAGGTGCACAGATAAGGATAAAATTTTTGCTTCTTCTTTAAACAGGTGAAAGACAACAGTCATTCTTATAAGTTAATTTGATCAATAACAAATTATAATAAATCTTCATTCATGCTATATGATGAAAGGTACAACAAGTCTTAAGAATTTCATTAGCAACAAGATTTGTTGTCTAATTTTAGCTCAAGATTTGGCTAGAGACATTTTTATGTCTAAGCCAGTTACTGGGCTGTTCCCATGTTGAGGATGCAGCTGATCAAGTTACCTGTCCTGTTTGATTTTCTCCAGTTTTTCTTTTCTGTTGCCAAGATTTTCAATGGATCTACACATGTCATTTCTGATCCATATCTCTCTGGAAGAGGTCCAAAGCCTTTTCTCCTTTTCTGTCAACACAAATTCAGAGCCTCTCTCCCAAAATATGTCTTTGGTCCAGTAAAGAGGAATCATGAAAGGCATAGCTTTACCTCTCTCCCAGAGGAATTTTAATATAACCACCAAACACATAACCCCATGCACTTTGGCAATTAAAACAATCCAATGCACTTAAAACAATCTAAGCAAATAATATCTGTTGAGACAATGCTTCTTCATTATCCCCTGCTTATGACCTACAATTTAAGATCATAACCTTTAATTACTTATACAGCTATGTAAAAAAATCCTTCCTTCTATGAAGGTTAATATGTCTATGGATACATATGGCAATATGCCCCTTTCTCTTTATATAATTATCAAGGCTTAAATTTCTACTATCTGAGATAGGCTAGGTTCCCTATTCCTTGCTTTAACACCTAATTCTTAAAGACTGAAAGCCTCAATTATTTATTATCTATGTCTGCTTACTGTATAAGCTCATTTCCAGGGAATGTTTTTGTCATATCCGGGAAAGAAATCCCAGCAATCTCAGGTAGATCATGTTCAAAGATGCTTAGTATTTGCCCTGTCAAGGCCTTTTCAAATCTTACCTAAAGCATTTTTCTTCATTCAATCTCCCTAAATTCACTCTTCTATCCTTAAAAACAAATCAAATTTTATTTATTCCAATCCTTTGAGTATTTGCTTAAAGGGAGCAGGCTGTGTCTACCATCTGACTCTGCATTACAGCAGCTATTAAAGGGCCTGGTATAAATCACCACAGGAGGCTGTGTTCCTTTGTTCTAGTTTCACAGCTTGAGAGGGAACCACATGACTCAGCTAGCTAAGAGACCAATTCTACCCTCCTCCTAAACATCACTCATGGTGCATGTGTATTCCATTCTTGAATCTCTTATTGTTAAATATTGAGTTCTCACCCCATGTTAGGTGCTATCTGAAGCAGTGAGTTTAGCTAGACTACTTTGTGTGTTTCAAGTAGGTCACACATGCACACCTGCTCAAGAGCTATTTAGATTCCTGAATGAAACACACACACACACACACACACACACACACACACACACCAGTTAATTTTCATATGCCTTAACTAGCTTAATGGCTGGGCATTTCTAATCCTGTTGCTAACAAACTCTCCTCTCTGGTACTCCTAATTTAATATATTTTTAAAATCTGTATTTCATCTCTGCTACCCCAAATACAATTGGGAAAATAATGCATGTTGTCACTTTCCCTGATTCTCACATGTCAGTGGGCCTTTAGATTTGGTCTTTCTTCTTCTCCATCATGGTGATCTGTTTCTTCTCTCCTAATACCTATCCCATGCAAATTTGAAAGTTTTGCCTCAGTCTACCTGCCCAGCCATTGGCCATTGACTCTCTATTAATTAAAAACCAATGGGAGACAAAGACCTTCAACATTTGGACAGGCAGATTTCCAACTTTGGGGAATTCAGAGCACTAGAAACAATCCCAACACATGATTATTATACACATTTTTCATATTCATTCTTAGCAAATTATCTGATTTTACCATTCACTTACCTTTTACTTACATCTTCTTTTTTCCCAATTGTTAGGGCCTGTGAATGGCTGAAGAATGATACCACAGACTCAAATAGTATGTAATAGCAAATAGTGTTTATGGAACAAATTTCCATATTTTGAGGCCCAATTCCATGGACATGGAAGGACCCTTATTGAATTTGTGTATTCCATTTTAAAGCCAAAGGAGGAACATTAGGGAAGCATATGTGACCTAGACCTAGGTTCTATGATTGGCTACAATATTGCTTCAAGCATACTTGACTTACTATTGCTTCATGCCAAGGAGAGCTAGCTCTTTATCTCTTGGACGCAAACTTAGCTACCTACCTGACAGCTCCAGCACTTCCTGAGGTACTAAGCTCGGAAATAGGTCTGAGGGATTAAAGAAAGACTCAGACTCAGGTCATCTGTTATGAGAGAATGCCAATGCCTTTACTGGGCAGGTTCAATATATACACCAAGCCAGGGAAGGAAAAACACAAACTCAGGAAATAACAGGAACTCAACTGAGGTGAAATGGGATGTGAAGTGTAAATTCCTTTCCTGAGGCATCATCCTTCAACAGGATGTTTTGTTGGATGTCAAGTGTAAATTCCCTTTCTGGGGTACCATGCCTTAGTCAGGATGTTTTTGATCTTAGAGGAACTGCAGAATGTTACTTAGTAGACAGCAGCACATGGAAAGTCTCAGCCAGGGCATAGCAGCCCTTCAGGATCCTACAAGTCCCCCGATTTTATTTTATAGGTGAATAGCATCTGTCTTAGGTCACCTTCCATCAATACCATTTTTCCCATTGGGAATCCCTGCCTGCCTCAGGGCCCCTGTCTTAGGTAGGTAAAGACTGCAAAGGAGTTGCCTGTCATTGACTAACTATTCTCAGTAAAGGTTGAGCCAAACCTGGGCAGAAGGGTTCTCTCATGCCAGCAATACGATCACCTGCTTAGTAATTGCCTGTGACTGGATCTGCTGTCTGTGAAAGTGGCAAAGAAATATCAATCCTACTTTGGCTGCCCCAAAGGCTGGGACTTCCAAAGACAAGGACCTCTAGCCCATCCTTTAAAGAGCCTTCCGGCCAGTTTGAGTCCTGCTATAAACTTCTCTTCATAGTGATGCTGTACACAAAGTAACATTAATAACTGATGAGTAACATGAAGAAATTTTTGGTTTCCTCAAAATTATCAGTAGCTTTTCTAGTAGTCTTGTTGGTGGGAACTATGACCAGCCAGGTCGAGATGCTTATACCCATTGTCATCAGAATTAGGGAGTTCTTCACAAGGCTCCAGTATGTCTCCACTTAGGCAAGGCTGCATACTGACAGAGCACACACAGTGCTCAAGAATCCAAACAAGACTTTCAGCATCTTTAGGGAAATCACAAACAGAACCTCTCACCCTGACTAATACAGGGTTAGGGCCTTTCCATACACCTAATAATTCTTTCTATTTCACTAAGCCCAGTGCCTTCTGGGCTCATTTCCAAAGTCTGTCTGCTGCAGACAATGCATCCTTATCCACTAATAAAAATTTAAAATATATAAAATAAAGGATAATCTTTCATGAGGTAGGGTAAACTCCCCTCCTTTTTTTTCAAGATAACTTTTCAAAGTTAAATGTGCTCTTTCCACTCTAGCCTGGCCTTTAACGGTTGAGCCATCTGTCCAGCTCTGAGTTACTAGTTAAACCAAATTTCTATTATCAAAGTTGAATTTTTAATCATACCTAATAAACAGTTTTTTAACATAAAACTGTAAAACAGAAACAGACAATTAAGAGATAGGGCACCAAGGACAGACAATAGACAGGAAAAGCAGAACTAAGGATTTCTCAAGTAGGAGCCAGAGAGAAAGCAGGACTATCCCATGAGGGTTCTGAAACCGTGTTTTCATTCTCTTTTGCTAACATGGCCTGAGAGAGAACAACTGCTTTTCTAAACCCACACCCCCTCTCATTTTCAAGGTTTAAATTTTCATGTTGTTCTTAGGAGGTGTCACACAAAGCCTCAGATCTCCTGAGTTACTCTCTTTTAGTACCTGGGAATTCACTTTGGCTCGATTTTCTATTTTAGCCCGTGCTTCTCGCTCTTTCATTTTCAGCTTTTCTTTGAGTTTCTCTTCTTTGAACTGCTGTATGCAGGATCATTTTTTAAAAATCTCTCTCCCAAGGATCCTCACTGTCAAAGAGTTCTAGAAGATGCGATAGAAACTTCTGATCAATATATTTCTTTGCTATATTGGGCTGGAAATCTGGAAACTCTAAAAATCTTAAGAAAAATTCATAAATAAGTTTTGATGAAGCCAGGCTGCTTCTAATGTTGATTCATCTTCTCCTGGGTCGAATTCTGCTCCAATCCATAGGATTGGAGGAGGGTGGCAAGCTTTGAAACATATTAACTACAAACATGTGGATGGCTTCGGGCTAAATGTGCTCTGTGATCGCGTTCTGGTTGTGAGTATTATGCTCCACCATCTCGCTTAGCACAGCTTGCTTTACTTCTTTCCACTTCAAGTAACTCAGTGCATCAGAAGCAAAGTCAAAAAGAACACAACGCTGATGTAACTTCTGGTTGAAAAGCTTCTCTTCACCCTCAGGAGGAACATCTTGTAAATATAGGAATTTTTGCAGTTCTCTATTATTTCTGGCATTAAACTGTGAAGGGTTCTGACATTTGTCTTTCTTCATGGGACTACAATTGGCTGAGGGACTCATACTTTTATTTTAGTAGGTGTCAAAGACTGAAGAGCTCTGAGGCTGATTTTCCTTCTGGCTATCTCTACTTCTGCTGTATCTTGTCCTTCTTTTGAACCTTTTCCACTTTTCACTAGTTTTGGTGGTTCTTTCTCTTTCTTGTTTTTATCCGGCATGGCTGGAGTGGACTGAGGCTTCCGCAGCTCCTGCAGCCAAAATGCTGCAGCAGCAAAAATGTCCCCACCTGGCCATCATGCCATCCTGGCTGCCACCTCCACCACCAGGGGACTGAGTCACTTGTTTTCTCTTGCTTCCCTTTTTCCAGTATCCTCTTACAATTTTTTGACCTTGCATTTCTTTAATTTTTTCTTTTCTAAAATTTCTCCCTTATCCTCAGAACTGGAGCTATTCTCTACCTCATGCAAGTATTTGTTAGGTGCATCATCCTGTGTCACTACTTGTAGGGAGGAACTCCTAGTTTCCATGGTGCAATCAAAATAATAAAACTCTCTTAGTGCAACTTACCACTTTCAGTTTGATCCCACACTGCTTCTCCAATACCTTCCACTCACTGAGCCAGTCAGCCAGCTCCTTCATTCCTCTCCTCTCTTTCCCTATCTCGGTGGGACCTCCACTTGACAGCTCTGGCACTGCCCGTGGTATGGAGCTTGGGCATAGGCCTGGGGAATTGAAAAATAACTCAGACTTGAGTCATCTGTTATGAGAGAATGCCAATGCCTTTACTGGGCAGGTTCAATATATACACCAAGCCAGGGAAGGAAAAACACAAACTCAGGAAATAATAGGAACTCATCTGGGGTGAAATGGGATGTGAAGTGTAAATTTATTTCCTGAGGCATCATCCTTCAACAGGATGTTTTGTTGGATGTCAAGTGTAAATTCCCTTTCTGGGGTACCATGTCTTAGTCAGGATGTTTTTGATCTTAGAGGAACTGCAGAATGTTACTTAGTAGACAGCAGCACATGGAAAGTCTCAGCCAGGGCATAGCAGCACTTCAGGGTCCTACACCTACCCTTTCACAAACTAGAGAGGGTACTTCTTGACCTCTTGGCCCCAAGTTTGGGTAACAGTCTTTTTTAAAGTTGTCTGTCCTGGCTTCTGTATATGCACATGTATGTGCTTCTGCACACACACATGTACATGCACCAAACTCAACACTGATACACACACAAACACACACACATATACAATAAGTGCATTCAAAAATAGTGGGCAAATTCAGTAACTTAGATATTTAGGCTATCAAAATCAAGACTAATACAATAACTTCAGAATTAAACAACACCATGTATAAAATGGTATATAATAAATACTTATAGAACAATGGAACCAGTAAATATGAAATAAATATTCTTCTCATTTGTTTATCCCAAAGAACCATCTATAAAATAAAGCACATCTTTTTTTTTGATGAAGATACAGTGCATGAAAAAATTAATTAAATAAAACACTACTCTAAAAGCCTAAAAATTAATGTAAGTGGATAAAAGAAACACAAATGAAACTTTAACAGAACAGAGAATGAAATTGAAGAACAGCATGAAGCATGTAAAGATCTTTCATGTTCATAGATTGGAAAATTAATTCTGAGGAAATGGCTATAGTTACAAAAGCAATCTATAGATTAAAAGTAACCTAATAAAAAGTCTATTGAAAAATTACTAAAACTTATATAGAAATACCAATGATCCCCCAAGCAGTCAAAGCAACCTCAAAATGAAAGAAAATTGCAAAAAATGTATGATACCTGATCTCAAATTAGGCTATTGAGCTCTAATAACATAAAAATTGGAGGGAATTCTATGACCAAATGATAAAAATATGTTTTGTACTAATAGGAAAATATGACTAGGAAGTCAAGAAAATGCAAAAAAAAGAAAGAAAGAAAGAAAGAAAGAAAGAAAGAAAGAAAGAAAGAGAGAGAGAGAAAGAAAAGGAAGAAAGAAAGAAGGAAAGAAAGAAAGGAAGGAAGGAAGGAAGGAAGGAAGGAAGGAAGGAAGGAAGGAAGCAAATAAGAAGAAATGCAAGCAAGGTGACAAAGTTGCAAAGAAAAAATTACCTTTACACATTGTTGCACCCATCATTAATTTGGTATGAGACTCCGCCAAGAATTATAACTAATTTAGCATATAATCCAGCTATACTATTCCCAACTATGATCAAGAGACCTTAATGAAATGTACCCAGAGAAGTACTGGTAGGTTCATCTAAATTGTATTATTGCAGTCAGCTAAGAAATCAAACCAGCCTTGATGTTCTTTATAAGATGAATGTGGGGAAAATAAACATATATGAAATGGAATTCTATTAGTTATACATAAAACAAAAGCATGGAAGAGCAAAAATCATATGAAATGGAAGAATATCAACAAAAAATGATAAAATTGGTGGTGATTATATCCAGAAAATTAATACTTACACACTGTTCTTGAAGTCAAAAATTAATCATAGTATTGTAAAATCAGCATTGCAATTCTCTCAGAAATTAAAAATAAAATTATGTTATATGCTGTATGTGATGGCTACTCTTGGTCATTATCTTAACTATATCTGGAATGACAATCCAGAAATGGATGGCACACCTGTGATTCAGATATTGAGGCTGGAAGACACAAGTGCTTGATTCACATCCAGAAGTAAGATGCCATGTGCTCTTAATACAGATCTTGAGGCATATACGTATTCATTCCATAAGTTTTTTGACTCCAGAGAACCCTGATTAATACACTATAGAAATTCTATTCCTGGCCACCTGGTTCCAGATGTGGTCAATTTGACAACTGAAAGTAGTCATCGCAATAGTCAAAGGAAAAATTATATTATTGGAAAACATCTGTTCTAGTATGTTTACTTCAGGAGTTTACAGATAGGCTCTAAGTCTTATCATACAGTGTTATTACAGAAAGCAAATCACAAATTTCTAATGGTAAGAAAATTGAAGTACAAGTCATACTATGAATGAAAACTAAACTTTGTTACCAAAATAATTATCATGATTTGATAATTTTGGTAAACAGAACTTGAAACTTCTTTTTTTTGTTAAATATATATGATGAGTACATTGTAGCTGTCTTCAGACACATCAAATGAGGACCTTGGATCCCATTACAGATGGTTGTGAGCCACCATGTGGTTGCTGGGAATTGAACTCAGGACACCTGGAAGAGTAGTCAGTGTTTTTATGTGCTGAGCCATCTCTCCAGCCCCTAAAACTTTTTAAACTGAAGCAACTAATCAATAAAATTTTAACTACTAAAACTACTAACACTAACTCCTTATATTTTGAATGGTTAGTTCTTCTATGAAACCAGCCTAATTTTAGTCAAAGCTTTAATAAAAGTATGCACAGTATTCTTTTATTTGGGAGACTAAAGAATATGTAAAGTTATGAGGAAATAAGTATAGGAAAGTTAGAAAGTAAAACATTCCAGAGCAGTGAAATAAGACAATGACTAAGACTATACTATGACTGCCATAGATACCAGATTTACAATAAGCCTGAATCTATTCATTTGACATTCTGAGTAAAGCCAAATCCCATTTTAATGAGATCATGTTATCAACAATGTCTACCTTCTCTGATTTAAGTAGCTGACTGGTAATAGCAATATGTTAACTATCTACTTTGATATCAAACTCTGAGAGAAGAGTTCAGAAAAAAATACCTTCTTGTTCATGCACCATTTCCTTCATTTAGTAGACAATTTTTTAAATGAAAAGTATTTCTACATTTTCTACCATGTACTCAGATTTATTAGATGGTTTCCTTGATATTCTGTAAAAGGAACATTCAATAAACAATGAGAGAGGACTGGAATAATACAAAGAGCAATAGTCTATGAATTTTCTTACTTCAAAAGTAGAAAGAAACCATAGAATCTTTAAAAACAATTAATCATATTGGGAAACTAAATAGTGTGCATTCCTGATTATTTGAAACTCATTATGAGCAAGGGATACTTATAGACATTCTAGGAAGTATGAAAGTACTGGGGAAAATACAAGAGCACCCATTGCGATCACCAAAAGGCCTACATGTACACATATTAATAAATACTCTCACAAAAATGAACATGCATAAACATAAACACAAATATATATTTCAACTCATTGGGATATTGTTGATAATGACCCTAATGATTATGTAATTGGACAAGTAATGGGCAATAATCTTAAGTAGCAAAGTAACCTGTTGTTTTGACAGTAATAGACAAGGTCATTTGAAAAGAGATTGTAGATGAAGGATTCCTAGAGACTATTCTAGAAGACCTCAGCCTTCTGGGATTTGTAGACTGTCTGATAAGATTAGGCACTGGACTAATGAATGCTGTTCAGCAAGAGAAATGTGAGGTAATCCCTTATTAGTAGAAAATTCCCTAGGAGAGTCAGCTGTACCCCTACAACAAACAATAGAAGCCAGGCATTTCCTGTCAGCAATCCACAGTGCAACTAGTGAAAATTAAACTAGATATTGGAGACTCTGTGTATTGACATCTTATTTTACATGGCTTGAATTTTTGGCTGTTTTTATTGTTGTTGTTTTGTTTTGTTTTCTGTTTTTAAATGGGTGAAAAGCTGATGTGGAGACACATATGGAATGCAAATGTAGTTTATGTGTCTAGTTTATGTGTGAATCCATAAATGTCTAATTGCACCATGATATACAGATGGGGGAATAAGATTAGCTGAAAGACACTGGACTGTGGAAAAAACTACTGAATTATATCGAACTATATATTTTAAAGATATGTGATCTCAGGAAATGTGTTATGTTGAGGAAGAGGTATTTTTCTATATATCTACAGGTGGTGAAACACTGGGTTTGATCAAAATTGGTAAAGATCCAGTCTGAAGGGAGACTGGAAGATCTTGATGGTAAAATAAACATTTGATGAAAGAGAGATGATCAGTATTGGATGGGATAAAGATCAGTGCATCAGTAGATCTTCATAAAGACATTCAGACTGTTACATTTATGGGATTGATATTTGTTTCTGTTGTGTGTTCAAATTTTAGGTTAAACAGAAAGGGAAAAGATACATAGGAATTTTAATCAGACAATCCATGTGGCTGCCCTGGCAAGGGAACACATCCAAAGACCTTCTTGGTCTTTGTGATTCAGCTGCAATGCAGGCATGCTCAGAATTACAATAGGATCTGAGTGTAATACAGACATGTCCTTAGTACACAGTTTTAATCTCTAACAAACATGCCCTTAGTACACAGCTTTAATCCCTAACAATGGAGGGCAGTTCAGAGAGTTAAGGCATTGGAATTTAATTTGGTTCAGTTCCTGTTGAGAAGGAAGTTTCACCAGGACAGTTTTGTAGATATTGGTTGCAGGTGAAGACATTAAAGTCAGAGAATAAGAATAAGTCAGATTAAAAGCCTAGAGAAGCTAGATAAAAACAGTAAGCTTATTAAGGAGTTAAAGCCACAACAGCTGAACTGAACCAGGTACCAAGAGTTTAGAATAAGCTAGACAATAATGAACTAAAACTATAAACCCATCAACCAGTTCCAAATAAATGTTTACCATTATAATAATTGTTCTGGTCATGATGTCTCTTTATAGTAACAGAACACTGACTAAAACAAGTGGTTATATCAAAATTTTTTAATCATTGAAAATGTGAATATTCCACACATAATCATCTACTAAAATCATTAATACGCAGGGTCACAATCTTTAAAGATCATGTGTTGCTTTGGTATTTGCAGCATTAGATATGTTCTGTTGAAGATGTGATATAAAGGAAACACAACCTTCCCCTACTGACTATCAAATTGAAAAGAAGAGCTATAAATAATATATCAAAGTTTAACCTGTAAAGAAAGTATTTGGGAAACATAAGTAACTGAAAATTATAATTTTCAAGGAGGGGAGAAATCACTCTTGTACAAGAGAGTGGAGGCAATAATTTGTGACTAACAAAATGAAAAGCTCAGCCTTATTCTACTCGTTTGAGCCTAATAGGCTCCGTTTTGCACCCAGACTCTATTTTGTGCTTAGTTTGCCTCTAGTCTGAACCTACTTCCTGAAAAAAACATAACTTTTGCAGAACCACCCCTAGCAACTGTCACTCCACCCAAGCAACAACCAATCAGTGTCAATCGAGGTAGTTTCTAATATTCCAGATAAAATTACTGTAGCTGACCCCTATTGTTCATAGCCAGTTAAAATCACATTACTACCCAAAGCTTAAGACCTTTAAATGTCAACCAATCATGTAATTACCAAGTTGAAATGCCCCTCACCCTGCTTGTAACTATGATAAAAAGGCACTCCTTTACCAGTACAAGGCCTTCCACTCCTATCCACTGTGTTGCCAAGGTTTGGATGTCTGAGCTTGAGCTTAAATAAAGATTCTTTGCTTTTGGCATATGAGTTGGACTCCTGGTGGTCTCTGGTGGTCTTTGGAGAGCTCACAATCTGGGCATAACAAAAGCTGGGTTAAGACATCAGTGGAAAAATGTATTGGTGCAAGGAATATCTCTGCAGACTTATAGTATTATGGCTACTCTAGGTTGTCAACTTGACTACATGTATAATTAATAATATCTAAAAATAGAGGGCATACCTGTGAGGGACATTTGCTTAATTTTAAGTAGAAAAAAAAAGAATTACTTCCAATTCAGATCATTGAGATAGGAAGCAAAATCTATATTCTGGTCCTTTGAGCTGGGAGACATCTATTCTTTAATTCAGATCTTGAGTCAAAAAGACACAATGTTAATCTAGATCTTGAGGTGGGAAGTCAAATATTTAATCTGGGTCAGCCTTTTCTGACAAGGAAGAAAGTGTGTTTTCTTTTTGCCTGCCTGCTAGTACATCTAGCATTCATTCATCCATTTCTTCATTGGCACTAACGCCAATTTCTTGGAATTCCATATAAACTGAATACCAACTGAGACATACAGTCTCATTGACTGAGCAACTTTTTATTTACAGCCAGCTATGTTGGATTTGCTGGGACACAGGCTGTGAAACATTCTAATAAATACATATATATTTACTATATGTATAGTAAATATATGAATATATATTCATTCTATAAGTTCTATTACTCCAAAGTACCCAGAATGAGACAAATGATGATGCTGAAAATTGCTCAGACAGGCTGTGATGAAAACAAAGGCTGCTACAAAATAGGAAGATTAAGGATTAACACTTCACAGTATGGAAAATTGAAGAATGTGAATAAAAGGACATCTAGTGGGTATTAAATCACTAACCTGAACAGATAAAAGGAGATGGTGTTGTTTGTAAATTAGAAATTGCTAACATTAGCCCATAAATTTGAGTGCTTGGTTCCAATTGGTGGTACCTTTGGGGAAGATTAGGAAGCATAGCCTAGCTCTAAGGAGTATGTCCCTAGGTACAGGTTTGGATTGCTTAATGCTATAATCCAATCTAAGTTACTTCTCTCTGTCTCATGGTTGTGGTTGAATACAAGATCATTCAGCTTCCTATCTGTCTACCATGACTGACTAATGTCAGGTCTCCCAGTTTTGGTGGACACTTACCCTTCTGAAATTACAAGTACAAATATGTTATTTCTTGTATAAGTTTTCATGATTATCATGATAGCTATATTTATACTGATCATGACCAAGGAAACTTGCATAAGAAAGGGTTTGCAACAGCCAAAATTATACCTGGACCCTTGGGGATCTGACAGACTGAACCATCAACCAAAGAGCTTGACCTAGGCCCCCTTCACATATGTAACAGATGTGCAGCTTGGTCTTCTGTGGGTCCCAAACAACTGAGACAGGGACTATCCAAAACTCTGGTGCCTGTCTGTGGGATATGTTCTCTTAGCTGGTCTGTTTTGTCTGGCCTCAGTGGGAGAGGATGCTTATAACCCTGTGGAGACTTGATGTATCCGGATGGGAAATACCTGGAGGGCAGGGATTCCACCCTCTCAGGTGAGAATGGGAAAGGAATAGGGGAAAGTTGTATGAAGAGATGACTAGGAGGATGGGCAGTGATCGCTGTGTCATGAGAATAAATAAAATTAAAATAAATTTAAAAGTAAAGGATAAAAATGAGCAAAGAGAAAGAAAGAAGAAAGGAAGATGCAAGGAAGGAAGGAAGGAAGGGAGGGAGGGAGGGAGG
>NW_021604702.1:0-70496 GCF_004785775.1 Grammomys surdaster | reverse complement strand
GAGAGAGAGAGAGAGAGAGAGAGAGAGAGAGAGAGAGAGAGAGAGAGGAGACAGAGAGAGGAGACAGAGAAGGAGGGAAAGAGAGGAAAGGAGAGAGGGAGGGAAGGAGAGAGAGAGAACACAAGGGAAGAAAGAAGAGAAGAATAGGTAGAATGAGAGGGAAAGAGACAGGGAGTAGAGAGAAGATGGAGAAAAACATAATGGCCTGATGGAGTAACTCCATTAGAGACAGGATGAATATTGGCATATCTTGAGGAGCACAACCATGAAATAGCTAGTCTAGTGTAGAGCAACTGTTTAGACGTAGTCACCCAGTGATTTTGCTAAAGGTGATTAAATAAATCGTAAGACTCTATGTCAATTATTAATGAGCTTGCCAGGTCATATAAGAATAACGGAGGTATTAAATATCCAACAATACAAAGATGAAAGAAGACACAATAGATTGAATCCTAAGGAGTCCTGTAGGTTATGATAAATGTTCACTTCAGTTTGACTGTAGGAAGAATACAAAGACCTGTGATCAGTAGAACAAGAACTCAAGAGACTAGGACCCAGTCTGATGTCATCTGTGGGAAAGGTAAATCAATTAGGTTATAGTAACAGAAGTTGGATTAATACATTTGTAAATCAATACATTCTTGGAGATTCATCCAAGAAAGAAGAGTTTATTATAAAATAATCCTCATTTATACAAACAATATTTCATTGTAAATTTTTTCTTTTTCTTTATTGTATATAGGTTTTCTTCTCATAGAATATACCTGATTATAGTTTCTCCTCCCTCTACTCTATCATGCCTCCCATCCAACCTAGGTTCAACACATTTTCTGTCTGTCGTTAGAAGACAAACAACCTTCTTGTGGATAATAATAAAATAAATTAAAATAAAATAATTAAATAAAAAGACGAATACAGACTAGCACAAAACAAACAAATAAAAAAGAGTCCAATAAAATGCTCAAGATGCAAACATAGATGCAGAGAATCACAATTTGAACACTTAGGATTTCCATTAGAACCTTAATCTTAAAGGCAAATGTGCTGAATATTTAAAAGAAAGAAAATGCACAAATAAAGTGAAATAAATATAAAAATATGATATTCACAAATCTCTGACGTGACATTATGAGACAAGGAATCCATAAAGATGTCTTTGAGTTCATTTTCTGTTCGCTATGTATTGCTGATATGGAGCCTACTCTTAGAGTAGTTTGTTTATCTAAGGAGACTCCCAAGGAGAAAACTAAATTTTCATTTGCGGTTGCTTTTCAATTGAAGATGCCTTCTTGGTCATAAATGGGGAATTTGTCCACTTATCTATTCAGTTTTAGAACTTCATCAAGTGCATACCCACACAGGCTCTGTGAATACTGCTTCAATCTCTGTAAGTTCATGTGAGATTTTATCATACATATTTAGAGGGCATTGTGTCCTTGGTAGCTTCTATTCCCTCTGACTTTCATGCTCTTTCTACTCCACCTTCCCTGGGGTTCTCTTAACCCTGAGATGTAAGATGTGATAGAGATATCCTGTTAGGGTTGTGTGTTCCAAAGTCCAATTCTCTGAGTAATATCTGGCTGTGGGTCTCTGTATATGCTCCCATCTGCTGAAGGAAAAAGCATCTCTTATGATGGCTGAGAAATTCATGATCTGTTAGATTACCAGATGTCTTTAGGGATCATTTATTGTTAAATTAGCATTATTTTTATTATTTAGTTTTACCATACATACCTGAGTTATCTAGTCACTGGTCCTTGACCACACAAGAGGTGTCAGGAATGAGTTCTATGTTATAGTGTATGTTGCATGTTAATAAAACATTGATTGACTTTTCCCAGAGGCTTTATGTATGCTTGCAGTATCATATCTTGCAGGAAGGACACCAATGTACATCAAATAGTTTGGGGATTAATTAGTATTTACATTTATCCTTTACTAGTTTTCAGGGAATCTCGCTGTACAGAAGACACTAACATCTATAGTTGTCCATAGACACATCAGAAGAAGGCATCTGTTCCCATTACATCTGGTTGTGAGCCACCATGTGGTTGCTTAGAATTGAACTCAGGACCTCTGGAAGAGCAATCAGTGCTTTCAACCATTGAGCCATCTCTCCAGCTCATGATTTCATTTTTTATGACTACATAACATTAATTATGTAAATCTAATTTTCTTTATCCATTCTTTTGTTTATAGATATCAATGTTGTTTCCAATTTCTGGCTACTTTCAATAGAACTGCAATTAACATGGTTGAAAAAGGGTTATGATGGTAGGTTGAAGTGTCCATTGAGACCGTGACCAAAAGAGGTACTTGAGGTAGTTCAACTGCCATCTTTTCAATAAATTGACCCTGTAATTTGCATAGTGCTGTACACATTTTCAGTATTACCAGCAATGAAAGAGTGTTCCACTCCACATCCTTTCTACATGAGCTGTCATTTGTATTATTGATCTTAGCCATTTTGAAAGGTACAAAATGAAATTTCAAAGTAGTTTGAATTTGCATTTCCCTCATGTCTAATGATAATGAATATTTCTTTAAGTGTTCCTCAGCCATTTGAGTTTCTTCAGTTCTTTTATATCTAACTGTACTCCATTTGTAATCATGTTAGTTGATTTCTTTGTAGCTACTTCTTAAAGTTCTTTATGTATTGTGAATATTAGCTCTTTAATCAATGAAGAAGTAATAAAATTGCTTTTCTATTTTATAGGTTACCACTTTGACGACAAGAAACATTTTATTTTCATGAGGTCCCATTTATGATTTGTTGATCTTAATACCTATCCTAACAGTGTTCTATTCAGAAAAGCATCTCTTGTGCCAATGAGTTCAGAACTATTCTTAACATTTTATTCTATCAGGTTCAGTATATCTGGCTTCATGCTCATGTCTCTGATCATTTGCTGCTGTGTTTTGTGCTGAATGACAAGTGTGGAGCTACTAGGATTTTTCTGGACCCAGTAGTTCAGTTTGATCCCCACCATTGGAGAAGATGCTCCATTGTGCATTTTTGGCTTCTTTACCAAAACTTAGGTGTAAACAGATTTGTATTAAATATATTTTAATTTGATTCTATTAATCAGTATCTGTTTAAACTAATTTGAACTAATACCATGATATTTTTCCTAGAGTTCTATAGTAAGATTTAATGTCAGGGATAGCAATACTTCCAGTAATTCTATTATTATTCAGGATTATTTTACCTATTCTAGATTTTGTGTTATCATATAAAGTTAAAAAACAATTCTTTTAAGATCTGTTAAGGCTCATGTGTAGTGTTTATTTTGTACTACACTGGTTTGAACTCCTAGCGAATCACAGGCATGAAGACATAAAGGAGAAATCTCAGATGTGCAGATAGAAAATACACACACATGTGCATGTGCACACACACACACTCACACACACACATACACATACACACACACACACACATACACACATACCGAACACTCATCTTAGAATTTTGATAGGGATTGCTTTGAATCTGCATATTGCTTTCGATAGGATGACCACTTTTATTACGTTAACCCTACTAACCATGAGAGTGTGTCATCCTCCATAATCTGATATCTTCACCTTCTTTCTTCAGTGTCTTAAATTTTATTATAAAAGTACTTTTACTTATCTGGTTAGAGTTATCCCAAGATATTTTTTATATTATATCAGGATATTGTGAAATGTGTTGTTTGTTGATATCTTTCTCAATAAATTTGTCATGTGTATATAGAATGGTTACTAGATTTTTGGACTTAATCTTGCTTCCAGTCAATTTTCTGAAAGTGTTTATCAGTTGTAGAAGTTTTCAATTGGAAACTCTAAGATCATATGTATATCATCTGAAAATAAAAATATAATAATTTTAGATTTTCCAATTTGCATCACCTTGATGTTTTTCAGTAGTATTATTATTCCAGGTAAAATAGCAAATCCTATAATAAATACATAGGGAGAGGACAATCTTTCCTTTTAGTGGATTTTAGTGGAATTGTATTGAATTTCCATTTAAGATTATGTTGGCTTGTAATTGCCATAAACTGCAGTTGTTATATTAACATCTATCCCTCATATTCCTAATTTTCCCAGAACTTTGCTACAAAGAGGTATACAATTTTTCAAAGGCTTTTTCTGTATCTAATAAAATGATCCTGTGTTTTTTGTCTTTAATTTTGTTATATAGATGACATGTGTCAGTTTATATATGTTGAATCATCCCATATCTCTGCTATTTGATCATAATAATTTTCTTTTGGATATGTTTTTGGATTTTTTAAAAATATTTTATTGGAAATCTTTGCTTGTGTGTTTATGAAAGAAGTTGGTGGCAATTCTGTGGATCGTCTCGTTTTTGATAATCAAAACAAATACAATTTTTTAAAAATTATTTACTTTATTAACCCTTCCATTCATTTACATCTCAAATAATAGCCTACTTCCCAGTTATCCCTCCACCAAACCCCCATCCCACAACCAACTTTCCCCCTCCCCTTTGCCTGAATGAGGCTACTCCCCCATCCACCCATACTCTTCAGTCACACTACACTAGCATCCTCCAACGCTGAGGCAGAAAATCTCCCCAGGACCAAGGGCCTCCCCCCTACTCCTGTCAGGTAAGGCCATCCTCTGTTACATATGTATCTGGAGCCATTCATCCCTCCGGGTATATTCCTTGATGAGTGGTCCAGACTCTGAGAGAACAGGGTGGTCAGACCAACCTATGTTGTTCTTCCATGGGCTGCAAACCCTTCTGGTCTTCCAGTCCTTCTACCAGCTCTTCCACCAGGTTCCCTAAGCTCAATCTGATGATTGACTTCCAAACAACACCATCTGCATTGGTCAGTTGCTGACTGGACCTCCAAAGGGACCACCAGCACACTAGGTTCCTATCAGTAAGTGCTTCTTGACCACAGCAACAGTATTGAGTTTGGTGTCCACAGACATGATGGATCCACAGGTGCGGCAGTAATTGGTTGGCCCCTCTTTCAGCCTCTATTTCATTTTCCTTCCATGTTCTTCCTTTGGACAGGAATATTTCTGGGTTAAAAACTTTGAGATATTTGGGTGGCCCCATTCGTCTACAAGGCACTACTGGAGGTGGTCTCCACAGGTTTTACCTCAACTTCTCTGTGCATTTCAGCTAAAGTTATCCCCATTGGGTCCTGGGAGCCTCTCATTTCTCTGGAGTCTGGGACCCTCCAGTGCTTACACCAGTTCCTCATCCCAAACTGCTTCATATTTTTATTCAATTTCCTGATCACCTGTACCTCTCTCCCATTCCTATGAATACCTGACACCTAACCCCCTTGTTTCCTCCCCTTCTCTTTCCCTCATTTCCTCCTTAATCCAGCACCCATGATCATTCTGTTCCCCACCCCTTCAATGCAAGACTAAAGCATCCAAACCCTGGTCTTCCTTTTTTCTATGCCCCATATGGTCTGCGGGTTGTATAATGGGCATTGTGAGCTTTGGAGCTAATATCCACTTATTAGTGAGTATATAGCATGTGTGTTCTTTTGTGTCTGGGTTACCTCACTCTGAATGATATTTTTTAGTGCATTCCATTTACTTGAAGATGTTATTAAGATGTTGTTTTTAATAGTTGCATAGTACTCCATTGTGTATATGTATGACATTTTCTGTATACATTCTTCTGTTGAGTGACATCTGGGTTGTTTTGAGCTTCTTGTTATTATAAATAAGGCTGCTATGAACAGAGTGGAGCATGTGTCCTTGTTATATGTTGGAGTATTTTTTGGGTATATGCCCAGGAGTAGTATAACTGAGTCCTCAGGTGGAATTATTTCCAGTTTTCTCAGGAACAGCGAGACTGATTTGCAAAGTGATTTTACCAGCTTTCAGTCCCATCAGCATGGAGGAGAGTTCCTCTTTCTCTACATCCTCATCAATATTTATTATCACCTGAGGTTTTGATCTTAGCTATTGTGATGGGTAGGAGGTGGAATCTCAGGGTTGATTTAATTTGAATTTCCCTGATGACTAAAGATGTTGAGCATTTCTTTAAGTGCTTCTCAGACATTAGAGATTTTTCAGTTAAGAATTCTCTACTTAGCTATGTACTCCACTTTTTAATAGGGGCATTTGGTTCTCTGGAGTCTAACTTCTTGGGTTCTTTGTATATTTTGGATATTAGCCCTCAATCGAATGCAGGGTTGGCAAATATCTTTTCTCGATCAGAAGGTTGCTGTTTTGTCCTATTGACAGTGTCTTTGGCTTTACAGAAGCTTTTCAGTTTAATAAAGTCCCATTTGTCAACTGTTGATCTTAAAGCATAAGGCACTAATGTTCTGTTCAGGAAGATTTTCCCTGTGCTCAAGTGGCTCTTTTCCGCTTTCTCTTCTATTAGATTCAGCACATCTGGTTTTATGTTGAGGTCCTTGATCCACTTAGAATTGAGCTTTGTACAAAGAGATAAGAATGAATCAATTTACATTCTTGTACATGCAGACCACCATTTGTTGAAAATACTGTCTTTTATCCACTGAATGGTTCTAGCTTTGTTGTCAAAGATCCAGTGATGATAAGAGTGTGGGTTCATTAATGAGTATTCAATTTTACACCATTGATCTACTTGCATGTCTCTATACCAATACCATGCAGTTTTATCACTCTACAGAATACCTTAAAGTCAGGGATCATGATTTCTTCTGGAAGTTCTTTTATTGTTGAGAATAGTTTTTGCTATCCTGGGTTTTTGTTGTTGTTGTTGTTGTTGTTGTTGTTGTTGTTATTCCAAATGAATTTGAGAATTTCTCTTTCTAACTCTGTGAAGAATTGAGTTGGGATTTTAATGGGGATTGCATTGAATATGTAGATTGCTTTTGGCAAGATGGCCATTTTTACTATATTAATCCTGCCAATCTATGAGCATGAAAGATCTTTCCATCTTCTGAGGTCTTCTTTGATTTCATTATTCAGGGACTTGAAACTATTGTCATACAGATCTTTCACTTGCTTGGTTAGACTCACATCATGATATTTTATATCATTTATGACTATTGTGAAGGGTGTTGTTTTCCTAACTTCTTTCTCAGCCCTTTTATCCTTAAAGTAGGGAAAAGCTACTCATTTCATAGTGCTAATTTTATATCCAGCCACTTTGCTAAAGTTGTTAATCAGCAGTAGGAGTGATCTGGTAGAATTTTTGAAGTCACTTAAGTATACTATCATATCCTCTTCAAATAGTGATATCATGACTTCCTCCCTTCCCAACTTGTATTCCTTTGATTTCTGTTTGTTGTCTAATTTCTCTGGCTAGAACTTTGAGTACTATATTGAGTAGGTGGGGAAAGAGTGGACAGTCTTGTCTTGTTCCAGATTTTAATTGGATTGCTTTGAGTTTCTCTCCATTTAGTTTGATGTTGGCTATTGGTTTGCTGTATATTGCTTTTATTATATTTAGGTATGCAACTTGAATTCCTGATCATTCCAATACTTTTAACATGAATGGGTATTGTAGTTTGTCAAAGGCTTTTTCAGCATTTAGTGATATGACCATGTGTTTTTTTTTTCCTTTGAGTTTGTTTATATAGTGGATTACATTGGTGGATTTCCATATATTGAACCATCCCTGCATTCTTGGGATGAGGCTTACTTGAACACATTGGATGATTGTTTTAATGGATTCGGTTTGCAAGAATTTTATAGAGTATTTTTGCATCAATATTCATAAGGGAAATTGGTATTTAGTACTCTTTCTCTGTTGGGTCTTTTTGTGGCTTAGGTATCAGTGTAACTGTGGCTTCATAATAAAAATTGGGTAGTGTTCCTTCTGTTTCTGTTTTATGGAATAGTTTGAGAAGCATTGGTATTAGAAGTTCTTTGAAGGTCTGATAGAATTCTGTACTAAAACCATCTGGCCTTTGGCTTTTTTGGGGGGGAGGGAGATTTTTAATGACTCCTTCCTTCTATCTCCTTGGGTGTTATGGGGCTGTTTACATGATTGATCTGACTCTTATATAATTTAGGCACCCAGTGTCTGTCTAGAAAATTATCCATTTCATCTAGGTTTTCTGGTTTTGTTGAGTGTAGACTTTGGTAGTAGGATTTGATTATTTTTTGAATTTCCTCAGTTTCTGTTGTTATGCTTCCCTTTTCATTCCTGATTTTCTTAATTTGGATACTGTCTCTTTGCTCTCTGGTTAATCTGGCTTAGAGTATATCTATCCCTTGATTTTCTCAAAGAATGAGCTCCTAGTTTTGTTGATTCTTTGTATCATTTGCATAGTTCTTTTTCTTTCTACTTGGTTGATTTCAGCCCTGAGTTTGATTATTTCCTGACCTTTATTCCTCTTGGGTGTATTTGCTTCTTTTTGTTCTAGAGCTTTCAGATGAACTGTTCAGCTGCTAGTGCATGATCTCTCTCATTTCTTTATGGAGGTATTCAGAGCTATGAGTTTTCCTCTTAGTACTGCTTTCATTATGTCCCATAAATTTGGATATGTTGTGTCTTTATTTTTATTGAATTCTAAAGTCTTTTATTTATTTCTTTCCTGACCAAGTTATCATTGAGTAGATAATTTCTCAACTTCCATGTGTATGTCAGCTTCAGGTTTTTGTTCTATTGAAGACCAGCCTTAATTTGTGGTGGTCTGAGAGAATACATGGGATTAGTTCAATGTTCTTTATATCTATTGAGGTTTGTTTTGTGTCCCAGTATATGGTGAATTTTTGAGAAGGTGCCATGAAGTGCTGAGAAGAAGGTATATTCTTTTGTTTTAGGGTAAAATGTTCTGTAGATATCTGTTAAATCCATTTGGTTCATAACTTCTCTTAGTTTCACTATGTCTCTGTTTAGTTTCTGTTTCCATGATTTATCTGTTGGTGAAAGTAGGATGTTGAAATCTCCTTCTATTATTGTATGAAGTTCAATATGTGCTTTGAGCTTCAGTAACATTTCTTTTAAAATGTGGATGCCCTTGCATTTGAGGCATAGATGTTCAGAATTGAGACTTCATCTTTGTGGATTTTTTCTTTGATATGTGTGAAATGTCCTTTCTCATATTTTTTTGATAACTTTTGGTTGAAAGTCTATTTTGTTGGATATTAGAATGGCTACTCCAGATTGTTTCTTGGAACCATTTGCTTTAAAAATTGTTTTCCAAACTTTTACTTTGAGGTAATGTCTGTCTTTGTCACTGAGGTATGTTTCCTGTATTCAGTAAAATGCTGGATCTTGTTTGCACAGTCTATTACCCTATGTCTTTTTATTGGGAATTAAGTCATTGATGTTGAGATTGTTGTGCATTTGTCTTCTTTTGGATTTATGGTGAAAAGATTAATTTCTTGCATTTTGGGATGTAGTTTCCCTATTTGTGTTGGAGTTTTGCTTCTATTGTCCTTTGTAGGGCTGGATTAGTGGAAAGATTTTGTTTAAATGTGGTTTTGTTTTGAAATATCTTGGTTTCTCCATCTATGGTAATTGTAAGTTTTGGGGGGTGTAATAATCTGGGCATTTTTGTTCTCTTAGAGTCTGTATGACATCTGCACAGGATCTTCTGGCTTTTAGAATTTCTGTTCAGAAGTCTGGTGTAATTCTTCTAGGTCTGCCTTTATATGTTACTTGACATTTTTCCCTTATTGCGGGTCCCTGTGGCTGGAACGCAGAGAAGTATTCCATGGTGGACTCAGAAAAGACATGTGGAGTCCATGGGTTTAAGAGATTTATTTTCATGGTGGATGTAGATGGATCTTGCAGTACCCCCATGAAACTCAGGGCAGACCTGAGTTGAATAGGGAGGGAGAAGGGGGAGGGTCTGGGGAAGAATGCTTAATTGGCTATGCCCTCTGGCCTTCAGATATCTCATTAGTATGTAAATCTCTCTAGGGCCTGAGGCCTGTAGTCTTGCCCTCTCCCTGTGCTCTTTGGGAGGGACTACATTCCCCTACATTCCCCTACATGACTGAACAGTGCAGGTTAATGGAGTTCTACACAACTTGTTAGGAGCCTGGATTCTGGGAGCACAGCAGAATAAATGCCCATCTCTTGCAGGGTCTCTGGGCTCCTTCCAGCCAGCGCTTGTACCAAAAACCAAGACCACTTTCATGGCCCTACACCTTACTGCTTTCAATATTTTTACTTTGTTCTGTGTATTTAGTTTTTAATTATTAAGTGACAAGAGAATTTCTTTTCTAGTCCCATCTGTTTATTGTTCTGTAGTATTCTTGTATGTTTATGGCCATTTCTTCCACTAGGTTAGGGAAGATTTCTTCTATAATTTTGTTGAAGATGTTTGCTGGCCATTTGAATTGGGAATCTTCACTCTCCTTTATACCTATTATTCTCATATTCTGTATTTTCATTGTGTCCTTGATTTCTTGAATATGTTGATATAGGAGCTTTTTGCTTTTTTTATTTTCCTTGACTGTTGTGTAGATGTCTTCTATGGTATCTTCTGCTACTGTGATTCCCTCTTCTACCTCTTCTTTTCTGTTTATAATGCTTGCATCTGTGACACTCCTATTCTCTTTCCTAGGTTTTCCTTCTCCAGAGCTGTCTCCCTTTGTGTTTTCTTCAATGATTCTATTTCCATTTTCAGACCCTGGATGATTTTGTTAAATATTTTTAACTGTTTGATTTTGTTCTCTTATATTTCTTTAAGGGATTTATGTGTTTCCTCTTTATGAGCTTCTACTTCTTTACTTGTGTTAACCTATATTTCTTTAAGGGAGTTATTTATGTCCTACTTAAAGTCCTCTAACATCTTCATGAAATGAAAGTTTAGATCTGAATATTACTTTAAGGGTAACCAGTTCTTGCTTTTTAGAGAGAACGGGATTCTGATATTGCCAAGTTAAATTGGTTTCTGTTGCTTATGTTCTTGCCCTTGCCTCTAGATATCTGGTTATCTCTGGTATTCTCTGGCCTTTCTGTCTCTGACGCAAGCCTATCCTTCCTGTGTGCTGGTGATCCTGAGATCCTTTGATCCTGAATGTGTCAGAATACTTGGGGAGTTGTGCTGCAACTGAGGTGTAGGCTATGTGTTTGGATCCAGAACCAAGGCTTTGCTCCTGAAAAGGTGGGAACTGGAAGAGGTAAGGGTATCTGGCTGGGCCTCTCTGGATCTTCTTGGTGTCCGTTGTTGCCTTTTAATTTCTAATTCTGTTAATTTGAAAATTCTCTCTCCAGCTCTAAGTTAGTTTGAATAAGGGCTTCTCAAAGTTATTGATTGTTTCAAAGAAATAAATCTTCAATTTGATATTTCTTTATATTGTTTATTTTCTTTGTTTACTTCTACTTTATTGATGAATATATTTGTCCTTCCCTATCCTGATTAGTTTTAGTTGAGGGTCTATTTTGTCAGATATTAAAAATGATATAGCAACTTGTTTATTATGTTAATTTACTTAGAATATTCTTTTCTATACTATACCCTGAGATGATGTTTATCCTTAATATTAACATATGATTCTTGATTTCAGCAGAAGAACATATCCTGTTTTTACATCTGTTCTTTTGTTCTGTGTCTTTTTTTTTTTTTGAATTGAGAGACTTGATTTGAGAGATGTCAATGAGCAATCTTTCCTTTTACCTTTTATTTTGCTGTAGTGGTATGTGTGCATGTGTTTATGTGGTTCTTCTATCTTGCTCTTCTTAGAATATTTATTATTTATGTGATTAATCTCTTTAGATTAGAATTTTTCTTCTACCACCTTCTCTAGAACTGGCTTTGTAGGTATACATATTTTTTTGGTATACACTTCTTAAGTTTGATTTTATCATGAAATATCTCATTTTCTCCATGTACTGTGTTTGAAAGTTTTGCTATGAATCGTATTCCTCAATGGAATCATTGATCACTTAATATCTAAAAAAAAACATATTTCCAGTCCCTTCTGCCTTTGAATGTCTACCTTGAGATTTTGGTGTTATTCTAATTGCTAGACCTTTATATGCTACTTGGTCTTTTTCCCTTGAACCTTTTAATATTCTTTCTTTGTTCTATATTGTTTTACTACTATTATTATTATTATTATTATTATTATTATTATTATTTTATTGTATATTTTATTTACATTTCAGATATTATCCCCTTACCCCATTTCCAACCTTCCCCACCCAGGAACACCCTAACCCATCCCGCCTCCTCCTTCTTCAATAAGGATGTGCCTACATCTACTTCCCCCCCACTCCTACATCCCCACCCTCGAATTCCCACACATACAGCATCCAGCCTTCATGGGACAAAGTCCCACCTATGCCCAACGGGACTATCCTCCCTTAAATATACAGCTGGAGTCATGAGTCCCTCCCTAAGGGCTCCCTTCACTTCTATTAGTTTCAGTGTATCTGGTTTTATGTGGAGGTCCTTTATCCACTTAGACTTGAGCTTTGTACAAGGAGATAAGAATGGATCAATTTTCATTCTTCTACATGTTGTCCTCCAGTTGAACCAGCACCATTTGATGAAAAGGTTGTACTTTTTCCACTGGACAGTTTTATCCTCTTTGTCAAAGATCAAGTGACCATAGGTGTGTGGGTTCATTTCTGGGTCTTCAATTCTATTCCACTGATCTTCCTGCCTGTCTCTGTACCAATGCCGTGCTGTTTTTTTTATCACTATTGCACTGTAGAACAGCTTGAGGTCAGGGATGGTGATTCCTCCAAAAATTCTTTTACTGTTGAGAATAGGTTTTGCTATCCTGGGTTTTTTGTGATTCCAAATGAATTTGAGAATTTCTCTTTCTAACTCCGTGAAGAATTGAATTGGGATTTTAATGGGGATTGCGTTGAATATGTAGATTGCTTTTGGCATGATGGCCATTTTTACTATATTAATCATGCCAATTCATGAGCATGAGAGATCTTTCCATCTTCTGAGATCTTCTTCAATTTCTTTCTTCAGAGACTTGAATTTCTTGTCATACAGATCTTTCACTTGTTTGGTTAGATTCACACCAAGGCATTTTATATTATTTTTGACTATTGTGAAGAGTGGAACTCCCCTAATTTCTTTCTCAGCCTTTTTATCCTTTTAGTAGAGGAAGGCTACTGATTTGTTTGAGTTGATTTTAAATCCAGCCACTTAGCTAAATATTTTTTTTCTTTAAATTAGGTTTAGGAGTCCTCTGGTGGACATTTTGGGGTCACTTAAGTATACTATCATATCATCTGCAAATACTGATATTTTGACTTCTTCCTTTCCTATTTTTATCCCTTTGGCTTCTTTTTGTTGTGTAATTGCTCTGGCTGGGACTTCTAGTACTGTATTGAATAGGTAGGGAGACACTAGACAGCCTTGTCTTATTTGGATTCTTTCAAGTTTCTCTCTATGTAGTTTGATGTTGGCTACTGACTTGCAGTATATTGTTTTTACTATGTTTAGGTATGGGCCTTGAATTCCTGCCCATTCCAAGACTTTTACCATGAAGGGATGTTGAATTTTGTCAAATGATTTTTCAGCATCTGGTGAGAGGGTCATGTGTTCTTTTTCCTTGAGTTTGTTTATATAGTGGATTACATTGATGGATTTCCGAATGTTGAACCATCCCTGAATTCCTGGGATAAAGCCTAGTTAATCATGATGGATGATTGTTTTGATGAATTCTTGGATTCAGTTTGCTTAGAATTATATTGAGTATTTTTGCATCGATATCTTAAGGGAGATTGGTCAGACATTCTCTTCCTTTGTTGGGTTTTTTGTGAGATTTAGGTATGAGTGTGATTGTAGCTTCATAGAACAAATTGGGTAGTCTTCCTTCTGTTTCTATTTTGGGGAATAATTTGAAGAGAATTGGTATTAGGTCTTCTTTGAAGGTCTGATAGAATTCTGCACTAAAACCATCTGGTCCTGGGCTTTTTTTTGGGGGGGGGATACTTTTAATGACTGCTGGTATTTTCTTGGGGGTTATAGGCCTGTTTTGATGGTTTATTTTCTCCTGATTTAACTTTGGTACCTGGTATCTGTCTAGAAAATTGTCCATTTCATCCAGATTTTCCAGATTTGTTGAGTATAGACCTTTGTAGTAGGATCTGATAATTTTTTTAAATTCCTCAGTTTCTGTTGTTATGTCACACTTTTCAGTTCTGATTTTATTAATTTGGATATGGTCTCTGTGCCCTCTGATTAATCTGGCTAAGGGTTTATCTATCTTGTTGATTTTCTCTAAGAACAAGCTCCTGGTTTTGTTGATACATTGTATAGTTCTTTTTGTTTCTACTTGGTTGATTTCAGCCCTGAGTTTGATTATTTCTTGAAGTCTACTCCTCTTGAGTGTATTTCCTTCTGTTTGTTCTAGAACTTTCAGGTATGCTGTCAAGTTGTTAATGTATGCTCTCTCCAATTTCTTTTTGTAGACACTTAGAGCTATGAGTTTTCCTCTTAGTACTGCTTTCATGGAGTCTGAGAATTTTGGTATGATGTGTCTTCATTTTCATTAAATTCTTAAAAGTCTTTAATTTCCTTCTTTCTTTATTCCTTCACCAAGTCATCATTGAGTAGAGAGTCTTTCAGTTTCCATATGCATGTGGATTTTCCATTGGTTTTGTCATTATTAAAGGCCAGCCTTAGTCCCTGGTGATCTGATAGGATTCAAGGGATTATTTCAATATTTTTGTATCTGTTGAGGCCTGTTTTGTGACCAAATATATGGTCTATCTGGAAGAAGATACCATGAGGTGCTGAGGAAAAATTATATTCTTTTGTTTTAGGATGAAATGTTCTAGAGATATCTGTTAAATCCATTTGGTTCATAACTTCTGTTAATTTCAATGTGTCTCTGTTTAAATTCTGTTAACATGATCTGTCCTTTGCTGAGAGTGGGGTGTTGAAATCCCCCACTATTATTGTGTAAGATGCAATGTGTGTTTTGAGCTTTAGTAAAGTTTCTTTTATGTATGTGGTTGTCCTTGCATTTGGAGCATAGATGTTCAGAATTAAGAGTTCATCTTGGTAGATTTTTTTCCTTTGATGAGGATAAAGTGTCCTTCCTTACCTTTTTTGATTGCTTTTAGTTGAAAGTCTATTTTATACGATATTAACATGGCTACTCCAGCTTGTTTCATGGGACCATTTGCTTGGAAAATTGTTTTCCATCATTTTATTCTGAGGTAGTGTCTGTCTTTGTCACTGAGGTGCATTTCCTGTATGCAGCAAAATTCTGGGTCTTGGTTGTGTATCCAGTCTGACAGTCTATGTCTTTTTATTGGAGAATTGAGCCTATTGATATGAAGAGATATTAAGAAAAAATGATTGTGGCTTCCTGTTATTTTTGTTATTAGAGATGGAATTATGTTTGTGTAGTTATCTTCTTTTGGGATTGTTAGAAGATTACTTCCTTGCTTTTTCTAGATTGTAGTTTCCTTCCTTATGTTGGCATTTTCCATCAGTTATCCTTTGAAGTGCTAGGTTTGTGGGAAGATATTGTGCAAATTTGGTTTTCTCATCAAACATCTTTGTTTTTCCATCTATAATGATTGAGAATTTTGCTGGGTATAGTAGTCTGGGCTGGCATTTGTGTTCTCTTAGGGTCTGTATGATATCAATCCAGGACCTACTGGATTTTATAGTCTCTGGTGAGAAGTCTGGTATAATTCTTATAGGTCTGCCTTTATAAGTTACTTTACCTTTTTCTTTTACTGCTTTTAGTATTTTTTCTTTGTTTTGTGTATTTGATGTTTTGATTATTATGTGTCACGAGGTATTTCTTTTCTGGTCTAGTCTATTTGGTGTTCTGTAGGCTTCTTGTATGTTTATGGACATCTTGTTCTTTAAGTTAGGGAAGTTTTCCTCGATAATTTTGTTGAAGATATTTACTAGACCTTTAAGTTGGGAATCTTCACTCTCATTTATACCTATTATCCTTAGGTTTGGTCTTCTCATTGTGTCCTGGATTTCCTGGATATTTTGGATTAGGAGCCTTTTGCATTTTGCTTTTTCTTTGACAGGTATGTCAATGTTTTCCATGATATCTTCTTCACAGAGATTCTCTCTTCTATCTCTTGTATTCTATTGGTGATGCTTGTGTCTATGACTCCTTACCTCTTTCCTAGGTTTTCTATTTCCAAGGTAGTCTCCCTTTGAGATTTCTTTATTGTTTCTCTTTCCATTTTTAGATCCTCTATGGTTTTGTTTAATTCCTTCACCTGTTTGGTTGTATTTTCTTGCAATTCTTTAAGGGATTTTTGTGTTTCCTCTCTAAGGGCTTCTACCTGTTTACCTTTGTTCTCCTGTACTTCTTTAAGTACTTTTTTGTAATCCTCTATCATCATCATGAGAAGTCATTTAAATTCTGAATCCTGCTTTTCCAGTGTGATGGGGTGTCCAGGGCTTGCTATGGTGGGAGAACTGTGTTCTGATGATGCCAAGTAACTTTTGTTTCTATTGCTTATGTTCTTGCACTTGCCTTTTGCCATCTGGTTAACTCTAGTGTTACCTTCACTCATTGTGTATGACTGGAGTCTGTCTTTCCAGTTATATTCTTGTGTCAGAACTCCTGTGAGTCCAGATGTCTCTGTGATCCTGTGATGCTAAGTTCCTGGATGGAAGAACACCTGGGACTCAGGCCACCTCTGGAATCCTAAAGTCCTGCTGCTTTGAGTGCAGTGGTTTCTCAAGGATGGTTCAGGATATGGTGTCTTCACAGGAGCAGACAAGCTAGGTATTCTCTTGTCTTAGTGGAGTGACTCCTCTAGAATGGCTCAGGGTATGGTGTCCACTGCTGTGAGTGCAGTGGCACCTCTAGGATGGCTCAGGATATGATGTCTCCACAGGAGCAGACTAGCTGGGTGTTTGCCCCAGCCAAAAGGACCAGATGCAGAGTGGAAGGGAAGTGGCATTCAGATGGGCAGGGTTTGGGTAGTTGATGGGACCTGAGCGCCCCTGGCTCACAGTTGTAACTCTTGGATGTAGGGTAGTGGGAGAGGGTTCTTACCCACTCCTCAGTGCAGTGGCTTTTCTATGATGGCTCAGGATATGGTGTCTCCACAGGAGCAGACCAGCTAGGTGTCTGACCCAGCCAAAAGCTGTTCTATACCGTTTAGTGACTTATTTACTATTTGCCAGTGAACATTTCTGGTCACATCTATGTGGTTTTTGTTTTGTTTCTTGTACCTTGATTGACATCTGCTTTCTTAGGTTAAAATTTTCCTTAATGATTTTGTGCAAATACGTTTTTGGCTTTGACCTGGTCTTATTCCTCTGTTCTTATTATTGGCAGATTTGGGTTTTTTTGTTTATTTGTTTGTTTGGTTGTTTTTTTTTTGTTTTGTTTTGCTTTTTAATAGTCTTCCAGATTTCCTATACATTTTGCATGAAGATTCCTTCTATCATGCCTTCAATGCCTGAAATTCTTTCTTCAATTTCTTGTATTTTGTTGTTGAAGCTTGCATCTGATGTTCCTGTTCAATTCATAAATTTTCATTTCCAGAATTCTTCTACATTGTGTTTACTTCATTGATTTTATTTCCATTGTGGTGTATTGAGCTGTTTTAGTTTTTTCTTTCATTGGTTGTTTTTGTTTGCATAGATTTCATTAAAGAATTTATTATTTTCCTTTTTAGGAAGCTCTATCATACACATAAAGACTTTTAAAGGTCTTTTTCTTGTGCTTCACCTTGTGGAATATTCTGAACCTTCTGTTGCAAAGCTCTAATGAAAAAAGATTGTTCTGGATCTTAATGGGTGAATTTTTATGTTACTATTTAGGTACCCAGGTTTGAGAAGATTACAATTCTAGGTGCTGATATCTGGTCTTGTCCTTTATTGTGTGGGTGTTTTGCTCCTTGCTTTCTATTGCCCTCTATGCTTCTTAGAAAGGTTTGTGACTATATGTTGCATGATAAGAATTTTTGTTGTATCCTTGATATGTGTGCCAACTGTGGTATCTAAATAAAACTTGTTTATAGGTATTGGGAATTGTTATGTCCTAATGGAGGAAGGGGTGTGTTTAGTTATATAGGAAGGAGGAAAGCAAGATGTTCCTCTAGGATCTGCTTAGTATCCTGAATATGGGTCCATAGAGTAAGGAGAAGCTCCAGTATGTATTCTCCCACACTGCAGGGGTTGAGATTGGTCAACTAGATATGAAAAAGACTGTATATTTAGGGCTTCCCTACATGACTCCACTGGCCAACTTGTTTCCCTGTCAAATATGGCTGCAAAGTTTCCAGGGTATACCTTCTAGTATGACAGTTTAATGACATTAATCTTACATACCAGTCAGAGGAGCAAGTTGGAGAAGTTCTGTGAGATCCACTGGAGGTGGGAAGAGAGAGAAGAGGAAGTCTCAGTAGGTGGTCGGCTGCAGAGTTGGGGATGAGACTAGAACACTAAATTTATAGGACAGAAGAGAGAAGTAAAAATCCATAGTTAGGCCACTTCTTTTCTTACATAGTGTAGCTTGTAGATTTTTAGGGAATCATCACTGTAAACCTGGAAAAGTCAAGTGTTTATTATTTTAAGAATGTCAAAGCAATAATAAAAATTAATGAAATATTAGTTTTGCTATTTTACATTATAGCAAACTCAAACCTATTATCTACTAATGGTTTTGAAAGTTTTTTCAAGAAACATCATAATAGAAATTTTATTGGGTGAAAAAGGTCAGTTTCACAACCAAAGAGGTTTTTTTCAATGATAGAAGAAATTTACACTTCAATGCTTTTTCAATAATGCATCTTTTGCTTTTATTTCTTGCTTTATTTGGGGGCAAATAATAATGACATAGTGAAGATGACAAAGGTTAACTTGCTGTGGAGGTGATAAACTACATCAATATAGAAAGAAAAAAGTGATAGAAAAGTCATGAGCCTGTTCTCCAGAGAGCAGAACTTTAAAATAAAAACTGTTCACAGTTATCTACAGAAAAGGTAGATTTTTGTTCTCATAAATTTGCAATCAATTCTTGATTATCTATACTAATTGGTGGAATAGTGGTACATTATGCTCAAACTCATTTGTGTGAGATGACTGATTCAAGGACACTTGATAATAATATTCAGAGCCTGTTGAGATTCATAGAGGGCCATATTTAAATGATCTAATACCAGTGTTCCAAAACCAGTTTTTCATACTTTTAAAGTGTCCTTGAGAAAGCTGAAAAAGAGTAAGTAAGACAGGAAAAATGAACATTTCATTGTAGTTCATTAACTGCCAAGTACAGGACAGGCATGGCAATATTAACTAACATAAAAATCTTGTGGGGCTGTACTATATTATGCCATTTTAGAAAATACCACCATGGAAAACTGTTGGAGTTTCCCCTGGTGCTGTTTGTATTTTGATGTTAACTCAGGCTTCCCAAGAGGGGTTACTTGGCAAAAGAGTGAATCACTCAGGTGACTTCACCTGAACCTTCTCCCCATTTTCACTTGTAAATCAAAGGCTAGAACCAGTGTTTGGGAAGTGGAAGAGAAAGTGGAGCTGCAAAGTTTTAGGGAGAATGAGGTGAGGAGAGAGAGGAAAACTGAAGAGGAGGAGGTAGAAACATGGCCTGGAGAAACCACAAGTTATAAGGGATCTCATAGCTGGGGAATGAAGTAGTGTAGTGGTAAATCTGCCCAATCTAGGCACACAGCTTGTATTCATATTAATTGAGTTGTGTTTTTATTACACAGACATATTTGGGGTGGAGATTTACCACAACAAATAACACCTGAAGATTTTGTTTAAATGAACTACAGAAAGCATTTCCATTAAAATATCCACATGAAATGAGTCCTTTGTTTTTAATTAATGGATAATGAGGAATTTAAAAGTTTTATTTAAAGCTACTTAATTCAAATTTTAATTTTTAAATACGTGTGTCAGAGGGAGTAGATATAAACATGTCTGGGTGTGAGTACCCATGGAGGCCAGAGGAGAGCGTCTCTCAGAGGTGGACTTAGGACACTTGTGAACCACTGAATATAGGTGATGGGAATCAAACACAGGATCTCTGGAAGAGCTTTAATCATTCTTAATCCCTTCAGCACTCAAATATGTCATAAACTATAAAGCCTTTAAGACAGAATCTAATGAGAATAAAAAAGTATATTCTTCCATGAGGCTTTTGCCTAAAGTCATTTAATAATACTTTTCTTCTGAATTTAGTATTTACAATTTCTGGCACCATCTTTATAAAGTTCTGACTATTTTATGTTCATTAAATTTTTAAATGGAAATTTTCATGTTATTTGAAAGAAAAAATCAGATGGCACTGATACCTGCCTGGAAATACTAAGAAATGGTAAACATGTATGTGTAAGAATCCAGGCGCAGTTTGGGCAGACAACATGAGGCCAATCCGGTTCCATGGGAAGGGGGTTATTTAGGGAGGAGAGCGGGAGAGAGGAATGGGGGAAATGGCTGGGAAGCGAAGAGAAGAGGAAGAGAGAAAGGTTGGGGCAGTCTCAATTTTTTAAGTGGGTGATGATGTGTAACCTCCCAGGTGCAGGTGAGCGAGACAGGTGAATTCTGAGAGTGGTTGCCTCAGTAATGATACAAGAGTTGCCAGGCCCCTGAATATGACATCACTGGGTTCAGACTTATACTAACATACCTCACTTTTTCTTATTATAAAAAAGAAAAAAAAAGAAAGGGGAGGGGAAGCTGATGGTGAAAGAGGGAACGGGGTGCCCTGTCTCGTGTCTCTTAAACTACTTCCTGCTGTGTAGGGGTGTAGTCCGTTGGGGAAGGAGCTGGCTTTTTCACCATCAGGGCCCATTCCATGGATGTATGTACCAGGCTCTTCTGTGGACAGCAACTGGTGATCCTGTAACAAGAACTGATTAATAAACTGGTTAGAAATAATGCCAGGAGGATGGCAAGAAGGGTGTTACAGGATAATATCTGAACTGGACATCTCATGTTCCCCAAAAATTGTATTTCTTGGGAGAGCTGGCGAAGACAGTCTTCTTTGGCTGTCAGGACACCTGGTATCTGTCAGTTCTGAAGCACCACAGCTGTAATCTTGCGGGTCTCCTATGTAGAAACAAGTGTCTTGCAGTGTTGGTAGAAGAAGTGGTTGGTCAGTGAACCTTAGCATATCTGAAAAGACTAGTACTCTTTCTTCTATCTGGAGAAAAAAAGCAAGTATACAGGACATAATATTTAGATGGTATATCAAATATAGGGATGGTTCTTGGATGCAGTTTGGATTGGTTCTTGACATCCAGCTATGGAGCAGTTTCCTGACCCTGTTTGGAAAGACTGTTTGTTATCTGTGAGTGTCTCTGGAACCTTGTACATCCAGATGTGAGGATTGACCTGGGTAGAAACATACAGCAGGGGGAGGATGAGAAATACATGTCTAGTCAAGTGAGGTCAAGCTCGGCTGCCAGAGTAGAGTCTCATTTTCTGGGGTTGAGGACAAGGTGGGTGGTCTCGATGTCCTCTGGAGCTTAATAGAGTACGGTCCTGTTAGAGTTGATGTGTATGAAGGAGAATCGATTTTAGATGGGGGAGTGAAAGACTTAAGGTGAGATAAGTGGACTCAATGAGGGAGTCTTTCAAGTTTAGCAGCTGTAGAGGTCACAAGGATTACCTGAAAAGGACCCTGCCCTTTGGGAGAGAGAGGTGAGGGCCAATGATCTGGAGGGGAGAGGACGTGGTCTCCAATGTTGACAGGCAATGGACAGGAGACAGTATATGGTCGAGGTAGATGGTGGTCAGCAAAGTTCCACAACAGAGAATGGAAGTGGCAAAGTAATGGGGTCAGCAGGCAGTCTGGGAGGGGGAAGCACTTAGGTGAAAGACCAGGAGTTAGGACTGGACATCCATACATAAATTCAAAAGGTGAAATGAGGAGGGGTTGCTTGGGAAGGGCCCATAGCCTGAAAACAGCCAGAGGTAGGAGTTTTACCCAGTCAAGGTGAAGTTCCTTTGACAGCTTGACAAGAGTGTTTTTAAAAGAGTCATTAGTTCTCTCTACCTTGCCTAAAGATTGAGGGTGGTAGGGAATATCAAAATGCCAGGGGATGTCTAGGGCCTTAGATAGAGTCTGAGAAACTTGGGAAGTAAATTCAGGCCCATTGTCTGACTGGAGGGAGGTGGGGACACCAAAATGGGGGATGATCTCTCTGAGGAGGAGATCAGAGACTGTCTGAGCCCTTTTGTTAGTTGTGGGAAAAGCCTCTACCCAGCCTGAGAAGGTTTCCACCAATACCAGGAAGTACCTGACATGTTTTACAGCAGGCATGTGAGTAAAATCAAGTTGCCAGTCAGTTCTAGGAAGGGAACCTCTAGCCTGGTGGGTAGGAAAAGGGGTGCTACGATACCTTGAGTTGGGATCTGACATCTGACAGATTTTGTAAAAAACAGTAATAGATTTTAGGAAACTTAAGTCCTCAGGAGTAGGCTGTAGGTGGGTCTTAACAAAATAAGACAACGTTTGGCTATTAGGATGAAAGAGTTGGTGAAGATAGGACAGAGTTTGATGAGTGTCAGGGGGTGCAGGTGGGGATGTGGATTGTAGTGTAAGAATCTCCTTGGGAGGGTGAGAGGAGTCTAGGCCCCTAAGGGCCACATCTCTAGCTGCCTCATCAGCTCTGTTGTTTCCCTTGGAGACTATAGCGTCATCCATATGGTGGGATCTGCAGTGGACAATCCAAATAGCTGTGCGGAGATGGGAGGCCTCTAGCATGACCATAATCTGGTTTGCATTAGTCACTGATCCTCCTTTTGTGGTAAGTAACCCACGCTCTTTCCAGATAGCAGCATGGGACAGGAAGATATGGAAAGCATATTTGGAATCTGTGTAAATGCTGAGGGATTGTCCCTGTGCCAGCTGGAAGGCACGGGTAAGGGCTATTAATTCAGCCTGTTGGTTGGCGGTATGAGCAGGAAGGGCCTGTGGCTCCACCACCTTGATGTCTGACACTGTGGCATAGCCAGCTTTCCTGACCCATTCATGAAGAAAGGAGCTTCCATCTGTATACCAGGTAAAGGTGGTTTGGGGCAATGTGCCCTCCTGTATGTGTGAAGGATGAGGTAATAGCTCTTCTAAGGGTTCAGTACAGGAGTGAGATAGAGAGTAGTCAGTGTTAGGTCAGGGAAGAAGATTGGAAATATTAAGAGGTGGGCATGATTGAAAGGTGAGAGTGGAGTCTTCTATTAGAACTACCTGAAGAGAAAGAACCCTGCAGGGAGGTAGAATCTGTAAGCCTTTGTAAGTTAGGAGCTGTGACAGGTTGTGAGAAGGGAGGACAGTTATAGGTGATCCCAAGGTTAGTTTCTTTTATTCTCGAATAAGGAGTTCAGCAGCTGCTAAGGTACGGATACAAGGTGCTTTTATGCTCTCTCACCTTAAACCCTGATATTGACTTCATGATCACTATACCCTCTCCCTTATAATGCTCATACCTAAAGTACAATTTTGTGTCAGCTTCATTCTTAAAGCAACCAACTGTTGCTACTTTCTCCTTTTTATCTAATACCATCTACTTAAGTCTATAATCACTCTATATGAAAACTTCTGACTTCATAACACTTTTTTTAAACTAATTTTTCCATGGTTATCTATGTCATAATATTTAACGTCTTCACAAACAATGAACATTTATGTCATTTATTGCCATTTTACCAAATGACAATTAAATTGCTTAGATTCACTTTAATTTTAGGAATGTCTGCCCTTTTGAGAACTCTAACATTTGTATATTTAAATTAACAGTTGTAATACTCTCCTCTCTCTGCTACTTCCACAACAGACTTACTATATTCCTTCCAACTGTTTGTCACGCCTTTCAGTCTCAGCAGAATTTAGAAAATAGTCAAATCATCTTCTCCCAAATGTGGAAAAGAGCAAAGTATCCCTGGTAAGGATGAAATTAGCTGGATTGTCTAATAATCAGACTGAGCTGAGTTTGGATTTTACATCCAGTGATGCTCACTGTGTGGACATATTCACTATTAACTCTTTCTGCCAAAAATTTATTTGATTATAATTGTTAGAATACTTAGCATTTAGAATCTTTAAAAATGTGAATATGTTCATAGATTCTAAATTTTCATACATCTTTAGGTATTAAATTTTGCTGCATTGCTTCCTGCCTGTTACATATACAGGTTATTAACACAGAAAACCTTTCATGTCAGATTCAGCTGTACACTGAGAAAATGGTTTATTGTTTATGATGTATAATTAATATTATTAATACTTCAAGTATCTACCCTATGAGAAATGAGAGCACTTTTAAAAAGAATTCACATAAGATCCAATCCTGGTTGTCCCTTCTTACTAGAGTTTTGGCCAAGTCATTAAATTCTCTCATTTAAATTTACATATTTGAAAAGTAACTTAATAATGATTTTGTCTCTTAGCATTTTTAAAGATTCATAAGATACAGTCACATATATAGTTATACTCATGCATGTGTAAATATGATTTGGGGCAAAAGTACTGTTTGATTGTTTACTGAATTTGGATCATTAGTTGGCATGAAATATGATATATTAGTCCAGTTACTCTTCAACATGCTCTAAAAATACTTTCTAGTATAATATTCCTCTCCTCAACTTGTCAAAACACACAAAATCTTAATCATCATTTACAGGTACATATTAAATTTTATTTCAGTTTTTTTTATTTTAAATTTTTCTCTTTTACTCTTTAAATTACACACACTTATACATGTATGAATTTTTCTTTATATCATACTATTTCATGGTATAGAGAACATCTAAATGAATGCTCCAGTTATATTCTCAGATCTTATTTTTTCAACAGTCACCTACAGAGCATTCTGAAGCTCAGTCTTACAGTTCCCTGTCTACCTGTTCAATCTCAAGTGTTTTCGTTTTTACATAGTTATCAAGTGATACCATGTAGATATAAAACAGAGAAATAGAAGGTGATACCCATGTGGATAGGAGACAGATGAATAGAGAAGAAATTAAAGTCTGAAAGGTTTTACATAGTAGGTGAAAAATTACAATAGGAAAATCTATTTGCTGTAGCAAAGCTGGTATACGCAAATAACTCAATAAAATTTTCTAAGCCTTTTGGTCCAGGACTATTGAATTTCTCTCTCTCTCTCTCTCTCTCTCCCTCTCTCTCTCTCTCTCTCTCTTTTCTTTCTTTTTGTGGGGAGGCAATAAAAGGAATTTATTTAGTATAGCCATTGAGAAGCTCAGAAAGCTCAGTCCCGTCTTTGAGTCAGTTCTAAGACCTTCCAGAATAAAAAGAATAAAAACATGGCTATTTGGGGGATGAAGGTGTCTTGTTCAAACTATAAACTCGAAGATCAGCATTTCAGTTGTATTTTGGTAGTCCTGCTGACTCTGGGGAAAATGTTGTTCCAATAAGTTCAGCTCACTCCCTAGTAGTAAAGAACTGCTCCCATTTAGGAAGTCATCCTGTATTCTCATTGTGGAGTCATTGCTCCTATTGGGTAGCAACAATTTTAGGATAACTCACTGTTCCTTGGATTTTGACAATATCTACTGTAGTGGCCCTTATTGTATGTATCCAGCCTCTAAGGCAGATGAAAGCAGTTAGGTAATTAGTACTGACTAAACTGGTATCACCCATTTTTAGACTGATGTTACACTCTGCATTACATGTCTGTGTGTAGAGTTGAACAAGAATCTTATGCAAACATTTCAGTGCAAATAGCTGCATATCCAAGTGAAGCCAGAAGTGGTACCCAAGCCACCTCTAACCCTATGAAGCTACATCTTTCACAACCTAAACCTTTCCTTGAGTGTTCTATGAAGCAGGAGTCATATGCTCACCATAGATTTTTTTTGTTTTTCTCAAATTTATAATTAAAATTTAATTTTCATCTTTTCCCTTAAAAATGGCTCATTTATTTTTTATTATTATTTTTAAAAATCTCCACTTAACTTTCTCCACAGCACGTTAAACTCTTCCTTCTATTTTTTTTTGTTTGTAGTTTTCATTTTTTGACTTTCTGATTCAGAGTTAGTTTTCATTGTTAGCAATCCTCACGTATTTGTTCATGGTGTTCAATTCACCTTTATGTTGCTGTGTTCAGAAGATACCTCAGCCTTGTTTTTTTGTTTGTTTGTTTGTTTTTGTTTGTTTGTTTTGTTTTTTCCTTTTTTATTGGATGCTTTCTTTATTTACAGTTCAATTGTTTTTTTCTTTCCTAAGGCTCCCCTTCAAAAACCTCCTACCCCACCCACCCACCCACCCACTCCCATCTTCCTGCCCTTGCATTCCCCTACACTGGGGCTTCGAACACCCTCAGTCCCAAGGGCTGCTCCTCCCCCTGATATCCAACAAAGCTATCTTTTGCCAGATATGTGGCCAGAGGCATGGATCCCTTAAAGTGTACTCTTAGATTGGTGGTACAGTCCTGGAATATCTGGGGGTTCTGGCCAGTTGACACTGCCTCCCACCATGGAGATAGAAACCCCCTTAGCCCCTTCAGTCCCTTCACCAACTCTTCCATCAGGGACCCCACACTCAGTCCAGATTGGCTCTGTAGTTGTCAGGCTCTGGCAGAGCCTCTCAGGAGACAGCCATATCAAGCTCCTGTCAGCAAGCACTTCCTAGCATCCATAATAGCTTTCAGGTTTGGTGACTGTATATGGTATGAATAGTGGGGCAATCTCTGGATGGCCTTTCCTTCAGTCTCTTCTCCACACTTTGTCTCCATATTTCCTCCTGTAAGTATTTTGTTCCCCTTCTAAGAAACACTGAAGCATCCACACTTTGGTCTTCCTTCTTCTTGGGCTTCATATGGTCTGTGAAATGAATTTTCGGTGTTCAGGACTTTTAGGCTAAAATCCACTTATCAGTGAAAGCATAGTGTATGTGCATTCTTTTGTGACTGAGTTACCTCACTCACAGTGATCTTTTCAAGTTCCATCCATTTGCCTGCAAATGTCAGTAAGTACTTGTTTTTAATAGCAGAGTAGTAGTCCTTTGTGTAAATATACCACATTTTCTGTATCCATTTCTCTGTTGAGGGACATCTGGGTTGCTTCCAGCTTCTGGCTATTATAAATATGGCTGCTATGAACATGTAATAGCATGTATCTTCTTATTACATGTTGGAGCATCTTCTGGTGATATGTTGGTACAGTGGTATAGTGTTACAGCTGGGTCCTTAGGTAGTACTATGTCCAATTTTTTGAGGAACCACCAGACTAATTTCCAGAGTGGTTGTACCAGCTTGCAATCCAACCAGGAATGGAGGAGTGTTCCTCTTTCTCCACATCCTCACCAGCATCACCTGAGTTTTTGATCTTAGCCACTCTGACTGGTGTGAGGTGGAATCTCAGGGTTGTTTTGATGTACATATCATTGGTGACTAAGAATGTTGAACATTTCTTTAGGTGCTTCTCAGCCATTAGAGTTTCCTCAGTTGAGAATTCTCTGTTTAGCTCTGTTACCAATTTTTCAATAGAATTATTTGGTTCTCTGGAGTTTAGCATCTTGAGTTCTTTTTATATATTGGATATTAGCCCTCTATCAGACAAGGGGTTGGTAATGATCTTTTCCCAATCTGTTGGTTTTGCTTTGTCCTATTGGCAGCTTCTTTTGTCTTACAGAAGCTTTGCAATTTTATGAGGTTCCATTTGTCAATTTTTGATCTTAGAGCATATGCCATTGGTGTTCTTGTGCCCATGTGTTAGTGAATTGCTAACCTACCTCTTGATTCCTTAATAATCTGTTAAGGCTTTTGGCCATTATTATGTATCTGTACAATTCTTCATTCCAGAACATAAGAACATAGAAACCCTTTAGTTCTATATAAAGCCAGCATTCTGCAGCATCAGTTGGTGAGCTAGCCACCCAGTAGGTAAGATTTAAGTTCTAATCTACCACGGTTTCTACACATTCTAGGGACAAATGAAAGGACCTATTCAAATTTATAAGTAATATTAGGACATTGATGCCTCAGAAGCACTAGGCATGTAGGCAAGTGACTGGCTCCAGACCTCTACAATGCCAGCAATGGCTATGGTGCTGTACCCAAAAGTCCCAGCATATTTAAGTATCACTTTTTCTTACATCTTCCTCTTCTACAGATTTTACCTCTCTGCCAGAGATTTGCTGTCCCAGTCTCATTTCATCCTTCATCTTATATTCCTTCTTATCATCCTTCTTTTACTTTGTTCTGCACTTCCATATTGCCCTTTTATGTTTCCTTTTGCTCTGTGATATTCTTCCTGCTTCCATGTTTTTTTTCCTCACTTTCCTCACATTAGACAGTCCCATCCTGAGGTTATAGATTTATTCTCCCAGGCAGGAATGCATTCCTTGAATTTGGAGTGAATAAATATAGAATGTTTTTAAATACTAAATTTTTTTTTAAAAAATTAAGATATAAATAAATTTAAATATATTTAAAGTAATTTTAAATTTTTTTAAAAAATTAAAATTTAACAGAAATAAATTTTAAAAATAAACAGACCTGCTCATTTTTACCTTTCCTCTATTATATTTTTTTGATATATTTGTTGGTAATTTTATATACAAATAACATGTATTTAAGGCAATCATGGATTTTTATCCTTCTGGAACTTTATGTCCAAATAAACTTTTTTCACTATGTTTCTATGGTCATGGTATTTTATTACAGCATCAGAAATGTAATACAGAAGTTAAAACAAGGAGGTAGATATTGCTATGAAGAATCAGTTAGTAGTGATTTTGAGAAATGCGAAAGACTGAAACTTTAGAGTAAAAAAGATGTTGACATATATGAACAGACTGTAATGGATTATCCCAGTAGAACCTTGGAAGACAATGCTGAAAGACAAACTTGGAGTACTTGATCAAGAGATCTCAAAGGAAAGCAAGATTTTCTTTTAGTAGAAAATATTTTTGATTTATTGATATAAGAACGAGTTTGTATCTAAAGTATATGAAAGGAAACTCTCACAATTCATTAATAATAAAAAAGAGCAAGTATATTTTTTATATAGGCAAAAACATTGAAAACACATTTCATTAAAGCAGACATGGGAAGCAACATTTCAACAGTAACTGGACTAGAGGTCATTCTTCTGATATTTCTGTGAGGAGAAACTGGCTGCCTGTTGCTCTTGTCCTATGAACTTTCCTGAGTTTAAATTTAAGAGTAACAACCTGATTTCTTTGGCAGTTTAGAGTGGCATAATATTTAATCTGTTATGTGGTTACTATTAATGACTTCTGTGTAACTCTACAGTCAAAAGAGCTAATGAGACAGAAATAAAAAAAAAAACGCACTGCTGAAAAAGGGATATGGCAGCTAAGGCTTGTTCTAAAAGAGATAAGGAAATTAGTGCCATTAAGGAGAGGGATCCTGTTTTGCAATGTACAAAAGTAAAGACCTTCTTAAGGCAAAACTCCACCTTACTAAACTTCAAGTTTTAAAAGAAAATAGCCTAAGTAATCTTTTGCTCTGGAGTGAAAATAGGAAACAAAAGCTACTGCTAATGTGTTTCAAGAGGGATGTATTAGTTAGGCTTTCCTTTGCTGTGAAGTGACACCAGAACCAAAAAAACTCTCATAAAGGTAAACATTTAACTGAACCTGGTTTACAGTTTCTGAAGTTCAGTTCTCTCTCATCATAGCAGGAAACACAGCTGCTTTGTGCTCTCAGAAAACAATTCCTGAATAATTTTACTTCAGTGTTAGTGGATACATTTTTAGCTCCAGCTAACCAGCAACAATTGTCCCAGTATCCCTTTCTACTCTTAATTCAAAAGCCAAAAGTCATCTTATTCTATTACATCATCACAAGCTTTCTGCTTTCCAAATATTACACTGCTTAAAGTTGGTTGTCCCATGACTTGCTCTGTAGACTGATGTTGAATTCATGCCTGTATGAGTTATGAACTGATCTTCATTATCTGAGGTCAGGTCTTCTGAATGCTGAGAAACTATTTTATCACTATATCTACTCTAGATATTAGGTATCAGGAAGACCCCAGACACTTTTGAATTAACTTTCAATTTGGCTTGTTGTATATTCAACAAGAAAACTAAGCTTGCATGGCACTAAAGATACATGGAAATAATTATGGATAAAAGAAGAATCATGACTTTACCCATAGAAATATTTTCCCATGAAGATAAAAGCCGAATATCTCAGAAAAATCCCTTGCTGAAAAATATATAAAGAGGTAATATTTTCATAGCTGTTGGAAACTGAACATTAGATAAGAGTTGCTCTTTGCTTGTTCTAAGGAACAGAACTTTACCATCTCTATAAACACGAAATACATTGTAAGAGCTGATGTCTTACTCTCTAAAGAGAGAATTGACCTTCTGCTTCAAAGAGAGTTGCAACAAAGTTTCTCTGGTAAAGTCCCACTCTTGATGCAATAGGTCGGCATTAATTTTTGTTTTCAGTATTGTGGGAAGTAGCTATATGCCTTTATCAAAAACTGCAGGACTTTGTGTTCTAACAAGTATTGATGTTAATACATAGAGCCAGCAAAATCATTTTTTCTCAGTTCTCATATTGAAAATCACTTTATCCATAACAAGTTGCACATTGGCAGGTCTCACATAAAATCTAAGCAGAATCTCAGGTTTCAAAGCTTATTTCTCCAGCTACAATTTATACAGTATGGATAACTGCAAGGCATATATACCCAACACAATGCTAACGAAAGAAGCATCTTAAAATGTAAATGAAAATGTGTCTGACATTTCTTAATAAAGCAGATAGAATCTTATACAACTAAACTGGAAAAACTCATTAATTTTCAATACAATAAAACTCATTTTTGCATCTCTACCACATTGATAGCATTTTAAAGACATAATCACCTAAAATTACAATCTGCTAAAAGGCTAACAGATCTAAAGATTTTCTTCAAAGAAAGAAACTAATGCCTTTACTTATTAAATATGAGCATAAGTCCTGGTATAAGTAGATTGGCAGTTTGTAGAGGAATTTTAGTCCAGAAATATGGCTGCTTTGGTAAGGAATCACATAAAATTACATTGTAGTTTTGTGTAATCCCACCGAAATGACACATCTTTAATTCCTCTGGTTGGAATACAGCCATTCCCTTAGTACACACCCTTAATCACTAAACACTAGTTTTTAGAAGGAAGTGGTCATCTTTGAAAATAATGTCTAATTGAGGGGGCAGACTGTGTGAGGAATCAGAGAAAGACTGATAGATTTGACAGAGTCAGAGATTGGATATCCCAAATTCGCATAAGAACAGGTAGGAGAGACTGGCAACTTAAGGTAACACTCAGGAAAGTGATAATAATTTAATAAAGCAGCACAAATGCACACACACACACACACACACACACACACACACAGAAAGAGAGAGAGAGAGAGAGAGAGAGAGAGAGAGAGAGAGAGAGAGAGAGAGGCTGTTTTACCAGTCTCTGTTTCAGAGAGACAGGTTGAAGACAGAATGAGTCAGACAATAAGAAGGAGCCAGAATTTTACAACAGATTGCCAGAGTTTCAGACCAAGCAGAGCAATTCAGTCAGAAGCCAGAAATAGTCAGTTTGAATCAGTCATGTTGAAAGATTAGATTGTATAGAAGCTAGAAGCTTCTAGACCTAGGTCTAGGGATAATTAGAATAAAGAAAGAAATGTTCTGAGCTCAGTCCAAGCAGTCAATTTTTACATCTTAGCTATGGCTCTCATCAAATTATCTGTGAAATTAAAGTGACATTTAATTTTATATCTGGTGCTTGGCTGTTGAATAAAAATTACATTTACAGACATTCTAATCTTTATGTTTTGGTATTCTCCATTATTTTCTCATTAGCAGTATTGGTATAATGTATTCACAGGAGGACTACCTCCCACTGTTTCAATTTATTCAATCACTGGATTTCTTCAAATTGTCAATTTGTGTTTTTATCACATTCTGACAATATGACTTCAGTATTTTTTGTTTCATATTTTTTGTGCATCTTTGTTTAATTTCTCCAGCCTGAAATAACTCACTCCTGAATTCAAAAAAGCATTGAAAGACTAACAAAAGGATCTCATGTGCAAACAATATAAGGATGGCTCTCTGGTATCAGTTATATTCTTGTATCTCCTGGCTTTGGACATTTAGGGTTGAATGGCTTTTATAATTGTTTTGATGGAAACTTCCACTTTTAACCTCCTTAGGTCTTCTAAAATAAGGCAGTTTTAAAATAAATATATGATTCAATGGCTCCAAATAAATCCTACTTCTGGAGATCCTGTAAGCCCTCTCCAATTAATGGGTAGAAAAAAAAAAGGAAAAAAAGGGTCCCTTTTAGGCAAGGGAACATATCACCATTCAATATCAGGAAGGGATTATTAATAGTAAGATCTCTGAAACCACAAAGGGATTTATTATATTAGGAAAATAGCGATGAAAGGGCAGTTCATAAGGCCTTACACAAAGAAAGTAGAGTTAAAGGGAACAGTTGGCAAGTAGGAGGGCTTTACTTATCCTCGCCAAAGATCCACAAATAAGAGAACAGCCTAAGAAATCCCTCATGCTGCAAATTATCCATACAAAAGTTCTAAACTTTTACATACATGGCTGTTTAGCTTATTATCTTCTGCTGAGCTCATACCAGTTCCTCCCCTGAGCATGTACTTTTTGCTAAGTGATCTGCCTTACCTTCTGCTACTATTCATTGCTCTGCCCAATTCCTTGTTCTAGTACAAGAGAACCTAGAAATTCAAGAATGTTTCACCAAACCCTTATATATGCTAATCATATCTTGCCTTTGGGCTAGTTATGAAACAATACAAATAGAGAAACATCCATACAATCAATACTTTTATAAATCATCCTCCAAATTTTATATATAGCCTGTTATACACTTTCTTCTGCTTAAAAAACATATGCTACTGGTTTATAACATCTAAACTGTGCTAATATAGTCATACCACATATTTACTTCTTTAATCTTTGGCTTATAGTCATATCATATATCCATATTTCCAGCAATACCTTGATTACTCAAAATTTCTTGTTATAAGGAATATCTAGACATAAAAAATAAAGCTATAATATAAACCTTACAGAACCCTGTAAATGTAATTCATTTGAAACTTGAGGGTTGAAAGAAAGGCTTATTATGACTTTGTATTATACAAAATGTTGAAATAAAATATTTAGTTTATTTATTTATTTTACAAGTGAATCATGTTTGGAAAAAGATCCTAAAACCTTATGTTGTCTTTATTTTTTAACTTCTTAGAAGAATATAAGTCATAGTTAATTTCTTAAAATTACTTTGCCTATGCATAAGATTTGTCTGTCATAATCTAGGCTTGCTACAGGATATTTGAATAGAATATGTGTAGGAAGAAGAACATTGGATCAAGATACACTGAGATTTATTAGAAGTTTATAAGCTCATTTTAACATAACTCTGCACTATATAACTGAGAATTATCTTTACAAGGCAAAATATTAATCAAAAAGAAATGTAACCCCGAAAGTTTGGATCCCCTACTGTTTGAGAATTTGAGAGCAGGGAGAAGGGACTGGGAGGATGTTTGGAGCACACGCTCACAAAAATAGGAGGAGGGGGTATGAGATAAGGGGTTTTGGGGGAGAATGGGAGAGGAGATAACATTGAAAGGTAAATATGTATAATATCCAATTAAAAAAAAACACAGATAAAGGGTCTAAAAAAAAGAGAGGGAGAGAATTTACTTATTTTAAATTATTTTCAAAAGTTTCTAGGAGATGCTAATTGTCTAAGATCCTATTTTAAGCTCTCTTCAAAAGAATTTAAGTCTCTGTTCAATATTCTCAAGAGAGATGTAAATCCTAATTTTCCTCAACAATTAATTGACAAAAGAGAGGTAATCTCAAAAAAAGTAGAAGAAGCTATTACTAATCAGTGTATTATATAGTCTGATTAGTTGTCAGTGGTGCTATAACAGTCCTTTGACAAAAGATTATTAATACAGATTTATATATCCTTAAATAGGGTCTTCATGACTCTCTGAGTGTAGAAGGAGCGACTGTTGGAGCTTCTGCCCTGATAGTACAAGAACTCTGAAAAATTGGCTTTAAAAACAAAAGAGGGGGAACGGTACCGCCCCAGAAAGAATCCCCCTGAAATACTCTCCATAATGCCTTGTTCACTTTTATCCCTCTAAAGCTGAAAGCTCATAGCAAATCTGCTGCTGACTGCCTCTGGCACCACCAAGACCAACAAAACTTTGCCAGAGATATGGGGAAGGACCCTCTTACCCTTAAAGGGAATGGCCCAGACCCCGTTCCCTTAGGGGGATGAGGATTGATATGCCTGTCCAATACCACAGAAGGCACAGCTAACCGGCTACCAAAAAGATTAATGAAAAAAATAGATACCCCCACAAAACCAGGCCCAACCATAAATACGATGAATAACAATTTACATCCAGGAAAGAGAAATCTCCCTGAGAATCCCCTTCTTTTTCCTTTCCAGGTAAAAATGAATCACCTGAGATGTCTGCTGTTAGAAGTTCTAAACCAGATGCTGGCCTCCGAATTTATACTACTCAGACCTTTGAAGGGCCACTGACAAGAACATCAAACAGCTAGAGATTAACCTGAAGAAATCTCTTCTTTCACTGTCTGAAGAGACCTAAAATTTCAAAGATCCTTATTGGACTTGATTTACTCTATTACAATAGAAAAGGCTGTGTACAGCTCTTGACTGTCTACAGCCCTTAAAGAAGAATGTTGGCTTTACATAGACAAGACAAGGAGGGTTAAGGAGAGCATGAAATAGGTCAGTGAAGGCCCCTAGAAAAATCAGAGAGAGAAAAAGATGGATGAATGCTGGTATAAGAATTGGTTTTCAGCCTCTCCAAGGTTGTCAACCCTATTTCCTCCCATCTTGGGACCATTATTTGGGTTCTCTTTGCTTATTTCTGCTGGTCACTGGCCCTCAAATAGGCAGACTAACTCTGTGGTACAACAGATAAATAATTTGGTAGCAACACCTACTCAGATATATTATCATAAGTTAGCTATGGAGGACCACGAGACTCAAGATGAGGTTGTTATTTTATACAGGGTAATTCCAAAACCCATCTCCACCCAACCTAAAAGGGGGGACTTCTGCCCCTAGACCAAGCAGAGAAGGGCCACCCAGAACCCCCTCTGACAGGCGATCTGAATTCTTGCTTAGGCTGAGAGGCTAAGCACTGCAAGGGAATATAAATAAAAGATAAAAATATCTATCTGGGTTCCCTGAGGGACAAGCCTGACTGCATAGGGATTGATGTCAAAAGTATCCCCTCTCCAGGAAAAGGACATTGGGATAGGTATGCCCCTCATATCTCACTGGACAACAACAGGGGTACTGGAGCCATTACAAGGTCCCCTTCAAGTACTGGAGGTCAAGCCTCTATCACGGCCTTTGCAAGATTAGTAATTACCACAGCCCTTCTGTACTTAGAGAAGGGCGGAGATACTTACACACTGAAGGCCTAAAATCAGCCATAGGCCTAAAATTAGCAGTAGGCATTTCATACATGTATACTAACACCAAGTCTTGGGTCTCAGTGGAAAAACATGGAAACAGATGGCTATAAGCTAATGTAAACAGGCAGCTTTTGTGGAAATTTACAAGCCTGAGTAGTCATAGACCTTGTAAATAGGTAGCCTTGGCAGACAATACCAACTTAGATAAGGACAAGCGAGTCATAGACAGAGTCATAGTGACTTGTCCCCTGAACATTCACCCAGCCGATACCCGGTTCTGAAAGATATCTGTATTCCCCCTGAACACCCACACTCCAGTGTCATTCCCTTCCCCACATCCTGCCTTTCTGTGTTTATAACCCCTGTGTGAATGAATTACAATTTGAGAGAAAATATTTTTAAAAAAATAAAAAACAATAATAAAAAAAAGAAATGTAATAATTTTCATCTAAAAATTTACCACAATTTTTTATTGTGTGACTCTCCATTTCTCATGCTGTATTAGGCAGGTAAAATTACTTATGCCTCCTCAATCCAAGCCATTATCAACTACAACTCATACTTTGTACCTTGGTCTCCATTTGTGTTTGAAAAATCAATTAGCACCTGAACCATATACTCAAATTTAAACTTTGCTACCTGTGTATGCATCATTTTAAGAAATAAACAATGTACTTCTTTTACTCAGAACACTTTCCAGTGTGTTTCTCCATCATTTTCTCTGAACCTAACCTTCAGGTTGTGAACAGTAGAGCAATAAAATCTTACAGCTTTGTCTGAAAACTCAGTTCATGCACATGTTGGTTTGGATCTTAAGTATGAATTCTATGCTTCTTGTACTAATGCCTACTATCTAAATTCTTCATGTCACCTCCAATAGCCTTGCAGTTGACAGGTATAGGTGCTTCCACATCTCAACTTAAATATCCAAGGTAAATATGCAGCTCAGTTATACTTACAGTGTACAGATACAAATATACAACCACACAAAATGCTTAATGTGTTTCAGTGAAGTAAATAATGTCTGTTTTGTTTCTGTTGGGTACTTGCAGTGAGTGTTTAACTCACCTCATTCAGTTTCCAAATTTGTTTCCTTGAAACATTTTTCTTGTGTATGTTTACCAATCTGAGATTGTTAATAATACCAATGATCCTCAACTAGTTTACAAGATATTAAAATAATTTTTATAACTTGTATGTATCATTTGAAAATGAAGACCATAGAAGTAAGCTAATATCAAAGAATCAATGTGCTCTAGAATGGTTTAGATAGAGCCTGTTCTCTTAATTTATACAGAGGGTACCAAAAATGCAATGAGCTTGTGTACTCAATGCCTATAATAAAAGAACCAAATTAAAAATTAAACAATCCTGAATTTCCAGATTTCACAATTTATATATATGTTTTAATCTTCTATTTTAATAAAACTGCCAACAGTGGTAAACTACCATATACATAGAAATAAAATAGAAATATGTATTATGAAATTGAAATTTCAGTCTTTAAAAATCTTCAAAGCTGTGCTTGTGCCAATATGGATGTTCATGCTGTAGCTATGGTTTGTGCTCATGTATAAAGATTATCTTCTAGAGTCATCTTAATGTATTCACTGTGCTTTAAGGATACCATTTTCTAAACTTCTAATTTGATAACAAAATTCTTTTGTCTCTGTGAAGGTTACAGAAATCTTTAGAAGAAAGATTCAACTGCATGTTGGCAAGAGTCACAGGCATATAAGGCGATTTGAGATGCAATTGCATTTTAATTTAGGTTAATGAGAAAATATAGGCAAGTTGGCTTGGCAGGAATTTGGCCACATTTTTGATGACTAATTAAGAACTTCTCAATTTTTGCAACACTTATGTACTTTTATTTCTGTTTAACTTTATGTATGTTTAAGGAATTGTAGTTTTCTCGGGGATATGATGAACATTGGATACTAATGTTACTTACTCTATGTTGAAATTTTTATACAAGAGAATCATATCTCATGACCATAAGATTCTTAAATCATGTTGTTCATTGGAAAATAAAATTTCTACATTCTCGCTGTTTCTGATTAGTAACCTTTTTAGCAAGCATTGAAAATAAACTGTTGTGTGTTTAAAATTATCTATTTTTAAATATAAATCTGAGGTAAAACAATACACGTCTTAATTTTGGATCTGTCCTATTATTTGACCCTAATTTTCACAGAAAGCTTAAAATAAACACAAAAAATGTAAATGTGTTAATGTGTTGTTATTGTTTTCTCCTCTTTAGTTTTAATTTTAATTAGATATTCCATGTATCAAAGGACTATATTCAAATTAGAAACAATGTACATGTTTTCCTGTCTCCCTATAAATAAAATATATTTATATATTTATACTAAATTTAAAAATAAATTGTATTATTATATGTGCATAGGCCAACTCTCTTTGTAGTAGCAAGAAGATTTATGAGAGACTTATCATTACTATAAATATTTGATAAAAAGTTATTATTTTAATAAATTATTAAATTTACTATTAACAACTAAAAGTAAATTAGGTCACAAGTGATTATATTAGTGACTCCTAGTTCACAAAAGTGTAAAATCATTGTTTTTGCATGAAAACATAATAACAAATGCAACTAAGAATTATAAAATATATATACAGAGAAAAATTATTAGAGGTCTTTTTTATATGTGTCAAATCCTTCTTTAAAAACCAGTGCAGCATATTATTCATGGAAAATCAAGGAGATGCATATTACACGCTATCCCAAAGCCACACCAAATGTTATGTATTTTCCATTTACAAATAAGCACATTTCTTTATATAGATTATATTCTTTTTTCCTCTGATAGAGTTTGTCTGTGTAGCCTAGCTGTTCTGGAACTCCCTCTACAAAATAGACTGTTCTTGCACTCAGAGATTAACCTGCCCCTTCAAACAAATTGCTCGGAATAACAAAATGAGACATCACATATGACTGTTCTATATTTTGATTTTGTTTCTGCCTTATAGCACATATATCACAGGAATTAACATAGGCTATAAAACCTAATATTTTTCACAATCTTATTTGAAGTTAAATGAAAAATGTATATTTTAGTACTTTTAAATAACAAATGAACAAAATGTCCAAAAGTATTTCCTAATCTGGAAACAGAGCATATAAACAAATCTCAAAACTTCCATGTTCTAAGCGATAAATTCTTCCATAACACAAGGCAGCAACTACACAGCAGATTTATAAATATTGTAGTATTTAGTTAAATGTTGCAGAATCATTAATGAATCCATAATATATAGACGCATATTCTTTGTGTGTGTGACAAAAAAGGTTTCACTGTGTGTTTCTGGCTGACCTGAAACTCACTTATACACAAAGCTATCCTCAAAGTTAAAGAGATCTGCCTGTCTCTGTTTTCTGAGTTCTGGGATTATGAGCATTCCATTCTACGATGCCTGATCAGAAACATATACTTTCGTCTGATTAAGTGATGTATGACAAAGGAATATGGCATATTTATGGCAGAAAAAAGTGAAATGAAATATTCTATATTATAGCAACTGATTATACCAACTATGAAAGAAACATGTAACCTTCATCATAAATCACAAATTCTTTCCTTAAAAAACACTATCAAAATATGAAAATTACATTGACATATATTTTTCTGTATTTCTAACTAGATGTTAATACAAACATTTTGTCAAACTGTTTCAATATATTTAAGATAAATATAAAAATTACTTAAACATTACTTTGTTGGGAATTATATTTAGCAGTTTACTCTTAGATTTTTGGATATAAGGCAAATGTTAGTATGGTTGTTTGTTTTGTCTTTCTTTGGAAAATAAGATTGGTATACTTACTGTCTGTTATTTTTCTATTGCTATTAGAAAGATTACTTACAAAAAAGACAGTTTTCAATTTGAGCTTACACTTTAAGATTAGGTTACAGCTCAGGATGGTAGAATAAAAGAATGATGGCAGCAACAACTAAGAGGTTACATCTTGATTCCACAACTGCAAGGCACAGTAAGACACTGGGAATGGTACGGATGAATTGAAATGTCAAAGACATTTAACAAGGAAGGCCTCCTAATCATTTCCAAACAGTTTTACATATGAGCATGTGGAAGTCACTTTGATTCAAACTATCATATTCTATTCTCTGGCTTCTATAGAACTGTGGCCATATTATAATCAAAATTACAGTTCACCCAGCTTCAAAGGTGCCCATAGTCCTTCAAAGGTTAAAATCTCAGTCTCTTTGGTGATTCAAGGTAATCTCGTAATTGTAACCCCATGTAAAATAAAAGTCAAATGGCATTCTTTCAGTACACAATGGCACAGCATAAACATTGCCATTTCAAAAAGAAAGAATGAAAAAGTTTAGTGTAGGAAAGACAGGGCTGCTGGACAGAAAAAGCCAATAACAAGGCCTGAGGAATGCTGAGAGAGCTTGGTGACCAAGTCTGCTTTGATATGTTAAATAGGTACCTCAATAAGTTATTTGCTGAGGGTTTTGGTTTTGAGACCTAATATCTGCCCTTCCAACTTTGTTGACTTCAACATATTTTTCTCTCTTAATCTGGTGCTAGTTCATGTCTCCTGCTCTCCTAAGCAGATGCTCTAGCATCTCTAACCACTTGGGTTTCCCAACTAAACCTAGGCTTTACAGTCATAACTTTACATGAGGCCTCTCAAGGCTTCTGTAAGGGAACTTTCCAGCCACTTGTTGAGCCTCAATTATTTTACATAACTATGGAGGAAGAGTTCATGACCCTTTACCGGTGTTTTCTTCTTGATCCTAAAGTCAGCACCATGTGGACTGCAATGTTGAGTGAAATTTGTAGCAGGTTTTACTTGTTGTTGTGTGTTAAGAACAGAAAATTTCTTAGCTTTTTTCCTTTTATAAGTTGGAAGTTTAGCTAGGTGGGACTTGCCCTAAGGTCACACTTCGTTCATTCTATTTTATATTGGCTCTGACCATAATCTTCTTTTAGTATAAACTATGGTCTGGTATTATACTGCTCTTAATCTGATCTAACTATACTTACTGTTGCTCTATTTGCTTTTTTTTATTATTGTAGATCTATATAAGGCTGATTACAAATAGCAACAAGACAGAGTTAATATTGGATTATCCTGTAATCTCCTCCACAAGGAAATTAATTCAACACAGGAAATTCATCCAATACTTTTCAGTTTAGCTTCAGGTAGATGTTTAGAACAAGGACTGTAAACATCCATATTCTTTGCCAAAACATACTTTTTTTAAAAAAAAATTGGGTGTTCATAACATTACATAAACATTTCACTGAAAATATTTAAACTATGTTTTACTTACCAAATATAAATTTTGTCTCTTGGGCTGGGCTGCTTATAGCCCACATCGCTCTCACCGCTATTGTCTTTCAAATTCCTCCTAGGCTTGTTAATCCCTATTTAGAGCATTCAATTGTTTTCCTAGTTCAAAGTCCCAAAGTCTTCCACATTCCTCAAAACCCTGGTATGTTAGGCCTGCCACAGCAACAGCCCATGACTAGGTACCAATTTATGTCTCAGTGATTTTTCATATGCTATGATAAGACACCAAGATCAAGACAACTATAAAAGAAAGTGTTTAATTTGGGCTAACAGTTTCAGAAGTAGCGACCTTGATAGCAAAGTATAGACAGAAGCAACTAAGAACTTACATTTTGATTCACAATTATAAGTCAGAAACATTGGGAAGTACAGTGACATACCTACTCCAGCAAACCCATACCTTCTAATTCTTCTCAAGTAGTTCTACTAATTGTGAACCAACTACTAAAATATATGAATGAGCCTATTGAGGCCACTAACTGAAACCACCACATTCACTAAATATAACAATGCCTAAATATAAAATTTCAAAATATATTTTTGATAAATTAAAATTAGTTTAAGCCCCTTCCACCCAGTCCTTTCTGCTGGGACAGACTGCTAGCTAGTCTGCTACCCTAATGATGCAACATCGTGAGACATCCCAGGAGATTCACTGTACTCAGGGCAATTGGCATCCCAGGAGATCTGTTGTACACAGGGCAACTGACACCACAGCCAGAAGGCATCCCAGGAGATCTTCTTCACACAGGGTAACTAGCAACTGATCACCAGCTTATCTGCTCCCTGAAGACACTACAGCTTGAAGGCATCCCAGGAGATCTTCTTCACATAGGGTAACTAGCAACTGATCACCAGCTTATCTGCTCCATGAAGACACTACAGCTTGAAGGCATCACAAGAGGTCCACTGTACACAGGGCAACTAGGCAACCAACACCACAGTCTGAAAACCTCCTGGGGACTCTGTGGCATGCGGAGTAACTGACCCAACAGACTAAAAGCTGACCTGGATTTGTGCTGCATACAGGGAAGCAGAAACCATAGTCCATACCTTGGAGAAAAGCTTCACATAGGACAACAGCTTGACTGCTCCTTTGAAGACCCCTCAGTTGGAAGGCCCTACAGGAAGTCTGCTATAGTCTGGGCCACAGGCCTACCAGGAGACCCGAAGCAACCCAGGGACAAGAAAGGCAGACTCCAGCCTGAGTCACTCAAACCAGCAAATACCAGATGGATAACCAGATGGCAAGAGGCAACTGCAAGACCATAAGCAACAGAAGCCAATATATTTGGGAATTGTCATATCCCAGTACTCTACCACAGCAAGCCAACATACTGGAAAATCAGAAAGCTGACCTAAAATCCTATCTCATGAAGATAGTAGAGTCCTTTAAAGAGGATATAAATAACTAACTGAAAAAAAATACAGGGAAGCAAAGGTAAATAGGTAGAAGTCTTTAAAGAAGAAAAAAAATCCCTTAAAGAAATACAGGAAAACACAATCAAACAGGTGAAGGAATTGCATAAAGTGGTCCAAGACCTAAAAGTAAAAGTAGAAACAATAAAGAAGACACAAATGTAAGCAAACCTGGAAATGGAAAACCTAGGAAAGAGGTCAGGAATTACAGATGTATCACCAACAGAATAAATAGAGACAGAACACAGAATCTCAGGTGTAGAAGACCCTTAGCAGAAATTGACATAACCATCAAAGAAAATTCAAAACAAAAAAATCTTCTAAACCAAAATGTCCAGGACATTCAGGACACAATGAAAAGATGAGAAGGAAGATTTCCAACTTAAAGGACCTGAAAATGTCTTCAACAAAATGATAGTATAAAACTTCCCTAACCTAAAGAAAGACGGCCATTAAGGTGCAAGAAACCTACAGAGCACCAAATAAGCAGGATGAGAAAAGAAAATCCTCTCATGACATAGTAATCAAAGTACTAAATGCACAGAACAAAGAAAAAATATTAAAGTCTGCAGGGGAAAAGGGCCAAGTTACATAAAAAGGGAGAACTACCAGAATTACAACAGATATCTCAACAGAGACACTAAAAGCCAAAAAAGCCTGGTCAGAGGTCATGCAGATCCTAAGAGAACAGAAATGCCAGCCCAAGCTACTTTACCTGTCAAAACTCTCAATGAACATATATAGAGAGAAACCAAAATATTTCAGGGGAAAAAATTCAAAAAACATCTACCTACCAATCTAGCCCTGTAGGGTATCATAGAAGGAAAATTACAACAAAAGTGAAGTACCTACATCAAAGGTAAGACAAGATGTTAAACATCTCAAAACAAAGCCCAAAGGAGAGAACTACATGCACATAAAGCCATCTACAGAAACAAACATAACAGGACCCAACAGTCATCTTTAATATCTTTCAATATCAATAGACTCAACTTACCTATAAAAAGACATAATCTAACAGTCTGGATATGCAAAAAAGATCAAACATTTTGCTATACACAAAAAAACACACCACAATAACAAAGACAGACACTATCACAGAGTAAAAGGATAGAAAAAGGTCTTCCAAGCAAATAGTCCCAAGCAACAAGCTTGAGATACCATTTTAATATCCAATAAAACAGACTTTCAAACAAAGGTTATCAAGTGTGATAAGTAAGGACACTTCATATTCATCAAAGGAAAATCCACCAAGAAAAATTCTCAATTCTGAACATCAAAAACCAAAAAACAAAAACAGAGACAAAATACTTTACTAAACCTCAAAACACACATTGAACCCTACACAATAATAGTGGGAGACTTCAACACCTCACTCTCACCAATAGACAGGTTATTGAAAAAGAAACTAAACAGAAACAAGGTGAAACTAATAGAGGTTATAAACTGAATGAATTTAACAGATATCTATCAACTAATTCACCCTAAAACAAAAGAATACACCTTCTTCTTAGGACCTCATGGCACCTTCTCCAAAACTGACCATATAATTGATCAAAAAAAAAAAACCCTTAACTGGTACAAGAAGATTAATATAATTTTATGCATCCCATCACATCACCATGCCCTAAGCCTGGTCTTCAATAGTAACAAAAACAACAGAAAGCCTGCATACACATGGAAACTTGGAAACTCTCTATTCAATGATAACTTGGCCAGAAAAGAAATAAAGAAATTAAAGACTTCTTAGAATTTAACATAAATGTTCACACATCATACCCAAAGTTGTGTAACAGTGGGTCCCCGGTTCTGGAAGGTGTCCCACAATAATCTCCTGGCTGAGGACAGAGTGAGAACAGGGAGGCTCTGATACTATCTCTGCCACTGGCTCTGCCCCCATCTCCACTGTCCATTGGTCTCCGGCCAGGCCTGGTGTGAGAGGTCTGGGCCAAAGGATACAGAATATGAGCAGAGAGAAGAGATTGCCTGCCTCCACTACTGCCTCTACCCGAGTCTCCGCTGTCATGGCTTGGTCACTCCCCGGTGCTGCACCTGTCTCTCAGCACTGAGCCAGACCAGCCTGGGCCAATAGGAAGCTTTCTAGCTGGCAAGGAAGCAGCTTGGTGCCCCAGGAAGGTTCCAGGAGAGCAGATCTCTCCACAAGTGTTACAGCTCTTGCGACAGAAACTCTCGGACACCAGGATGATTCTCGAACACACCTTTACTTCTCCAGAATAGAGTCCTCATATACAATTTCAGGGTGGGTTAGGGTCTGGCAGCAGATAATGCCTATTGGCTTGGTCTGAGAGCTTGGAGATACCTCATCTACATGTGGGAGAGCCTGAGGCACTGTTCCTCAAGACTGATGGTCATAGATCTCTCTTTGGGAGGGGCTATGGATGGCCAAAGCTGAATGATAAGAACCAGGGCCTGGGGGCAGAGCTGGACACCTGCTGTCCAGATAAAGGTCTGGGGTTCAAGACTTGCTCAACCAGGCAACCAGCTTCTTCTCCAAGCCCAGCACTCCACACTCAACTAACCATATGATATATGCAGAGGGTCTGGGTCAACCCATGCAGGGTCCCTGATTGTTGATTGAGACTCTGGGATCCCCTCTAAGCCCAGGATAGTTTATTCTGTGTTTTTTCTTCTGGTTACCTTGACCCCTTTAGTTCATCCCTTCCTTCATCAGGTTTCCTCAAGCTCTTCCTAATATTTGACTGAGAGACTCTGCATCTGATTCCATCAGTTGCTTGATGAAGCCTCTCTGATTACAATTATGCTAAGCTTCTGTCTTCAAGTACAGCATAATATCATTAGGAATCATTTCAATGACTTTTTTTTTTTTGCATTATGGTATACTATGTGAAAGCATGTCTCTGTATATTCAAATTCTTAATTCTGTATTAGCAGGGATAATGGTTCATCACCAGTCTTATATTTTGTAAATATTTTTCTCCTTCACCTGCCTAAAGCATTGTTTAATTGGAGCTGATTGGCTTTAACAAAGATCTGACAGCCAATAACTAGGCAGGAGGTGGAAGATATAACTTCTGGGCAAAGACAAGGACTTTGAGAAAAGAATTGAGGAGTGGGAGATTCTCCAGTGGACACAAACATGAAATGGTGGAAGACAGTGAGGCAGAGAGGTACAAGTGGACACTTGATGGGATGTAATGCCAGGATTAGTCTGGATTGAGTAGGCAGAAGACTGCCCAGCAAAAGGACTAAGGATTAAAATACTAATAAGCATTTGCCTCATTATTTATATGTCTGGCAGGTCTTAGAAAGTTCTACTTTATTTTGTTTGTTTTGGGTTTGCTTGTCATGTTTGGTTATATCCCCAGTCTCTGGGCTATCCTGCCTCTAGTTCCTGGCCCTCCAGGCAGTGTCAGGGTTTCTTCTCATGGCTTGTGTTTATGTCTTAGTCAGTCTTTGGTTGATCTTTACCCTAGAATATTTTATAGGCATGTCAAATTGTAGGTTGAATGTTTTCTGGCTGAATTAGTGTCCCAATTCCTCCCCTAGAAGTCTTTCTGACTACAGAAAATATTCAGTTCAGGCTCTATATCTACCATTGCTAGTAGTCTTAGCTAGAGTAACCCTCATATATTCCTGGAACTATCCATTGCACTAGGTTTCTAGTTTGTCCCCAAGGTGCTCCACTATTTCAGTTGTCTCTCCCAGTACTCTTGTCCTTCTTCCTTCCTTCTCCCTCCTGATCCCTCTTGTTCCCATCCTCCCCTGGACCCAGTTAACCTACAATATCTATTCTATTTTCCCTTTCAAGGGAGATTCATGCATCCTCACTTGAGTCCTCCTTTATTTAGGCTCTCTTTGTCTGTGGATTGCAGTGTATTATCCTTAACTTTACACAGCTAATAACTATTTATAAGCAAATATATGTTCCTAGTACTATATATTTGTGTGCAAATGTCATGATGTCATCTTTTAACAGCTGAATAATACTCCATTGTGTAAATGTACCACATTGTCTATATCCATTCTTCAGTTGAGAGACTTCTAGAATATTTCCAAATAAAGCTGCTATGAACATAGTTAAGCAAGTGTCCTGGGTGTTGAAGTAGATCAATCCCATATGTTTGCACCCCACCAGTGATGGAGAAGCGTTCTTCTCACTCCACATCTTTGCCAGTATGAGCTGTCAATTGTGTTTTTGAAGTTCACCATTCTGACAGTTGTAAGATGGAGTATTAGAAACATTTTGATTTGCGTTTCACCTTAAGCTTGCTACAAAACAACTTAAATCTCTGATATTCTCGAGGGGAATGCAAATCGTAATTCTCTTGAACTATTAACTGATGATTACTTCATGAAAATAGTAATAGCTTGAGATCAGAATTTGTTATTTCTAGAGAATGTGCATGTCAATTGTAAAAACTTGTTTTCAGTGTCCTCAATTTCATAATGCTGTTAATCCTTGATAACTTATACCTAATCAATTATGGCAAATGGATGTTACTCACTTCTAACTTTGGAAAATTAAGATATATACATGTGACTTGACAGGATTTCTAGATGCAACTGCTTTAACAGGAGAAGCAACTACAAGTGTAATTAGATATTGCCTACATTATTTTTCTATGCTTGGTGTTCCATATCATATTAACACAGATAATGGAACTGGCTACTACAGTCAGGCATTTGAGATATTTTGTTGACATTTTAATACTACCCATATTACTGGGATTCCTTATAATACTCAAGGACAAGGTATTGTGAAACAGGTATTATGGAACTTTAAAACAGTACCTTCATAACTCTCTGAGTGTTGGAGGAACTTCTCCCCTGGTTTTGCAAGGAACTCTGAAAAACTGGCTTTTAAAAACAAAAGAAGGGAAGTTATACTCTCCAAGGTCATCAAAAGCATACCTTGCTTTTTGTCTTATTTGTTTTACATTTTTTGCAAACTGATGCTAAAGGTCAGTCTGCAGTGGATTGTCACTGGCATCCAGTCACTTCCAGCTAATATGCTATGGTTAAATGGAGAGACCCACCTAACCAATACTTGGAATGGTCCCAACCCTGTTTTCATTTGGGGCTGAAGTCCTGTATGTGTTTTTTCACAAGAAGAAAATGGAACTCGATTGTGAGACTGCATAAGGGTATTCTGGGTCATGGCTGGGCAGGTGCCTTGAACACCAAGACTCTGCATGAGAACTGGCAGGAGTTCAGCGTGCCCCCAGAACCCAGGGTCCTAAAAAGCAGTCTAGCCTCTATAGATCTACATTGTTCAGTCATGTAGGACAGCCTCTCCCAAAGTGCACAGGTAGAGGGTGTGACTAGATGCCTCAGGGCCTAGGGATTTACATACTAATGAAGGCCAGAGGGCGGAGCAAATTAAGCATGTCTCCCCAGATCCTCCCCTGATCCTCCCCAGATCCTCTCCCTTTCTCCCTCTCTATATAACTCGGGACTTCCCTGAGTTTTATGGGGCTACATCGAAATCCATCCACCATCCACCATGACAATAAACCTTTTGGAACCCAAGACTTCCTTGTGTTATTGGGACCTGCCACCACCAAAGCCTCCAGGCCGCTGGAACCATAGATGTTCCTCCTGCATGTGGGACCCGCCACAGCTTGGAAAGCCTCCAGGCCACCACCACAGTGGCCTGTAATTTTCCCCAAACTTGATGGCTGCCTGAAAGATTGGTCTGTCAAGTGGACACCAATCCTGATCCTAATGATTATGATACCAATGATGAAGAGGCTCAAAATCCCTATCAGCCAGCTGAGTTAACCTGGAATGTAGTCTTCACTCTTACTGGAGAGCAAGTGGCCTGGCCACTCTAGATGGGATTATGGAAAACAAGTAATTCTTGTGCCCCTGGCAAACTACTGGTACTGCTCATATTTAAATAGCTAAAAAGGGGAAATTGTGTCCTCCCCCAACCTTGAGCAGGCTGGAAAGACTTTGTTTGCCACAGGACCTTAATGATGTAGGTGGCTGCATGTGCAACTTCTTAAAGGAACTTAGAAGACTAGACTGCCTGCTGAGCTTGCCTTGGGATATAATCCAGCTGAAACAAAAGATGGGTTCTGTGGGCTTCCCCTTAATATACACAGTGCTGAATACTAAACTTTGAGCCTTGATCAGAAACTTTGTCTTGGCTCCATGCTTCTTTCACTCCTCCATCTCTTTTTAATTTCCAGCTTCTTTTTCAGATGAACCCAGTTTTTCAGTGGCCACTGGGTGGCTACAATACAGCAGAGGAATGTCTGGATTGTGTTCAGTCTGAGAAGATGCAGATAATCCTCTAGAGATTGGAGGCCCCAAAGAGTTTAAAAGTCTGGTGGGGTGGGGTAGCAGAGAAGTGAGGAGATCCTTGTCAAGGCAGGTAGGCATCGAGGATGTATGGGATGGCGATTAGTCAGAGGGTGGACCAGGATGGAAATAAAATCTGGACTGTAAAAATTAAAAAAAAATAAATAAATAAAGTCTATAGCCAGGCAGTGGTAGTGCACACTGTTAATCCAAACATTTGGGAGGCAGAGGCAGGTAGATCTCTGAGTTCAAGGGAACCCTAGTCTACAGAGCAAGGTCCATAACAGCTAGAGATATACATAGAAAGCCTGTCTCAAAAAAACAAAAGAAAAATAATAATTTTATAAACAAAAAACATAGTTTAAATATTTTCAATAAAATGTGTACATAGTGTTTTAAACAAGTAATGAAAAATATAAGTATGTATTTGATATGTTTATATTGATTTTCACTGGATAGTGACATATATCCTTCTGTTATATTCATGTTTATTTAATTTAGGCAGTTTTAGTTTTCTACATTGGAAAGTATCTTAGAACATGTTTTAGTCAGTTTTGTTTTTTATGATTGTGACCTACAGTAATTCCCTTTGTTCATCATATTTTGACACTATTCACTTCACTGACTGCTATTTTATACAATCATGTATCTAGTGCTGGCTTCTATATTAAATTTACTGGAACATGTATTGCTCACAGATCATGTGCCTTTGTCCCCAACATGTGCAAGTCAAACAAATTTTAGAGATCTATTTTTTCCCCAAGCTATTCTGATACTAGAGCTGAGCTGTAAATGCTTGTTGAGGACTCCTAACTCCACAGGCAGAAGTCATAGCTCTGGCCTTTAAGGTGTATCATGGAAGAGATGAAAAGGCTAACAAATATCATATGCTGTCCAAGGATGTTTAATCAGGTTGGAGACTGCCAAGACTCCATGGCCTTCTAAAACCCAGAAACTTCCAAGTGCATGCTAAAAATGTGATCAGCAGAGACATTTGCCTTGAGCTTGTTCTAATACCTGGAAGTCACTGGCAGTTATGTCCAAACTGTCATCAAGAGGGACATTGGGCTACTGATTGCCCTCATGACATTCATGGCACCAGGACATCACTACCAGATCATCCACAAGCCAGTCCGCCAAGCTTGGCAATGGATGACTGAAGGGAACTAGGACCCCTTGAACAGACCACTACCATCACTGACAGTGATCTCTGAGTAGTCATTAAGGTATCAGGGAAACCCATCTCCTTCCTTTGGAACACTGAGGCCACTTACTCAATCCTGACAGGGTTTTGGGGATCTATCTCTCCTTCTTGTTTCCCTACTGTTAGGGTAGGAGGACAACCCTTTAAACCTAACTAGACCCCACCACTCAGTTGTGGTTTTACGGATGTTCCTCTCATATCTTCTTTTCTTGTAGTGGAACACAGCATTGAATGTAAAGGTTACTTTAAAGACTGATGATCTCTGGCCATTAAACTCTTTAACTATGATGAATGCTGAAGCTACCAGCTTCCAAAAATATCCAAATAACTTTCTTGATTACTCTGAGGTTAAAAACCTGCTGGTTGGATGATTAATACCTGTAGCCTAACAGCATAGGATTAAGTAAGGGATTAATTGCTAGATTTTTTTCTCTCTTGCCCAGAAATCTCACCTCTCATTTGTAAGGTGAGAGGAAGGTTTGGAACAATAAATTTTTATTGAACCAGGACAAGAGTCAATAGCAGAAGGAAAAACAAGCAAATATTCATAAACTCATGTATTCATATACAAATTCATGCACACATATCCAGTGAATTCCAGTTGGGCTCAGCTACTTAATTATTTCATAATTACATACTTACACACAAACATCGATATTTATATATGTAATGTATAGCAAAGGCCCAAGTACCAGTGAAGAAAGAACTCACTCATTCTGGATAAAAGTTGAATTCCAGTAATTTCTTTCTTTAGTTCTTCCGTCACCAAGTTATCATTGAGTAGAGCCTTGTTCATCTTCCATGTATATGTTGGCTTTCTGATGTTTTTTGTTGTTATTAAAGACCATCGTTAGTCTCTGGTGTTCTCATAGGATGTATGGGATTATTTCAGTGTTCTTGTATCTGTTGAGACCTGTTTTGTGATCAATTATGTATCCTCCACCCAGCTTTGAGCAGGCCAGAAAGACCTTGTTTACCACCAAAGGCCAAATAATAGGACCTAGGTGAAGTTACACACCTTGGCTGTATATACAACCTGCTACAGGAACTTAGAAGAATAGACTGCCCTCTGAGCTTGCCTTGAAACATCTCTGGCTATAACAAAGGATGGGTTCCCCTGTGGAACTGTGAAAAGGATAGCCTTGTTTCTGGTAGAGTACTGGCTAGAGATGCCCAGAGACCCTACAAGGAATGGAATACATTTTGCCATGCTCCCAAACCCTAGGCTCCTGACATGCAGTCTAAGACCTCCATTGATCAGCGCCTTTCAGTCATGTAGGGCAACGCCCCTACCAACCCCTCCACAGGTAGAGGGCATGACTACAGGCCTCAGGGCTTCGAGAGCTCTCCATACTGATGGGATACCTGAAGACCAGAGTGCATAGCCAATTAAGCATTACTTCTTAGACCCTCCTCCCTCCTTATTTAACTCAGGCCTTCCCTGAGTTTAGGGGGTGTGCAGCCAGATTCATCTACCCTCTGCCATGACAATAAAGCCTGTAAAACCATGGACTTCCTCAAGTCTTCGGGGCCGTGGAGAAACATGGATGGGGGCTTCGATTACCGAGCCAATGCCTAGTCTCCCATGGAGGACATCTCTGTGTTCCAGCTATGGGGGCCACCAATTCAAGCAAGCTAGCTGAGCCACGGAGTCAGCCAAGCAAGTACAGTAACAATGAGTCTCTTTCTGTAAGGGGTTCTTTCTCTACCCTCGTTCCTCTCACATCTTTGTTCTTCCACGTCCCCCAGTGGTGTCTAGGAGACCAAGGACAGAGACCACCAGCCTCTGGGTCCACTCAGGGACCCTGCCCCTGAGGGACATTCAAGCTGAGGTCACACCATGCCCAGGTGGAGCCCCGAGTGGTTTCTCAGCCCAGCATCTGTCTGGCACTTCATGGAGGGAACTAAGTCAAATTCCTGTGCTTCTACTCCTCAGAGCTGCTTCCAGGGGCCTGGTGCAGCAGACACATGGGAATCACAACTCCACCCAACAGGATGCATGCACAGGTATGCATGAGCCAATCATATGCTACTCAGGAGTCTGATACAGAACTTGAAACCCCAAATGCTCAAGCATTCCCAGTTAATATCAACCCAACTTGAACTAAACCACTTAACTGGTACCCACTCCAAGCCTCAGACCTAAAAGAACTCAGGCAAGCAGTGAAGGAAGATGGTATTCATGCACCATGGACAAAATCTCTCCTACAGAACCATATTGCCAATTTAAATATCCCCCAAGATTGGAGAGATATATACCATTCTGCACTTACTGGTCCAATGTTTCTAGAGAAGCCTTATTTCATGGCAAATGCCATCAACAAGTCAGGCAAAACTGGGATAGAGGCGATGACACCCCATGGGGTTTTAATGAACTCTTTGGCCAGGAAGACTTTTCTACTGGAGCACAGCAGGAGCCAGCAGGGTACTATGAGCAGGTCTGCCTCTGTGCAACACAAGCTTCGGATAAGCACATTCCACTCTTAGGGTCACAAGACCCCGAATCCTCCCTGCTCTCTCTCCATCAGCAGTTCAGAGAACCCCTATCTGATTTTAATCTCAGAACTAAAATGAGCCTAGAAAGAAAAATTCCCAACCCCACAGCCAGAGACCTCCTTCTTAAAACCACTGTTTGGGAAGGCATGACTTCTGAGTTTAGACTAGAATGCCAGGGTCTCCAGGAAAAGCAACACGACAGGTGGATTGTGACAACCTGAGATATAGGAACTCTATCACACTAGATTGCATCCATGGCTCAGGCATTTGAAGCAGCAGGAAAAACAGAAGGAATATGCTTCAAATGTGGAGAGGCAGGACATTGGAGAAATGAATGCCCACATTCTCCACCAGTTGTAGGGCTGTAGCTGGCACAGGGGTGTGGGTCCTGTTGGGCTAAGTTGTGGGTCCTGTGCATCTGCCACGGCTCAGGGAGCAAAAGCACAAGAATTCGACTGAGTTCACTCCATGGGGTGCTGGGCAGATGCTGTGCTATGGTAAGCCACAGAGCTCCACTCTGGGCATGAGGAGATCCCAGTCTGAGGTCCTACATGGGCCAGAACTCTTGGATTGAAGACCCCTGGGCAAGAAGACTGGCAGGGATGGGCTGGTCTCAAGTCCTTGGGCTCATAGACACCACTGAGAGGCCACTGAAGGACCAAGATGGGACAAAGTGGAAAAGATGAGCTCTGGAGGTGCCCCATGGGATAGATGAGACTCTTGGTCATGGTCACTTGCTTGGCTGTGCCTCAGCTTCCTCAGCTAGCTTGCTTAGGTTGGCAGCTTCTTCATGGCTGGAACATAGAGAAGTCCTCGGTGGGAGATTAGACTGTGGCTCATTATTTGAAGGCCTCCTCTATGGTTCTCCACGGTGGGCCCCAAAGACAAGAGGCAGTCCATGGTATTAAAACATTTATTGTTATGGCAGAAAGTGAATGAAGCTCTACCTTGTGTTCTCAGGGAAGTCCTGAGGTTAAATACCTTTAGCAAGTAGGAGGGTCTGGGAAGGAATGATTAATTGGCTACACCATCTGGCCTTTAGTATCTCATTAATATGGAGGTCTCTTGAGGCTCTGCAGCCTGTATTAATGCCCTCTACCTGTGCTATGTGACATAAACCTCTCTTTGGGAGGGGCTGTAGAGGGCTGTCCTAAGTGAAGGGAACCAGGGCCCAGGAGCAAGGCCAAACACCTATTGTCCCTTTAGGGTATCTAGGGTTCAAGGCCTGTGCTCAACCAGGGACCCAGCTGCCTCTCACAGCACCCCTCCGCACAGGCTGGCATTTGTGTTCTCTTAGGATCTGTATGACATCTATCTTTTATCTTTTATCTTTTATCTTTTATCTTTTATCTTCCATATTCTGTTGAGAAGTCTGAGTAATTCTGATAAGTCTGTCTTTATATTTTACTTGACATTTTCCCTTACTGTTTTTCATATCCTTTCTTTGTTTTGTGCATTTGGTATTTTGACTATTTTGTGACAGGAGGAATTTATTTTCTGTTATAATCTATTTGGAGTTCTCTGGGCTTCTTGTATGTTTATGGGCATCTATTTCTTTAGCTTAGGGAAGTTTTCTTCTATAATTTTGTTGAAGATATTTACTGGCCTTTTAAGTTAAGAATCTTTGCTGTCTTCTATACCTATTATCCTTAGGTTTGTTCTTCTCATTGTGTCCTGGATTTTCTGGATGTTTTGGGTTAAAAGCTTTTTGCATTTTGCCTTTTCTTTGACTCTTGTGTCAGTGTTTTCTATGGTATCTTCTGTGCCTGAGATTCTCTCTTCTATCTCTTGTATTCTGTTGGTGATGCTTGTGTCTTTGATTCCTGATCTCTTTTCTAGGTTTTCAATCTCCAGTGTTGTCTCCCTTTGTGATTTCTTTATTGATTCTATTTCTATTTTTACATCCTAGATGGTTTTCTTCAATTATTTCACCTATTTCTTTGTGTTTTCCTGTAATTGTCTAAGGGGTTTTTGTGTTTCTTCTTTAAGAATGTCTACCTGTTTACCTGCATTCTCCTGTATTTCTTTAAGGGAGCTATTTATGTCCTTCTTAATGTCCTCTATCGTCATTATGAAAAGTAATTTTAATTCAGAATCCTGCTCTTCGGGTGTGTTGGGGTATCCAGAGCTTGCTGTGGCTCTGATGATGCCAAGTAGCCTTGGTTTCTGTTGTTTATGTTCTTGTTCTTGCATTTTGCCATGTGGTTATCTTTGGACTTAGCTAATCTTTCTGTATCTAACAGTAGTTTCTCTCTCTTGCAAGCCTGTGTGTCAGCACTCCTAGGAGACCAGTTTTCTCTGGGAGGAATGGAGAGCTGTGGCACAGGATCAGCTCCAGGGTGCAAACAGAAACTGGAAGGATTCTGTCACTCACTGTTTCTCAGTTCCTGTGTCCTGATGGCTCTGGGAAGGTCCCTTTTGGGTCAAGAATTTGAGTACAAGTGGTGGTCTCACTTGTGCTCTCAGGTGTATTAGCACTCTGGGAGATCAGCTATCTGCTGGTGGGATTTGGGTAAGGAGAACTGTGACACAGGGTCAGCTCCAGGTCAAGATGAAAACCAGAAGGACCCTGTTGACTGACTTGTTCTTAACAAACGACCTATTCTGTCCATTGGTAAGGAGCAACTTGTCTATTCTTTCTTCTCTCTCTTCCACTTTTTCTTTGTCCCTCTCTCTGTCTGTACTCTGCATATTGCTATCTTCTGCTCCTGCTTTAATGTCCTATTTATTTATTTATTTATTTATTCATTCATTCATTCATTGTCTTTTTATTTATAAGGGAAAGGAGGAGGAAAAAACTATCAGAATGTATGCTTTCTTAATTTCTAAGTTCTCTTAATTTCTAAGATACTATATTCTGCTGTCCTTCTTTCTCTTAATCTTGCTCTCTTCTTTCTTGTTGTTTTCTTTTTTTGTAATGCAATGCCATTGCAATGTAATCATTCCTACTTTTTTTGTACCTTTTCTAAGGGAATAGATCACTTGGTTCTTTCTAACCATCTGTTTTTTACAAAAATTCTCAAAAAGTTCAAAGATTCAAATAAAAAATTGAATAAGAAGTTTACAACAGAGATGTTTATGAATGCTTTCATTTTGACTAGTTATCTAGCTAGACATTCATTATCTGTCACTAATTCCACAGTTTCAATGAGAGTTAAAAATCATGTTTTGTGACTAAATTATGACTGAAGCTTTTTAATAGATCAACACAATCAATAGTAAATCTTCTGTCCTTGGATCTAGCATAAATCATTAGTTCCCATTTATGTTCTTTGGCTAATTATTTTACAACTTCTTAGAATGTGTTCTAAGTTTTGAATACCTTATTTCTATCTCAGAAGCAAGTAACTTATGACATATGGAGACTGGCAGAGTTCTAATTGTAGTGTTCATATCAGAGAGGGCTTTAATAGCAGTCCTATTATAAAGGGCTTAATAATTACTAGCATAATTTTAGAACTTCTTATAGGAGCATCATTAAGAATTAAGAAATCATCTCTTTGTCTATATAGCATCACTTTAATACAGTACATTTTCATTGATCTGCAGAAATCTACCCAATAGGATGGGCTAATACCCAGGAATTGTTATATTCATTTCATAATTGCAAGAAAGCCCTCAACATCCCTTGGTATTATTATATTTTACACCACACCCAGTCCTCAGGAAAGATAGAATGAACTAACCACTCTTTAAAAACCCTTGTCAAACCTTGTCTCAGGATATCTCAATGGTAAAAATTTTACTGCTGGCTCTTTTCAGACTAGGAGCTTTCCCCAGCTGTCTTCTTTTGTTTTACTTTTTGAGCTGAAGTATGGATGACCATTTGTGACTCCTGGTCTTTCAACTAAACCTTCTCCTCTCCCTGATGACCTAATCACCCCTGCCTTAGTTAGGGTTTTACTGTTGTCAACAGAAACCATGACTAAGGCAACTCTTATAAGTGTAACATTTAACTGGGTCTGGCATACAGGTTGAGAGGTTCAGTCCATTACCATCAAGGTGGGAGCATGGCAGTATCCAGGCACCATGGTTCAGAAAATGCTGAGTGTTCTACATCTTCATTTGAAGGCTGCTATGAGAATACTGACTTCCAGGCAGCTAAGAGGAGGGTCTTAAAGCCCACAGTGACACTCCTACTCCAAGCCACACATCCAAATAGTGCCACATGCCGGGCCAACCATATTCAAACCACTACAATCCCCTTACTTTGTCATCTCTGCTCCCTCTTATGGAACTTTGTTGACCACCTTATCTACCATAGCCACACACTATTTCCTCTCCACTCCTTATCAACATTGGAGATCAAGTCCTTCTCTCCTCTCCAGATCATCACCCTTTACTCTCTCCCCGTAAATGTCAGAGACCCTTCAAGCTAATTCTTATAAACCCCCTCAGCTGATAAGCTTGAGTGATTCTCTTATTGGACCCACCTGTCTCACCTCAAGCACTTTACCTCTCAACCTCAAAATAACTCTTCTTACACATAGACCCCAACAGGACTCTGCCTCCTTAAGTTTTAGAGGAAATCAGGACTAATCACCTTGTCCCCAATTCCAGAAGAATGTTCTACTCTGGCAGTTGCACTTGACCCTACTGGATTAGGTGTGGGTTTTTCCTCCTTCTCCTGTTTGTTTCTATCCAGAGTAACCCTTTTATATGGAGATTCAAAGTTCAAGAAACTCATGCTTGACAGTCTCTTTAAACAGGATTGGAGAATTGCTCTATAGCCAGATGACAGGAGATGATTGATCAGAATTCACATCGCCCATATATTCACCATTCCTTCTAAATATTATGACATTTTGTTTTGCTTCATTTTTAACCAGACACATGATTATTTGCAAGGAATGGCCGTACAGATATGGGGGTGATGACTATATTGATCTTACTAATTACACATGTTGACATCACAGACCAATCACCTCTTCTATGATGTTAGACACTCTTCTATATCCAGGAACCATAGAATCCGAAGTAGGAAATGGACATTGTTGGAAAACTCTACTGCACCAACAAATCTGAGCTACTGATATGCATGATTTTTATCCATAGAAAATATGTCTCAATTATCCAACCTCTGGAGATCAGAGAAATAGCAGAGTTAAACTCTCCTCCAAGGTCATTCTGTCTTTGACATCCTTGCTCATAATTAATAATAATATGGTGGTAAGAATCAACTGTGCCCCGATGGATGTTGATGACATTCTTAAACAGCAGGAAGCAGTTTAAGATATCAGACACCCTTATCTCTGCCTCACCATCACCTCCTTTATGTTTTCTACTTTATGACAAGAAAAAGAAAAGACTGTTAGCAATCAGGCACCATCCTGGCCAGTCCCAAGTGACTCAGTGCACCAATAAGTCATGTTGTCACTAGCTGCCTAGAGGTGACACAGTCCCCTTGTTGCCCCTGCAGCATGTCCTCCTGAGCATGGGCCACCACTCCAATCAAAAGCAGCATTTTTCCTTCTTCCACACCTTCTTCTCTTCCTCCTCCCACAGGCAGTCTCTGTGTTCCCCTTACCCTACCCTCTTAATAAACTACCCATGTGAGACCTGTTGCACAGTGTGACTTTTGTCAAAATTGTACTATGCACTAAACAATTCAGTGTTGAAGATGGTACTTTCATGTGTCAATCATCTATTTGAAAAGGAGAAGAGAAACCAGTCCTTCACTGACTGTTGTCAGCAAGAACTTAGTGACATCAAATGTTTAGAAGCACATAGCAAATAAAACGTTTTACAAAATCATTAGAAATTACTTTATCCTTCTTTCCCTCAATAATGCCATACCAGTTCCACAACTTTGATAGTCTAATTATAGGAGTAAAAACAATATGTATATGACACACCATTATTTAGATTTCCCTGATTTCTGCAAAACCTGTATTAAAATAATAGATGATACTATCATTGTAAAAATACAATTTGCCTTCTTACTATGCCACTCAGCTCACCGTCATTCATACACTGTCTTCTCATATTTTGTAATTTGCTATTTCTAAGTCATTATATATATACCAATGAAGAAAATGATGTTAATGGGATAAAAGTTATCATATATATTAGATGGTACCATATATATTTATGTATATATATATATATATATATATATATATATATATATATGTGTGTGTGTGTGTGTGTGTGTATGTGTGTGTATGTATGTATGTATCATAGGCACATTGTGTAACGTTTATGTTCATATCTATTTTACTTTATATCTGACCCAATAGCAAACATGTACAAAAACACCAATCACTTTCTATTAGCTTTTAGAAAACAGGTGGCCCCATTTAGATTGTTGTATATTAATCATGTTTATATTTATAACCTGTTTATTATCACATTATAGGCCCATCAGAATTTAAAGTTTTATTATATTTCTGAAACGTCTTTAAAAGAAATTTAGAATTATGTGTACTAGAGAATTTAAGCTTTGTATTTAGAAATAGACACACATATACCAACCACAACAACAATAAAACCACAACAATGAAAGAAAAGATGCCCCAAAGTATTTGAAGAAAGGAAATCAAAGGGAAAATGATATAATTACATAATAATCTAAAAAATTTTTAAAAAATATAAGAGACAGTAGTAAGTAAGGCTGAAAATTTAAAATGTTTTAACTAAAAGTACTTATAAAGAATCGTTTATTATTTCTTCTCTTGAAAAACAAAAGTAACAGAAAGAAATGGTAATGAGTCATACTGTAAAATCTTTAAGGCTCCTTAGAAGAATCTTACTTTGATGCTTATTAATACTTTTGCCAGGAAGTCATTAATATAATTGGTTTGCATTACACAGTATACAGGAAGACATCTGCATCAATGATAGATGATATAAAGCCTGACTGCTTGGTCGATAGGTTAAAGATAGATAATAACTTGAGTTTACGAAGTTAGTTAAGAAATGATGAAACTGAATAACCTGAAAAAAAAAGACTCTAGTGCTCCTTTTTTAAACAACTTGGGGTCCTGTGTTACATGAGATAAAAAAGCTAAACGAGTGTATTAGGATTTCATATGAATCATTCTTTTGAAATATAGAATTTTATGACAGTAGGACATCATACATTCATAAGCTAATTAGCAAAAGAATTGTCTCTACATACATTAACTCAGAATTTCTGTAGTTAGTACTTAATAAGCATTTAAATATACAGACTATATGCCAGGTACTGGTAGAAGACCTGTTATATATTCAAACCAGATGCTTTGCTCTTGTATCAAAAGAGTTCCTTAGCACCATGGACCAGGACAATCCACACAGATAATCATGATATAAATAACAAGATGTGCTTTTATTAGCAATTCATTTTATTTTGTTGTATAGTTTATTGTGAACAAATTAAAAAATTTAGAAAATGTTCTTCTGAAAACCATGTGTAAGAAAATGCCTCACATGCTTCAATCTCATTTGGGAAAGAGAAGAAAGCAATAATGGGGGGGAGGTAGAAGGAGGGAGGAACTTGAGTGGAAGCAGGGAGTGGTAGGGGAAATGGGGAATATGATCCGGTATGGGGCAAGGAAGAGACAGGAGAGAAGCCCTGAGGGCCACAAGAATCAAAGAAAATATGCTATCTCTGGGGGGGTGGGAGGTGCGAGGTGGGAGGATCCTCTAGAAAGTACCAGAGATCTGGGAGGTGAGAGACTCTCAGAACTCAAAGGAAAGGACCATAGAGGAAATGCTCAACAGTGGAGAGAGGGAACTTGTAGAGATCACCTCTAGTAGAAAGACATGACATCAAGTTGACTGATAGGGTTGCCATCCGATGGTTAAAAACAGACTCAGAATTGTTCCTGTCTAAAAGAACTGCAAGAAGAAAAATGGAGAAGCAACTGAGGGAAAGGAGGTACAGACAGGCCCAAATTGGGATCTAGCTCAAGGGGAGCTATAGGCTCCAGGGCCTGACACTACTACTGATGCTATGGTGTGCTTATAAACAGGAGCCTAACATGTCTGCCTCCAAGAAGCCCAACAAGCAGCTGATGGAGACAGATGCAGATACTTATACCCAACTGATGGTATAAGTATCATCAGTCAGGAACCCATAGGCTTGAATTAGGAAAAGGTTAGAAGAAACTGAGGAGGAGGGCAACCTCATAGGAAGACTAGCAGTCTCAACTAACTTGGACCTCTATGATCACTCAGACACTGACTCCACCATCCAGACAGCATATATGAGCTGTTCCAAGGTCCCCACACATATACAGCAGAGGAGTGCCTGATCTGGCCTCAGTGTGAGAAGACTAAGAAATACAACAGCAAGTATCGACACTGAAAATACCACTTCAACATCCAAGGATCCATCTATAGAAAACCTACCCATTTAACATCATGTAACTGTGACTGTGCAATTGAGGCTTCAACTGAGCAGGTCTGAGTGCTTCAAATACATATGGGCAATACAAAATAGAATTCTAATAGAATTTATACCTCACTCAACAGTGAATAAAGCCAGAGACTATACTCTAATACAAGTGTTATTATCAGATAAATGCCACATGATGTAACAGAAAATGTTTCTTTATCTAAGTCACATCAAATTAAATATTGATCAAGATTACAGAAAATGTAATACAGAGTAATGAAAATTGTGGGGGAAATTAAGGAATTCTGTCTAGTATAGTATGCCCTGCATTAATATCTCTTCACGGATAGATTGTACAAAAATTTTAATTCAGCTACCTGACTGCTCTGGTAAGGGATTATATACAAAGGCTCAGGTCTGTGTGACCCAGCTGGAATTCAGACATGCTACACATCATCAGCCCTCTGGCTGAAATACAGGTATTCCCATAGTACATAACTTTAAGGTAAGTTAGTTTGTAGAAGGAAACAGCCATGTTTGAAAGTGACACCTAATGGAGGGGCAGATAAAGTGACAAATCAAAGAAAAAATTGACAGAATGAGTCAGAGGGAAGATATGCCTAACTCTCAAGAAAACAGATAGGAAAGAGAAGCTAATTAAGAGTAGCACATGAACATAAAGTGAGTTGGGAGTCAGTGAAGTTTCTGCAGTGTAGTTGAGTTCATTTGTGAGTTCTGTCCAGTTTGTGCAGTTCATGGAGTTTAAGCCAAAGAGTAAGAAGAAACCAGAAGATTAATAAATTGCCAGCATCAATTTGAGGCCAAGCAGAATAATTCAGTGATAATCTGAGAGAATTTGAATCAATCAGCTTGGAGAGGAACTTGAGTCAAAACATCCGGAGTTCAGAAAAATCTAGAATGAGTAATCTTATTCAGTAATGTTATTCATGACAATTACATCAGGTGAACAAAAGAGACATTAACAGTAGATAAATTTAAAGATATATTTACATTACAATCTTAAGAAGCAACATTAAGTGCCAGTTCTTAGAGAAAGTATTTTTTACACATACGTTTTGAATTTGGCATTGAGAATGAAGTGTCTTCATTAGCAGTAATCATAACTATGATAAACTGAATACATCCTTACTTCTTATATATCTAAAAGGAAAAGCAATGTGTAACATCATACTTTTATAAATAGAAGTTAATATTTCCTTCTAAGATGAAAAAGCTAAAGTTCTAAATGACTTTTATCTCACTCATGTGTCATATAATGACAGGGTCAGAATTTAAACCTGCCCAGAGTGAATATCAGATTTTTAAAACTGTTGATATGTAATATTATGCAGCTCCTTCTGGATATTATCCTCCATGAATACTTTGCTTTTAATATTGGCAACAATGCAGCCTCCTAATTAAAGATCATTTGACAGATAGTTGTGAAGGATAAACTTGAGTTTATTCACATGTCAGACACTTGACATCTTAGATAATGTCACCTTGTTTCAAGTCTTTATGTTCTGTTTGACTAACTGTATGAGCGTCCAAACCCTTTCTAAAACAATGTTTTTATTCATTAGAAGCATAGTCCTGTAGCATTGATAAAACAAGCTTTTATCTCATAGAAAATATTCCAGTGACTAGAAATATCACAAGCAAAACAGACTATTTCTTCTATGAAAGTCTACAATTAAATGAACAGTTCAAGGTGGGAAAATGATAGTATAGGTCTGTAGCTAGTTTATAAGTACAGTTTATTTCTCCTTTAGTGTATCTTAATCATCCCTCTGTGTTTTTTGTTTCTATCCTCTCTAAGCGGCTAATGAGGCAGCGTGGTCAAGGAAGCACTGAGATTACTTGTACCAGGTACAATCAAATGGATTCAGGATTCAGTCAGAGAAAGATAGCGTATGGAATATACATAAAAACATTTAATGTACATAAATATTCACTTATTAGAATGCTATGTATAACATACAAAAAAAACCAAACTTGTGACTATCATATATGTAAGTGTATAATATTTTGGCAAAGGAATATGTGATAAGAATATAAGATTCAATGGCTCAGGTGGGGAAGAGATCACATACAGAAGGGTACTTTGTGGATATCTCAGAAAAATTTTGTGTTCCATCTGCTCCATTTCTAATTTTATTTCTGTCTTTATCATACTACTCAGAACAGGAAGCTTCATCTCCAAACTAAGGCTATGCAACCAGCAGCAGACCACAGGATTACTCAAGGTATGGTCTGTTACTTAAAGTCATTTCAAGTCTTGGTTTATGTGTTTGATTAATTTCTTCATAATAATGCCTAAGCATTGTTTTTCATTGTATTTTAATTAGGATATACTAAAACCACTTGGCTTTCATCCTGATATAATCATGTATACCATGTAGTTACTTCCATTAACCTTCGCTATTACTTATTTTGTTTCATCTCTGACTTCCTCTGATTCCCTTCCTTTTCCTCAATTTGTCGTCTTTGATTAAATATGATGTAATGTAAACTGTCAACATAATAAACAGCCTATTACAGCAGGTTACCTGGAAACGTGCTTTGTTTACCTTTCACTAGCAAACACTAGCCTGGCAACCTCCATACTGTTACAAAAAAATCTGAAGATGAACTATACTAAGCACTCACTATCTCTTTCTCATTTCACGTTGTTCAGAGTTAAATATATGCTGCACTTGCTGCATCATTGTTGGAATTGTTCTTAAATTTTCTGTTAAAAGTTGTTTACATTGAATTTTTTAAAAGCTATATTCCTGCCTCCATTTGTCTTTAACCTTTGCATGATAGATTAAAGGAGACAAGATTAATTAAATAAACATCTATTACATTTTGCTATAAATACATTTAATATTAGCAAGAAATATCTACATATTGTATGTATTTTACAGTAAACCGAATTAAAGGTTCATTTATTGTTCTTAAAACAATCAATCCATGCTGATCATTTACCATGATAAGGTGAGCCATTGCAATCAGAAAGCAGGATTTCCCGGTATCTAATTCTAAGATAATTGTCCCTTGAGGGTCAGAATAAAACCCAAGGAAATACTGAAAATACCATAGGACCAAAAGGGAACAAGGAAAGACATAGAAACAAGGTAAAGTTGTGATGATAAGGTTTTCCTAGAAATCTGTCTTAGGTTTATCATGTTTGAGTTAAAAAGGATATGCTGGAATTGAAAAGAAATTATAGCATTTTCTAACATCCTTATCAACAGTTGCTTACTTGGCCTTTAGCTTCCTAAAATGATAAAATACTAACAAGTACATGAACATATGTCTTCAATACAGATGGATTGCAATCTTCACAGGAATACAAATCTTTCCACTTATCACCTGGCACTATTAAATGTGTTGTTTTATTAAAGATTTGTTAGATGAATTACTCAACAAGTAGGTAATGTTACAAGTCAATTTTCTATAGCCAATAATTGGGTAATATCCATCTGATTATGGAACCTAGCTCAGATGACACCTCTGATCCCTGTATGGTATTCTCCTAGGTACTCTATATGGTAATTTTATGACATTTATCTCACATATTAACTTCCAGTAACAAGGGAATAGAGCTAAATAACTAGTTTTCATTTTGATTAGCTCAGTGAACCTTTATTCTATGTTATCATACATAAATAAGTAACCTCAGTCTAGTGTTTCCCTATCTTCTTTTATTTGGAGAAGAGAGAAAAAATTTGTACTCATGTTTCAAAATAAATCTATGTTATTTTCTTGAAATCCAGGTAAGATCATAGAAGGAAGCACGGGAACTGCCTGCCTGAGGAAGTGGTGTTGTTGGTGCTAACTACACATTTTATAGAGTAATATTTTACTTTATATTTAATGCATTTTACATATTTATGCAATCCCTACTACCTAGTATTGCATTAACCTTGATCAGGATTCTGAGAAGGCTCATTAGGAAAAGCTATTTCCTTGGCCTGAATGAAGAGCTAACAGTTCAAGCTACCAAAAACATAAAAGGAATTAGTCATTTTAGTCCCAATTGGGCTGGTCATTAACCCAGCTAACCAAGCAATCACTCTTCAAAAATGTTGACCTACCCCAGCTGCTAAAGAATTGAGAAAATACTTATTTTTTAATGAGATAATATGCTTTTCTTCTACTGTGGGAAAAGGCTGCAGTGGTGGAGTCCCAGAGGCTTTCCATGCCAGCAGGTCCAACAAACAGGAGAAAGGTCTGGAGTTTCAAAGGCTGGAAGCTTTGGCGATAGCAGGCCCCAATGACATGAGGAAGTCTTTGGTCCCAAAAGGGTTTATTTCCATGGCAGATGGTAGATGGATCTGGATGTCTTCCCCCCACACCCCACACCCCCACCCCCATTAAACTCAGGGCAGACTTGAGTTAAATAGGGAGGAAGAAAGGGGGAGTGTCTGTGGAATAATGCTTAATTGACTCCACCCTCTGGCCTTCACTAATATGTAAATCTCTCTAGTGCCTGAGGCCTGTAGTCATGCCCTCTACCTGTGCACTTTGGGAGGGGCCATAATGGCCTACATGACTGAACAATGTTGGTCCATGGAGACTAGACTGCCTGTCAGGACCCTGGGTTCTGGGGATGTGGCTGAATACCTGCCACTACTCCCTTGGAGTCTTGGGGTTTCAGGTCCATGCCTAGTCAAGAACCATGATACCCTTATGAAGTCCCACATTCTACTGTAACTGTTCCCTGCCACCAGCACACATATATAAACAATTTGTACAGTTGCTACAAGCTTTGTGGGGGTTCTCTTAGGTCTTACCCTCTTTCTTTTTTAAAAAAAATATTATTAATTTTTACATTTCAAATGTTGTGCCCTTTTTAGTTTCCCACCTGCAAACACCCCCTCCCTGGTTCACCTTTCTGAGTCTTAACTAGTAAAGAAAAAAATATTCTCCTTTCTCCCTTCTTTCCCTTCCTTTTGGAAGCTTGTCAGAGTTTAAGTACGTGTTTTTGCTATTCTAAGCCTTCTTAAACTTTCTACAATTTACCTGAAGCCCATTTTTGGTCATGATTTGCTTGCCTACCACATGTTTGATCTCCATGGTAACTCAAATGGAATGGCTCCATAAAACTCACTCCTATACATGTATACTGAGATTATTTTAAAAACTCAACTTCTGTGGTACATAGATTTTGTGATTTGACTCTTCAGGAAAAGAATACAAAAGCTATTGTCTTAGGATAGCCTTGATGGCCATCACATTTTCTCAGACTCCAACCTCCCAAGTGAAGAAAGAAGCCCTATATTAAACAGCTTTGCTCCTTCATTTGGCCCTCATGTGGTCTATATTTTCTCTTTTCTAAACTAGTTAATTTTTCATCTTATAGAAAATAATCTCCTATTTCCATTTTGTGTCTGTTAAGGAAACTTCTCAGCAATAAAATTATTCTCTATGGTCTCAGCATACTTCTGTGTCCTCATTTTAGAAACAACATAAGATGAGAGCCTTCCAGAGACCAATGACCACCCATGCCTTGATGAAAATCGTGAAGCTATGTCCACTGAGACTAAAAAACTCTTCCAAATTGAATATAGATAGATTTACTAATGAATTAAGATAGGAATATTAAGACTCAGAATAATGCTAATGTCATAGATTTCCTTAAAAAACTTAATTAGGAAAAAGAATAGACTCTAGGAAACGAGGCCAAAGCTATTATGTTTTCTGATATAAGGAAGACCATTTCTGTAAAATAAAATTCAGTAGATATTTACACTAAGTTCTATAATAAATATCTACTAATTAAAAGCCTTTTAAATCTTTTATGATAAAGTGTCAATAAATACTTTGAAGATATTTACATCTCTCCATAATTTGTTTTAAAGCCAATGATTGGCCAGGACACCATTATTTATTATCAAGAGAAATTCAAATTTTGATAAAATACCAGAAATGTGTTCCTCAATTGTATTCTAAAAGGTGATACTAGAAACACACCTGAAGCAGAGGGAAACAGAGATCTATAGTCACACATTATAGAGGGAAACAGAGATCCACAGTCATGTATTATGGAGGGAAACAAAGACAGAAAGAGAGAGAGAGAGAGAGAGAGAGAGAGAGAGAGAGAACATACAGCTCTAAATGGGATGTTTCTATCAAATCTTTCCCCTCAGAGCTCACAGAACCCATTGGAAATGGAGGTGGAGTATAAGAGAGAGAGGGTTGGAGGACATCAGGAAAACAAGGCCTTCTAAGTCAACTGAGAAAAGATTACATGAGCTCATAGAGACTGAAGCAGCAAGTACAGGGCCAAAACAAGTCTGTACCAGGTCTCTGCGTGTGTGTGTGTGTGGGGGGGGGGGTGTAATAGTCTTTTCTTCTGTTGTTATTTCTTGTCTGAATTTGATGTGATAGTTTTTGTCCTATCTTCTTATATTCTATTTTGTTTTGCTTTGCTGTTAAAGGTATATGTATGTGTGTATATATATATATATATATATATATATATATATATATTAAATTGTTCAACAGAGAAGCTTATGGATAATGAATTGTCACACATTGTTAGGTGAAATCAAAGCAATTATATCTCTCTAATTTTAAAAATATGGAAAGAGCTTATGCAAGCATGAATATATAAAGCTTTTAAATTGGAGAAGAATAAAGAAAATACTCTGTTACTATGTTGAGATGTATTTTTGCCCTACCGACAAATCAGAGGGTTGAAACATACATTCTTTTTAGTTTTCTCTCTATTTTCTAATGTTTATCCTCAAAACATAAATTGTCCCTACAGAAAACATCAAAAGATAAATTCCCTTGGGGCATTTTAAAATTAATTTCAAAATCTATGAACTAAACACATACATTCTCCTAGTTATAACATATGCAAATGAATTTGTGTATATCTTTGAAGTTGCTGTTATTAAATTTAAATGCAGATATGATCTCTGCTTGGAGCTGAGCATTAAAACTCTTTTTGCAAAATAACAAAAGATGCTGTATATTATTTTCTGGTTGGTTTGTTTTATTTAATAAACTTCCTCAGACAGGAAATGCAAAAAGCACTATAACAAATTTCATAAATTATATTCACGAAATGTAAGTCTCTGTATGAACAAAGATAAAGTCAATATCTGCAAATTATAAAGAAAAAAGGAATATAATTAATCCTGGACATAATCCATCTTTAATCAAAAGATCTACTCAGGAAATTTGAATTAGTCATATGATAAAACAAATTTCCCAAAATGATGAAGTGTATGCAATTTTTGTTCATCAGGGTAGTATTTTTAATCATCTTTCTAAGTCATGTAAAATGAACACTCTTATCTGCATAATATCCAATGAAAAATTGTAGATACTTTCATAATAAAATATGCTTCCAAATAAAAAGAAATGGTTCAACATTGAGCTTATCCTTTCTATTAAATAGTCAATAAAATAGTCACCTAACCCATCTTGAATGCAACAATCTCAATTTAAATTGAAAATGTCTTATCAAATATAATGCATAGCTCAAACCATTTGACATTTAGTCTAAAACTTTCTTTTTACAAAGAATAATGAATGCCATTTTGTATAAGTTTTGAGGTTACAGACAATCATAACAATGAAACTGGAGAATTAAATTGGATAAGTTGAATGTATGCTTGTGTGTGTGTGCATGGCAATGAACATTAAGAACATAAGTAATTTTATAAGGAAATATATAAAGGACTTGAAGAGGAAAGTATTCAAAAATTATAAAACATGATTGACCATCAACACTTTCAAAATTCTAGAGATATTTACTAAGTCAGGCATCCTGAAAAACCACATTGGGTTCTTTCTGTTTAGAAGAATTAATATATTGGAGAATCAAACAAAAGACACTGCTAATTAAACTTTTACAAAAGATATGACATCAACATTTGGGGCAAGAGCTAACCTAGCAGAACATTCTAATGATTAATTATATGTAATTGTTTTGAAAACATTAGGCCTTTTTGACTTCTGTACACTTTGATTATTTTCTTCTAAAAAAAAAAATTGAGTTAGAGAAGAAATGCTTCACACAAAGCGAGGTTCAAAACAGATAGAAGTATTAGTTAATGAGTTCCGATATTGTTTTTTTAATTAAAAACAGTAAACTAGAATTTTAAAACTTCAATAATATATTTTTTTACTAGATGTCTTATTTACATTTCACATGTTGTCCCCTTACCCCATCCCCCACCCAACCAGGAACCCCCTATCCCCTCACTCCTCCTCATGCTTCTCTGCAGATGTATCCCTACCTACCCCTCTACTCCCACCTCCCCACCCTAATATTCCCACCCCCTGGGACGTCCAGCCTTAATGAGACCAAGGATCTCTTCTCCCACCTATGCCTAGCAGGGCCCTCCACCTTTACATATACACCTGAAGCCATGGATGCTTCCCTAAGTGCTCCCAGGCTGGTGGTTTAGACCCTGGGAGCTCCGGTTGGTTGGTATTGTTGCTCTCCTCATGGGTCCACAAACCCCTTCAGCTCCAACAGTCTTCACTCTAATTCCTCCATTGGGAACCCTATGATCAGTTCAATGGCTAGCTGTGAGCATCTGCCTCTGAATATGTAAGACTCTTGCAGACCTCTGAGGAGACATCTATATCAGCATGCACTTCCTGACTTCCATGTCAGCATCTACCTTTGGTGATTACACATGGGATGGACACTCAGGTGGAATGGTCTTCCGATGGTCCCTCCTTCAGTTTCTGTCCCTCACTTTGTCTCCGTATTTGCTCTCTTGAGTATTTTGTAGCTCCTTCTAAGAAGGACTGAAGCACCCCCACTTGGTCTTCCTTCTTCATGAGCTTCATGTGGCCTGTGAGTTGAATCTTGGGCATTTCAAGGTTCTGGGCCAATATCCAATAATAAGTGAGTGAATACCATGTGTGTTCTTTTGTCATTAGCTTACCTCACTTAGGATGATATTTTCTAGTTCCGTCCATTTACCTAGGAATTTCTCGAACTCATTGTTTTTAATAGCTGAGTAAGACTCGATTGTGTAACTGTATCCATTCCACAGTTGAAGGTCATCTGGGTTCTTTCCAGCTTCTGGCTATTATAAATATGGCTGCTATGAACATAGTGGAGCATATGTCCTTATTATATGTTAGAGCATCTTCGGGTATATGCCTAGGAGTGGTATAGCTCGATCTTCAGGTAATCATATGTCCAATTTTCTGAGGAGCCACCAGACTGATTTCCAAAGTGGTTGCACCATCTTGCAATCCCACCAACAATAGAGGAGTGTTCCTCTTTCTTAACATTCTCCCTAGCATCTTCTGTCACCTGAGTTTTTTATCTTAGCCATTCTGATAGGTGTGAGATGGAATCTCAGGGTTGTTTTGATTTGCATTTCCCTGATGACTAAGGATACAGAACATTTCTTTAGGTGCTTCTCAGCCATTCGAGAGTTTTCACAGTTGAAAATCTTTATTAAGCTCTATAACCAATTTCTTAATAGGGTTATTTGGTTTTCTGGAGTCTAATTACTTGAGTTCTTTGTATACATTGGATATTAGCCTCTATCAGATGGAGTATTGGTAATGATCTTTTCCCAAATATGTTGGTTGCCATTTTGCCCTATTGACAGTGTCCTTTGCCTTACAGAAACTTTGCAATTTTATGAAGTCCCATTTGTCAATTCTTGATCTTAAAGCATAAGCCATTGGTGTTCTGTTCAGGAACTTTTCCCATTTGCCCAAGTATTCGAGGTTCTTCCCCACCTTCTCTTCTGTTAGTTTCAGTGTATCTGGTTTTATGTGGAGGTCCTTTATTTGGACTTGAGCTTTGTAAAAGGAGATGATAATGGATCGATTTGCATTGTTCTACATCTTGTCCTCCAGTTGAACCAGCACCATTTGTTGAAAATGCTGTGCTTTTTCCACTGGATAGTTTTAGCTCCTTTGTCAAGGATCAAGTAAACATAGGTGTGCGGGTTCATTTCTGGGTCTTCAATTCTAGTCAATTGATCTTCCTGACTGTCTCTGTACCTATACCATGTTGTTTTTATCACTATTGCTCTGTAGTACAGCTTGAGGTCAGGGAAGGCTATTCCTCCAGAAGTTCTTTTATTTTTGACAATAGTTTTCATTACCTTGGGTTTTTTGTTATTCCATATTAAT
>NW_021604701.1:713891-769093 GCF_004785775.1 Grammomys surdaster | reverse complement strand
CTATCACAGCTTAGGTCTCACCTCATGCTGGCAGTCACTGAGTCAGAGTTTTCCACACCCAGGACAATCACACCGCATTCACAGATTCACAGCACACACAGCCAGAGCAAGGGACACACTCCGCGGCTCCAGAAGTTTCACACCACCACCCTCCCCTTACATCAAAGGTGAAAAGCCCCACCTCTCAGGAATAGGAGCTGGCAGAACCCACACCTGCTCATCCCTCGATCTCAGATCCTGCCTGGTACTTGACCCTGGCTCGAGGCTGGAAGCCATCCTGTCTGTAAGGATAAGGAGCCCTGGAGGAAGTAGGGAAGATGGACCTGGGACATCCAAGTATCATGTTTGGAAACATTCGTGACACGTGAGAAGGTTGAGGAGAGACCTGTGGAAGACCTTCCACACCTGTGTGGACACATCACCTTCAAAACCAGACACACAGGCTAGCAAGATGGCTCAAGCTTGAAAACCTGAGTTCACTCTTTGGAACCTACTTTAAAACTCGGGATGTGGGGGCTGGAGAGATGGCTTAGAACTTAACAGCCCTGACTGTTCTTCCAGAGGAATATGAGTTCAATTCCCAGCAACCACATGGCGATGGCTCAAAACCAACTGGAATGGGATCTGATGCCCTCTTCTGGTGTGCCTGGAGACAGCTACAGCGTACTCACATACATAAAATAAATCTTTTTTTTTTTTTTAAATCTGGATGCGAGATGGTGGAGAGACGGTGGCTCATGGGTTAAGCGCAGTGTGCTGCTCTACCAGAGGGTATGGTATGAGTTCAGCCTCCCCCTTCCTCCTTCTTTCCTCTCCTCCAGCCCTCTCCCCTATCCTCACAGATTGCCCAAACTCCTTAAAACCAGAACTTTTCAGATGGGGACCAGATAAGAGCACTTGTCAGACCAGGACCTGGAAGAAATGAGATTCAGGCCCTAGACCCTCACATTTCCACCGCCATGAGAAGGTTCCCCATGTTGGCCCACAGAACCACTAAGGACTCACTTCACTACCACCAAGCCAGAGGCACACAAGCACTCTTCTCTTCTCCCTACAGCCTGTGTGCACGGTGTATGTGGCTTCACTTACTCTACCACACATGAAGCTGCGATCTTGGTGCACTCTCTGCACCTCTACTGCCATGGTCCAGGGCAAGTCAGGGAACTTGGAAACTCATTTCAAAGGGGAGGGCTATGCAGGAGCTCAAAGATGAACTGAAAATTCTAGACCAGCACTCCCTGAGTGCACTGCCTCCCACAGATACTGATCCAGAAGGTCGGGGACTGGGATGGAGGAATGTGGGGTGGTGGGCTGTAAGAGGCAGTGGGGTACCCAGTTGAGTCTGCTTCGAACCACAGAGACCCTAAAGGGTCAGTAGGAGTTTGGTGGTACTCCTGGGCCTCCTGGTGCCTCTCACTTAGCTTCAGCCATCCAGAGCCCCTCCCAGAGAGGGGTCTATGGTCATCAGTCACTTAGGAACAGTGCCTCAGGCTCTCCCACATGTAGATGAGGTATCTCCAAGCTCTCAGAACAAGCCAATAGGAATTACCTGCTGCCAGACCCTAACCCACCCCAAAACTGTATATAAAAACTCTATTCTGGAGAAGTAAAGGTGTGTGAGAATCATCCCATTGTGTGAGAGTTTCTGTCACAAGAGCTGTAACACTTGGGAAGAGATCTGCTCTCCCAAAGCGCCTTCAGGACCCTTACTGTGCTCCTTGCTAGCTAGCTGGCTTCTCACTGGCTCAGCATGGACTGGCACAGCGCAGAGCCACAGGCACAGCACATGGGAGCAACCGGGTGGGGAGGGCAGAGACTCGGGTAGAGGCAGCAGTGGAGGAAGTGGAGGCGATTTCCCCCTCCCTGCTTGCACTGGATCCCCTTGGCCTGAAACCCCCAACCCAGCCCGGCCACAGATCTTCGCGGGAAGCCTTCCAGAACTCGGACCCACAGGGGAAGACCAGGAAAGGAGAAAGGACTGCTGCATGCAGGGAACGGGAGACAAAAATGGGCTTTATAAGACTGTCCCAGAGAAGGCAGGAGTCAGGGCAAGGGCAGGGTATTTGGCAAAGGGGGTGATGGGGGGGGAAGGCTGGCTGTGTCAGGCCTGGCTCCTAAGGATCCAGACCCAGCACAGCTGGCTAAGCTTGGCTGCATGGTGCCTGCTCAGAAGCTGGCCCACATCTCACTCAGGATTACTGCTCTTTTTTTTCTTTTCCACAAAATACTTTATTTAGTTTTTGAAAAGTTCATACATGAGAACCGTATTTGGGGAAGATAGAGTGGATCGTAGGTGGGAACTAGTGTTCTAAGAGGGGCGGGAAAGGAACAGTTTCCACCCCATTGCAGTACCGCATCACCCACCAAAAGAAAACGGGCTGAACATAGGACAAAGGTACTTAATGTGAAACAGCTGCCTCCAGGGGCAGGTCCAGGGCATACGCAGGGGCACTGGTCAGCTCTGCCTGTAGAGCAGAGGTTCTCAATCTGTGGGTAGCGACTCCCACGGGCTCACACATCAGATTAGTACACTATGATAAAGAACAGCTGCAAAAGTACAACGAAATAGCTTTATGGTCTGGGATTAACATAACACAAGGAACTGTATTAACAGGCCATAGCATTAGGAAGGTGGAAACCACTGCTGTAGAAGAACTGGAAGGAAGCAGGATCCATGGGTAGTAGTTTGGCCTCTTCTGTGGGTAGAGATTCTGGGTCCAACCTGTCAAGCAAACACAGAGTCAGGCCAGCCCTAGCTTCCTGAGCATGCAGGAGTGTGGGAAGGCCTGTGGACAGAACACTCACTTCAGAGATCCTGGAACTTTTCATTGAGGGCCTGCATGATCGCTGAAACACAGAAGGACAAATGGGTACTCCAGACACAGACACACAGGAACCCACCAGCCTGAGCCCCATTCTCTGTTCCACAGGAACTTCCAGACAGCCACCTCACTGCCCTCCAGCCCACATCCAAGCAGACAGACTTGGGACAGACTCCCCCACCCATCACCGAGCGCTATGTGCAAACGTTTTCTACAGGAGAACAGCATGGACAGGCAGTCCTCAAACGCTGGGTCACAGCAGTGCCAGCCCTACTTGTGAAACAAACAAACAAACAAACAAACATGTGACAACAGACACCTGACAAGCCCCGGGTGCCAGGACTCCAAGGGAAAGTGAAGGAGGAACATGTGAATGTCCAGGGAGAAGGGGACCTGGGGCACTCATCTGCACAGCACATGGGAGAGCAGAGTGCCTCTTGGTGCAAGTCCCAGAAGTCAAGGCACAGAGGCCTCCCAGCCTGGCCTGCTTCATGTCACCTCCCCCGTGAGTGCCTGCCCCACTACCCACCATAATCACCTGCACCCAAACACTAAGCTCCCCTCTTCCCCTGTCTGAAGATCCTTCCTGCCCAGGGTAGGCCATACCTAGTTGTTCCTTGAGTTCATCTATCTCCTTCTGTAACATCTGACACTAGTCCAGCAGACACGGAAGAAAGAGAGAGGTTAGTAATCAATGTCTTGGCTTCCTCTCTGCTCCATTCACACTTGCCCTTAATCCCTACACCTCCCACCATTCCAGAGTCCTGCGATAGGACTGGCAAAGAACCTTCAACAGGAAGGAGGTGCCCTCTCTCTGTGCAGTATGGGACAGAAGTTGGCACAGGAGGTTAACTCTCAGGTTAACTTTGACAGTCACCTCAGGGTCTAGCTGAGGCTGGCATTTCTGAGAGCTGACAAATCTTTACCTGAGCACAGCCTGGTGTCCCTTGTAGTACTTGCTCACTTTCTTCATTAGGGAGTATGGGACCCACAGGTGGACTCTGTTCACCTAAAAAACAATTTTTTTATGTAGCATGTAGATTTGGGGTGCAGGTGTGAACGGACTGGTGAAATCTAAAATGAGGCAACATCTCCCTCTGTTAGTAGCAACTAGTATCTTGAACCTTCCTTTCCTGTTGCTCCTTGTTTGTACAACCAAATCCAGAATCTGAGAGGAGCTCAGTGACTGAGCAGGGCTCACCAAGCAAAAACTCTGGTGAGCTAAAATCACCCTCTGGAGTTGGTTGTTTCAGTTAATATTTAGAGCGGCAGCACCCGATCTGGCTTGTACAGCCCAACTGCTGAGCTTTATACAAATGTAGTGGAACTATATTCCACTACAGTTGGTGTTGCCCTACCCTTTAAAGTCATGCATCCCATAAGCCCTCTAATTTGACAATGTGGCCTGAAGCCAACCCTGACCATAGCCAGTCTCCTGTGGACTCCCTGCCTACCTGACAGGGAAGCCCAGGAAACAAGTCTGCAATTCCCCAAAGAAAAGAGCCAAGGTTGCTTTCCTCTCCCCTTCCTCCCCCACTGATCTCAAACCTCCAAAGTCTCACCAGCAGGTGCAGGTGCTCTGGGTCTGGCATATCTTTGGCTCAAGGAAAAGAACTGCGGGTTTCCTGGAACTTGAGGTGTTCTGCTGTTGGAGTCTCCACTGCTCATTTCTCCACGGTACATGCACATGGAAGGCTGCTCTGCCCTGGGTGGTGGAACCTCACACACACACACACAAAAAACATCACTGAGTATATGTTTTTGAGGGGCTGAGGGGAAAGTGGGCTAACAAAATGGAGACTTGCTAGGCTCATCCCATCTGCACTTTCTGTCCTCAGTCAGCCTCAGGTCAGGAGGCAGAGCTCAGCCAGGAAGGAGCCCACAGACAATGAAAAGGTTCAGGTCCTGGCCTGGCTTCCTTAGGGAGGAGCCAGGGAGGAATCAGGAGGCCCTCGGGACTGACTACATGCTCAAGTTGTGCAGCCCACACTGTAAGGGCTCTCTGGACACCAACCACCCACACTGACAGCCAGGCACACTTCCCACCCCAGCCTGGTTAGAGAGAGGAAATGCACAGGGAAGGGAACAGTAACCAACACCTAACTGAGGCTCCCTTGACAGCCACCCTGACTTACTACAGGGACTCCATCCTAATCAGGATGAGTGCCCACTGACAACTTCCCAAGCCAAGGCAGGGGCAGGAGGAGCAGCACAAATGTATGTGCTGGGGAGGGAAAGGGCAGGGTTAGAGGAGGAACAAGGTTAGTCTACTTACTTGGGCATGGGCAATTTCCTTAACCTTGTTGAACTCTGATGTTGGGCTCATCACTGTGGAATTCTTCATGGTGTCTTTACACAAAAGGCCTCTGTCTCCTCTGGCCACTGGCAGGCTCTCCCTTGTATTCTTTGCTACTGCTCTCTTTCTGGATGTACCATGTGTGGATTCAGTGGGTTCTAGAGGTGTTGTGGGTTGCTTTTTAGAACTCTCAAGTGTAGGGACGCAGGTTATTGGAGGAAAGGTGGCTACTTCCACAGGAGCTGCCTTAGGTCTCTGCCCCCACAGTGGGACAGGTCTTTGCCCAGTGACTCTTGGAGTATCCTGTAGGGGTTTCTTCTCCTGGGCTGATTTCTTTTTAGGACTGGACTTCCTCAGTGCACCTGCAGCAGCTCCTGAGTAACGAGGCCTACTCTGTTCCTTGCCTCTGAACACAGATGCTTTTCTGTTAGAACAAGAGGCCCCTAGCTTTCCCATGCCCAAGATATGGCCCTTGGGAGCAGACATATGCAGAGAGCCAGTCATATGATGAAAATTGCCCCTTAGCTGGACATTTCTTTTTCTGGGTTTGTCTTCAGGAGCCATAGAATTGCCAGATATGATCTGTTCTCCATTCTTGAAGCAAATGGTCACCCTCATCACTTGCATTTCGTTGTACTCATCTGATGACGAGTCAGGGTCAGATGGTGGGTCGTGGACATCCTCAGGGATTGTTTTCTTACTCTTGGTGATTTTCTTTTTCTTTTTTGTCCTGCAGGCCCTGCCTCCTTTGGGCTTCCAGTGGTGGACTGGGGCCACAGAGGACTGCTTTCCATCTCCCAACCTCTTGCCCAGCTTGCCTTTTCTGCTGCAGTCTGCCTCCATATCTGCCCAAGTGGTAGACTGTTGGGTGGTACAGCTTTTTGAGGATGAGTGGCTTCTAGCATCCTGGTTCATTTGGTCGGTTGGCTGTTGCACTTTATCCTCAACCTTGTCACCGACAAGAGGCGAGCAGTCCATACGATCTCCTTTGCCTCTGGCTGAGGAGCCAGACTGCTCTCCATGATCCCGAAAGACCACCATCCCTGATTCTTGAGCCTGTTGCTTGGACCCTGAGTCAAACTCAGAGTTGTCCTCAGTCTCGACCTCATTCTCACTTAGGTTTCTCTGTGAAGATCCCATGGCAGGGTCCAGGTTGAGATCCTGCAGTGAGCAGGGGTCGTCCAAACCGATGTTAGTAGCTTCCCCATCCTCGGGGTCTAAACTTACTTCTTCAACTGCCCCCTCTTTATTGCAGCTCATGTTTCCACTGCTAGTCTACATGGCCTGGCATGTAAGGACAAAGGTATCCCTAGTCTCGGCTAGACCAGCTAGGCCTTCAGAGATACCGTCACTATAGACACCAACCACACTAGCGCTAAACACAAACAAGGGGAACCTTCTAGTGTCTTGCTGTCCTCATATGGCCTTCCCATTGGCCTACCCTCCACCAATCAGATCAATCCTTGTTGGGCCATCTTACAGGCCCTAGCCAATAAGAATAAGGATTCTTGATTGTTTGGAATTCTTATCCTGGCTGGTCCAAGTCTATGGATGGGTGTGGGGGTGTAGGCGGTGTGAGGTAATGGGGTTAGGTGGGAGGTGTGGGTATGTGGGTGGAACCTTGAGGTTGTGGTTCAGTCTGCCTCTTCTATCATTTCCTCGCCTCCTCTGGCCAGACACCTACCATGGAAGGAGAGCTGTACGCTCTGAGACTCTTTCTCATGTAAACGTGTAAAGTAGAGAAAAATAACCACACATCGGCCAGGGGCTTGTGAGGATTCAATGTCATGAGAGCTGTGGAGCTTTCAACATAGAAAGGATTTGGGAACCTCTGTTCCGTACAGATTTCCTGTTCAACAGGACATTGAGCAAAGAAGCCCATGGCTACTGATCAGTGCTCCGCAGCAGAGGCAGAGACATAGAAAATGGTTTGTGAGCCACAGGCGGCAGAGACAGCAACTTTGATTGTCAGCACCCATAACACTGTGTTGGCAGGTTGCAATTTTCCCACTTCTTCCGGACCCCGTCCTCACCCCGAGTTAAGACATTGAGGAGGGATTCTTTTTGGTATAGAACCAAAATATTTGGTGTCACTGGTCTTGAAGCTTCAAACTGAAATCAGTATTCACATACCAGGTTAGCAAAGACGAAAGCGCTTGTAAAGATTGGGTGAGGTTCTAGCTTGTAGTTCGTGCTCTCTTCTGAGGTAGAAGGTGTAGTTCAGAGAGGGCAATGCCTTGGGTGGGTAATTTGGCAGAATCAGAGGAACACGAATCACGTCAGAATCACTAGGTGTCTTACAATTTTTTAAAGCACTCAGATGAAACTTGCATCCATTTCAAAGCATCTCCTAGGTTTGAGTAACTACTTACTGCTGCTCTTCTTGAGTGAGCAACCCATTACCATGAGGGCAGGGACACATTGTCAAGGGTGTTGATGAAGAAAACCCTTGGGGAACTCTGAAGTTCCCTGGGTAAAGGAATGCATGAGTGTAGACTGGTCCATGCACCCAGCAGATTTTGTAGAGTCATTCCACATGCCTGAGGTTGTGTTTAACATACTTCAAAAGCAAGCGTGATTGCGTAAACCAAATTACAGAATCTTTCATAGATTTGGATATACATTTGTGAATTAAAAATCCAAACCAGACATCTGTGATATTTGAGAGTGTATATAAGCATATAGAGGGCTATACTCTAAAGATCCAGAGTGGAAATGCAAGGAAAGCCTTGCAGGGGTGGTGCGGTACCACTGTTGTCATACTTTGCCTGAGACTGTGCCCAGCTTTCCCCAGCAGAAATTGAGGAGTAGTTCCTTCCTTGGTTTCTGGAAGGTTTTATAGTACTAGCATTTCCTTCACTTTCCAGGGGAAATAGAGAGCGAAATTCCTACAATTCTTGATGACTCAAGTATTTATCAATCTACTGGGCCATAGAGCCAGTTTCACGAACATTTTGTTAAAAGCACTTTGCTCATTCTATAGTGTTGGCTTATGACCATGGGCTTGATGGGAAACAGCTTTCTAACCCTTGTCTGAACAGAGCTTATCTCACACGGCTGTGTCTGTGTCTATGTAAGGCACCTCCAAACTGTCTTCTGTGGAAGAACTCCAGACATCAGCACTTGGGGCCATGTTTAAGGGGAAATCACTAGGAAAGCACAAATATGTGAACTATGTGATGCTAAGAAAAAGATACTTGATTGTAGCTTAAAAGAGAAGAGTGTCCACATTTTTGACCCCAGTTGAGAACACACTTGGCCTTTGAATGACTTTAATTTTTAATCTCATTTGCACATGGTCACTAATGGCCCTGAAAAGTACACTTGTATTGAGGTGGAAATAAAGTTTAGTAAGTAGTTGACTTAGCAAACATGGAATCGGTGTGATATACACTAATTTAATCTCAATCTGTATGGCTTTCTATGCCTTTGGTTTTTTTTTAATATTTATTTTTATCTTATGAATGCCTACATATATGTTGGGCATGATGTGTCTGGTGCCTAAGAAGGCCAGAAGAGGGTGATAGATCCCCTGGAACTGAATCAGTAGATGCCTGATGTGGATGCTGCTTAACAAATTTGAATCCTCTATAAGAGCAGCAAGTGCTCTTAGCTGCTGCAGTTGTCTTTCCAGCCTACTCACCCTCATTGTTTTTAAAGCTGGAGGTTGTGTTATGGTGTAGCCTGTACTGGGGTATTGAGTCCATGATCCTTCTGCTTCCGTCTTCCATGTGCTGGGACTACAGGAGAGCACCACCGTGCCCGTGTGCATCTTACTGCGGGAGGCATTTTGGTTGTTTCCAATTCCAGAGATATTACACCCAAGGGGTGCTACATGTGTTCTGGGCCATGTTTCATGGTATCTGTGGCAAAGCTTTCCAGCTTTTGAGATTCTTATCCTTAAGGGTAGCCAGTACCTCCTGGATGTGTTGGACCTGGCCCTGAGCAGCCTTGTCATCTTCCTCCTGTGAGCCACATGAATATTAATTTCTGTGGGATGAAATGTTGGGGAAGTTATGCTTATATCTAGGAGTGTGACTATTGACTTGAAAGACATGTCAAAAGTTCTCAGTTTTTTTTTTTTTCAAGTGACTGTCCTTTTGCCCAAGGAACTGTCCTTATCCACACTCCTGCAGGGATGTACCACTATCTCAGTTCTTCTGCAACTGGAACACTTATTACTACGAAACCACAGAATTTTTGCATCTGGTGAAATACACTATCTCATTTTACCATTGTTTTGTTTTGTTTATATTGAGTCACAAAGGAACTCAGTCTGGCCTCAAACTCTTGCTCATCCTGCCTTTGCCTCCTGAGTGTTGGGATTGGGATCACACACAAACCATCACCCCTGGCACTCTCTTGAGTTTAATTTTAGCTTTAGTTTTTTTGAGACATTGTCTCCCTGTGTAGCTCTGGCTGGCCTGGAACTTGCTATATAGACCAGGCTGGTCTCGAACTCTCAGTGACCTGCCTTTTGCTGCCCCCCACCCCAAGTGATGGGTTTAAAGACACGATCCACCACACCTGGCTTTAATTTTAATCTAGAATTCCTTGATTAGTAGTAAGGATGAGATTGCTTACATATGCATTGGCCTTTGGGACTTTCTTCTCTGTAATGAGCATTGTGCCTATTTACTGTCTTCTGTGCATCTCCCTCTTGGTTGTGTACATGTTTATATGTGTGTGACTCCTTTCTATATTTTAGACTTCAATTCTTTGATAGTTTCCTTTGACACAAAGGAAACTATCTCATGGGTAGTTTACCTTATTCTATTTTTAGTGTGTCTTTTAATGAAAAGAAGTAACTTTTAAATTGTTTTCCTTTTTAAACTCAAAATCTTTCCCTTTTTCTTATTTTCAAGACAGGGTTTCTCTATATAATCCTTGGCTGTCCTGGAACTCACTCTGTAGATCAGGATGGCCTGAAACTCACAGAAATCCACTTGCCTTTGCCTTTCAAGTGCTGAGATTAAAGGCCTGCCCTGCCATGCCTGGCTTTTTTGAGAACTGTATATTTGAGTACTGAATTTACATTATTGCCACCCTTTCTTCTTTTCTTCTGTCTGCGTTCCTTCACTCTCTCTGAGATTCACGACTTCTAATTGTTTGTTTGTTTGTTTTTGAGACAGCCTCTCACTATGTAGACTTGGCAGTACTGTTAATACTAGGTTCATTGCTCATACACATGTGTTTGGAATTGACGGTTCAAGGTTGTGTTGCTTTTTTCAGAATCTCTCTCTTTTCAATTGTTCCTTCATACCCCGTATTGTTTGCCTTGACTCATTCAGCTGTTTGTTTGTATCCTTTTGAATTCACTGATAATTTTAAGTCAATCTTTGAGTTATTTGTCCAGCATGTCATCAACTTCAGTATGTTTGGATTCAGTTATTCACGTCATAAGCCTTGTTTCTGTGTTTGGATCTGCTTGTTTGCTGGAACAGAAGTCTCTCCCATTTTCATACATCTCCCCCATGAACAGCTTTCCCTTAGGAGCTTGATCATAATGACTGCTCAAAAAGGAGAAAAGAAACCACAGCAACAACGAGAACAACACATAGCCAAGTCCAGCATGGTGGTGCATGTCTGTACTCCTAGAACTTGGGAGACTGAGGCAGAGGATAGGTTTAGAGATGGTGTATGTTATGTAGCAAGACTGTATTTCAAAAATCAAAAAGGGCTAAGGTTGTAGTTCAGTGGAGAAACAATTTGCTTAGCAGTCATGAAGCCTTGGATTTGCTCTTCAGTATTACGAAATAGAACCAATGAAATAAAATAAATTCCCCCAAACTTAATTAAAACAACTGCACCACCAAAGCAATAGAAAAAAGGAGGAAATAATACAGATCAAACTAAAAGGCTAAAAGTAAATGAATAATAAAATAGAAAAAGGATCAGGGAAAAGGAAAAAAGATTTTTAAAAATGGAAAAATATAAAGGAGAGAAGTAAAAAATGCAATTAAAGAATAAAATAAGTAAACAGAGTTACATAAAAGTGAGAAAAATGGAAAGAAAAAACTGAAAGAAAAAAAATAAAGAATAACAAGTCCAAAAGTTGTCCTTGCTGTGGCACTTGGGTTGAAAAGTCTCTCTCTAGGCTTTCTGTTGGAAATCCCCAGGAGTGGGTGGGGTTAGTGAATCATAGCTGAGGCCTATTGTAATGAGTCTCAGCTTCTGTTACATAGGCTGCTGCTGTACTAGTCTGAGCTCTGCTTCACATTTACCACTATTTCTGTTAAGTGTGTCTCATCTATGACAGGAGTAAATTCATTCTAGAAGCTGTGCATGCTTGCATGTGTGCATGTGTGCGCAAATGTAGAGGCCAATGAATAAGCTCAGATGTCATCACCATAGAAATTTTTTGAGATAGGGTCTGTCACTGGCCTGAAACTTGTCAACTAGGCTAGGCTAGCTGACTAGTGAGCCTCAGGCATCCTTCTGTTTCCACCTCCTCAGTGCTGAGATCACATGCATGTAATTCCATATAGGCCACCATACTTGGCTTTTTTTTTTTTGAAATAGGGTCTCAATGTGTAACACTGGCTGTCCTAGACACTACACTGACTGTGTATACCAGGACAGCCTTGAATTCACAGAAATCCACCTACTTGTGCATCTCAGGTGCTAGGATTATATGAGTATGCATCGTGCCTGGCTTTTGGGGGAGCATGCGATCTGAGGATCAAACTTAGGTTGTTGTGCTTGGAAGGGAAGTACTTAATCAACCAGACTCTCTCTCCAGATATTTTTATATGTGCACCTGGAGCTACCAGTAGCCTTGACAAAACTCAGTGTGGCTCCAAAAGCCCTGTTTGTAGGAGGCCAACAAAAGGTGGATCCCAATAAGGCCCCCAGTCTGCGTACCCAGGGGTGTGGCAAATGTCTAAGCTTTAATGTTAAGTGACCTTCGCTGCTTAAAGTTCTCAGTTTATGGCAGATTTTCACTTTCCCATGACATTTGTAGTCCCCATAGGCACATGTGTTTGAACACTTAGTCCCCAGATTGTGGCACTGCTTAGGAAGGTTGTAGAACCTTTAGGATGTGGAGCTTTGCTGGAGGAAGTATGCCACTAGGGGTGGGCCTTGAGGTTTCATGGCCCAACTCCACTTCCTGCTTGGCAGATGCAATGTAACTAGCTGGCTTCCTGCTCCAGCCTTCCCTGCCATTATGGACTGTATCCCTGGAGCTGTGGGCCAGGATAAGTCGTTTCCTTAAGCTGCCTCTTGTCAGATGTTTTGTCACAGTAATGATGAAAGTAATAAACATTGTGAATCCTCAAATGCCTCAGGATACAGGAGATGTAAACAGACCACTAGTTTCTGTAGTGAAATGGGGTCACTGCAGAGATTGAGAAGTCCACAGGCCTGTCTCTATGCTGTTCACTGTCTCCAAGATCACCCGAAACTACTCTTGCACCTCTCCATAGAAGCTAGAAAGCAGCAACTACTAAATGCTTCACAGCCAGCAAGCTTCGCTGCTTAAAGTTGTGAGTTTATGGCAGATTCCCACTTTCTGCCATAAACTTCTCCTCATGTCCATCTCCTGTTTGATACTTATAACAGGTTTTCCCTTGAATTGTCATTTATCTGTTGTCTGATCCCTAGAACAATTTAGTTCCAAACAAGAAGACTCTTCTCAAGATAGTACTCAGAGGTGGTGGGCAATATAATGGCTTTCTACTCTAAAGCTATGCAGGAGAATAGATTAAATCTAAAAGTAAAGAAAAAGATGTTCCATGAGTCTAGCCTGTGGAGTGTCTTGCCTTGCTTTTGAGCAACCTGTTTGTTCTTCAGTGCTGTTCAGTTTTCCAGGCTCCTTGCTCTTGATTCTTAGAGATCTTCTTTGCTTTCTTTATTTTTTTCCCCTGACTCTTCTCACTTATATAGAGTCACTCAGAGAAGGATGATTGTGTTTCACCCTGCAAGTCTGTAGCTGGGTTTTTGCTACCTTGTGGGTTCTTTTTATCCCACCCTTTATCCCCCTGGTTTTACCCCATCACTAGATATGAAAGAAGGATAGAGGAGTGAGGGAGGGGGAGAGGGAGAGAGAGAGAGAGGGAGAGAGAGACAGAGAGGGAGAGAGAGACAGAGACAGACAGACAGACAGACAGACAGACACACACACACACACACACAGAGAGAGAGAGAGAGAGAGAGAGAGAGAGAGAGAGAGAGAGAGAGAGAGAGAGAGAGAGATCCCTGAATCTAACTTCTTTTGTTGTGTTTCTTCTTTGAGCATAACTACTAACAAACAGCAACCAACCCTCCTGAATGACCACCAACTACCAACCACATACTTCTTGACACCCTAGCATTTATATACCCTCTGAAAAGTTAACAGAATCCCAAATATCACACAATCACAGAAACAATCTAAAGCTGCCAAAGCCATACTTCTGCTAGGCGCAAATCGTAGTCAGCTACTGGGGATGGTCTAAAGCAGCCAGGCATCCCTACAGCTGGGATTAAAATGAAATCCCATTCCCATAAATGTTTTCCAAAGAAACAAAAGTTTCAGAATTCTCAAAAATATCACTGCATAAGTCTTTTTTTAAAATATAAGCATTTATAAGCTGGAGAGATGGCTAAGTAGTTAAGATTTCTGGATGCTCTTCCAGAGGTCCTAGGTTTGATTCCCAGCAGCCACTGAAATGGCAGCTCACAACCATCTGCAACTCCAGTCACAGGAGATCTGCCCCTCTTTTCTGGCCTCAGTGGCCACTAGGCACTCTTATAATACACAGACATACATGCAAAAAAAACCCTGCCCATACAAATGAAAAATATGTAAGCAACATAAGCATTAGTGTTATAAATTCCTAGGTATGCCTCCACCTACCATCTCACAAATGTTTTCATTTTCATTCATGAAAAATAATTTCTCCTTTCTTCACCATGTCTGCTTTCACTCATTGTTTACTAAGAAATGTATTGTATAATTTATCACTATTTGAGGATTATTCCAGATGTTATTCTGTTATTGATTTGTAGTTTAATTCCACTGTGGCCCAAAGACATACTTTGTATGACTTAAATTATTTAAAAAATTTGAGGTTAGTTTTGCGGTCCAGACATAGTCTATCCTGTTAAATGATTTTTCCTTGCATAGAACTCCTACCCTGCTGGTGACAGTCAGGGAGTTCCATCAATGTCAAAAGATGTAAAATTGGTTGATGGCGCTGTTCCGACCCCCTATCCCTTACTGATTTTCTGTCTGCTTATTTTATTGGTTACTGAGAGAGAAATGCTGATGTTTCCAAGTATTATTGCAGAATTGACAGTCACTCCTTTCGAGTATATTAGCTTGACTTGTTCAAGAGGTTTGAAGCTCCGTTACTAGGTTCACATTAAATTTGAATTAAAATGTTTTGCTTTGTGTTCCAACTCCTTGAATCTATCATAACAACCCAGGGAATACTCCTGGAATGTACTTTCTCAAATCATTGGTATAGTTGTGCTGATTGTCTTTGGGTTAGTGCTGTCATGGCAAAGCCTTTTCTTTTAGATTTAATCCATTCAGATTATACTTAAAGTAGGTTTTCTATAGACAGATTAGAATTTGGCTTGCTTTTTATGAGTTGTCAAATTCTGTCTTTTTTCATTTAATATGGAACTCCAGCTCCTGGGCGGTTCTGACACCCTCACCTGGCCTTTGTAAGCACCTGCACTTACACACACATCCTAACCAAAATATACTCATAAAAATAAATATTTCAAACAATGACGTAGCTCTTGTTTCTTACCAACTTTGTCTCAACAAATGTGATTCACTGTATTAACATACTGAAGAAAATTAGATGACAACCTTAATAAATGTATAAAAAGTTCTAAAAAAATTATTATCCATTTGTGATTGAAATCTTCCTAGAAAACTAAGAATTAACGAGAATTTTTTCCAGTTAGGACAGCTATGAAGGGCACAAGCCAGGAGTGGTAGCATATGCCTGTAATCTCATCGTCACTTCGGAGGCAGAGGCAAGAGCAATGCTAAGAGTTCAAAGCTGCCCAGAGCCACTTACATAGAAAGGCTGTCGCAAACCCAAAGCCAATCAAATAACTAAAAAACAAAATAAAAAACTACAAATGACATATTGCTGGGGAGACGATGTACTTTTCTTCTGTAATAGGGGACAGTATGCTACATCCAATATGGCTGCTCCTATTCAGTGTAGTATCAGATGTCTTAGCTGTACACAAGGCATGACAAAGTAGAAAATTCACTTAGATAAGAAGTAAAACTGCCTCTCTTTGCAGGTTGCATAATTGTATGTGTAGAAAATCTCAGAGGTGTGTGTGGTGGCTCATGACTATAATCTCAGTACTTGGGAGGCTGAGGCAGGGGAATTACTGACAATTTGAAGCCACTCTGGCCTATATAGTGAGTTACAGGCCAGCCTGTCAAAAGAAAGAAAGAGAGAAAGAGAGAGGGGGAGGAAGGGAATGAGAGGGAGAGGAGGAGAGAGATGGAGAGAAAGGGGGGGGGAGAAAGAACAGAAAATTTCAAGTATTCTACAAAATAAACTAGATCCAGTGAGCCAGTTTAGTAAGTTCCCAAGATACAAAAGATAATCATATTTTAGGAGTGAACAACTAGACACTGAAATGTAAGTTGATAGTGTTCAATAGCAATATAAAATGATTTTATTAATAAAATATATACAGGACTGGAGGGATGGCTCAGTGGTTAAGAGCACTGACTGCTCTTCCAGAGGTCTTGAGTTCAATTCCCAGCAACCACATGGTGGCTCACAACCATCTGTAATGGGATCCCATGCCCTGTTCTGAAGACAGCTACAGTGTACTCACTTACATAAAATAAATAAATAAATCTTTAAAAATAAAATATATACAAGATCTGTATTGTCAAAATTGCAAAATATTATTAAGAAAAGTCAATTTACACCAAAAATGAAAAAAGAGATACACAGGGATTTATAAAGTCATGTATCTTACTGAATTCCATACTTGAAATGGTTGCAGTGCAAATTGTGTGTTATAAAACATTGTCACCCTAAAAAGGTGAAAAAATGTCAATGAAACTGGCTCAGCAAGTGTTGCTCTGCCAATGGACCTGAGCTTCGTTCAGCATATCCACAACCTGTGACTCTAGCTCCATGGTATCTCACACCCTCTCCTGGCCTTCTTGGCCACTCACACAAATGTAGCATACATATACACATACCCATTAATAAAAATAAAAAATATATTTTTAAAAATTTCAATATAAACCAGGTAGTGATGGCACGCCTTTAATCCCAGTACTGGGGAAGCAGAGGCAGGCGAATTTCTGAGTTCGAGGCCAGCCTGGTCTACAGAGTTCGAGGCCAGCCAGGGCTACACAGAGAAGCCTTGTCTCAAAAAAAAACCATATTTCATTATAACCTCAGCAAAACTTGACAAAAGCTATTTTCAAATTTACATGGAAAAATAAAGAAAATTGAAGAGCCAGAATAGTTTTTTTTTTTAAAGAACTGGAGGACTCTTGTCCCCTGATTTTCAGGCTTATACAACTACCAACTATAAACAAGACAGTTTGAGTTTGGCAAGAAGATAGATACAGAGATCACTGGAACAGAATTGGAAAATTGAAAACTCTATTCACACTTAATCCAATTTTCACAGAGGCCAAAAAAATTTCTTGTAATTCAGTGAGGAAAACTGTCCTTTCAATAAATGGTATTGGCGTAATTAGACATTAAGAAGGACAAAATGATGATTTATGACTACATTAGCTTTCTGTTACAGCTCAAGTACCTGCAACAGTCAACTTAGAAATGGAATAGGTTTAGTTTGGTTTATAGTTTTTGATGTAAAAGAAAAAGGAAGGGTCCCACAATTTCTTTTGATAGAATGGCCCCACTTAACCCCACTTTTTAAAGTTTCAATTACATATTATAGAAATTACTTTCTCCATTGTTGTGGCCAAATACCCTACACGAAGCAAGTTACAGGAAGAATTTACTTTTTTGATTCTCAAAAGAATAATGAGTCATATGATCAAGTAGAGGTTCACCTGATGCTTATCCAGCAGAGCCCCCGAAACCTGGAGACTTCCTAGTTACAGCTGTGGGAGAGCATGGGTACAGACCAAAGAAACATCTAGTGCCCACATCTACAGCTTGAGTGCACTTAGGATTTCGAATTTCTAAGTTGTTCTTTGCCTTCAGTATGTCTCACCTTTAACAAAGCTCAGAACTGGAGACTATTTGGCTTCTGCGCCCTTGCTTGGAAGAACAATACAGTCTTACTGGCTAGCCCAGCGTCACAAAGAAGATAGACGATGAGAGAAGGAAAAAATACCAGGGAGGAGAAAGAGAGGAGGGGTAAGAAGATAGAAACTGGGTGGGGGAACAAAAGAATGGAGGTAAAGAGAGAGGGAGGGAGGAAAGAGAAAGCAAGAAATGGGTGGAAGAAGGAAAGAAGGGTGGGTGGAAAGCAAGACAGAAGGGTGGAGAGTGGGGACATTACAGTGTATCTGAATTAGCCCTTATATGTCCCAAATGTAAAACCTAAAATTGTAGCACTTCCAAGAGATAAGCACACATTGGAAAATCTTAGTGAGTCTGTTAGGCAAATATTTCCAAGTGAAATACCAAAACACAATTCCAAAAGGGAAAAGAAACCGTATTTCAACACAATGAGAATCATCTGTTTTTGAAAAAAGATGTTACTAAGAATACAAAGGTGGAGAAGATACTTCCAGAATTTGAAAAGTATGCTGCCTGCAAAGTCTCCCCCTTTAAAAAGCATCCTTGAGGGGATAGGTCAGTGGTAGCGCATGCTTGCAGTGGGTGTGGGGCCATGGGTTCATACATGGGGGCCAAAGAAAATGAAAGCTCTAATAAAACTGGGAAATTATCAAAGAGTAACTAATTTTAGAACTGTGAATTAGCAAAAAAAAAAAAAATTCAATGGATTGAAAAGCAGTTTTCAGAACAATACTATTAGTAGGAAAAGTGAGACCCTTAATGTCTTTGAGTCAGGGATGACCTGATCCTAGCTGCTAGCTATGTGCTCTAGTAGCCAAATAGACAGTGCTGTTACCAGATAGGCTGATCTGGCTTGGAGGATTGCAAAAGTGTCCTATCTCTAGTCTGCTGAAGAAAACAATGATGATATTTTGGCAAACCAAACCAAACCTAGGGAATATCGTCATTGCCCTTTGTGAAGATGAAACATTAACTGGAACAGCAGTCAAAGATTTAAAAGGAAGTCTGTGAGATGAACGCACAGGGAAATTTGACAGTCTGCATTATGCTCTAGGGAACTGCAAAGCTGCACAAATACGCAGGTTTTTGTGCATGCTCAGAAGGAAGGAGAGCATCCTAGGTACTGCTAGTGTATCTCAAGGGTAAGAATCCAGAGCAGTGCTGCAACATATTGCTTAAAACACTCAATTCTCAACTGCGATTACAAGACGAGAATCAAGAAAGTATGAAATGGAAAAGTTTTTTTTTTTTTTTTAAAAAAAGCAGTCAGGAGACACTAGTATCCATTAGGGTAATAAATGGTGGGTATGATAGAGGCTTTATATAAACTAATGAAAGTATTTTCAACGAACTAAAGGAAACATATTCAATGATGCCTGCAAAGTAAGAATTTCTTTTGAAAGTAAGAATTAACAAAGGGATGAAATGTGAGAATCAACAAGGAAAACCAACAAAAACAAAAATACTTTAAAACTTTTTAAATGTTCTGGAGTTAAAAGGTGCACTAAATTTGGGTGTGGTGGTACACACCTTTAATTCTAAAAGAGGCAGGCAGATCTCTGTGAGTTCAGACCAGCTAAGTGTGGACTTTTGAAACTTAAAAAGGCCAGTATCAGTGAAAAACCTCCTCCAACAAAACCATACCTTCTAATACTTCCCAAACAGGTCTACCAACTGGGCACCAAATCTTTAAACACATGAGCCTATGGGAGTCGTTCTCATTTAAACTACCACATATGTATTGCTTAATGATTCCAAATTTGGAGTTTTTTTCCTCCTTCCCTCATGGTTCATATGCAAAGTAGTCTATTCTGGAATGGATTTGCATTATTAAGCATTTGGGAAAAAATCACAATAAGAACCATACTTTGTGAGATGCAGATTTCAGTGTCCACAAAATACAAACAAACAAAAATTGGAACATAGTTTACTCATTCCTTAATGTATTGTCAATAGATCACTCGTGCTACAATGACAGAGCTGAGTAGCTGCAACAACCTGTCTGCCTCACAAAACTTCAAGTATTTACTCTCTGATTCTTTGCATGTAACGACTACTGAGCCGGGCATGGTGGAGAATAGCTCTGGAGGTGGAGGCAGAAGGATTAGGATTAGTTTGAGACCAGCCTGAGCTCCACGTACTCTTGTCTTACAAAATAACACTAACAAAAGATTAGTACATAGTCTTTATGGAAAACACTACAGAGGTACTTTGATAAAATAAAAACAGGACCACCAGATGAGCAGAGCCACCCTGCTTCTGGATAGTCATTCGAATCCCTTTCTCAAAGAGATAGCTGCATGCCTGTGTTCATTATAACCTCATTTATAATAGTCAAAATACGGGCCAACCTACATGCCAAGTGACAGATGAATGGATAAATAAGTGTGCTATGTACATATAAGTGTTACCTTTAAAAGGGAGGAGATCCTGTCATTCATGACAGCATGGTTAAACCTGGAGGCCATTATACCAAGTGAAATAAGCCAGCAACAGAAAGACAGATACTCCATGATCTCATTCATATGCGGATCTAACGCAACGGAGGCCTGGAGTTTGGAAAACGTGGGGCGACTATTCAAAGTTGCAGTTACCCGGGATAGAGGATCTTATGTTTTGAATTAAAAAAAAAGTCTTCAGTAAGTTTATGCCTTTGAAGACTAGATGCCAAGCTGGTGGCTCTATTTGGGAGCAGACATAAGGTGAGTGTGCAAAGATAGTGGTTGAGAGTTCTAGGCTGGCTCCATTTTCAGCCCAATCTGCCTTCTTCCAGATCTGCTAAAGTTTCAGTCTTGGACTCCCATGAGCTGTGTCCTGTCTCCACTGCCCTCCACCTCTCTACCCAGCCATGAGAGTCTGTACCTTCTTAAGCCACAAGCCAGAAGAAAGTCGTTTTTCCTTTAGGATGTTTCTGTCAGGTTTTAAAAAAATTATCATTACAGTGATGAGAAAAGTCACTAATACTGATGCATTCTGGGGACCTAATGCCACTATGACATAACCGATGCAGTGTAATCAATAATGATGTACTGTACACTTGAAACCTCCGAACAGAGTAGATTTTAAGTACTTTTTAGCACACACAGTTGATAACTGTTTCAGCCGATGGATGTGTTGGTGATCATTTCAAAATGCGTAAGTTTAGTATATCAAAATGGCACAATGTACATCTTTATTCAATTTTTATTTGTCTATTATACCTCAATAAAGCTAGGGGGAAAGGTTACTACTGCTCTATATTAGTGTGGACCATGACTGCTTTCTGTGATGGCAGCAATGTGCTTTCTATTGTTTAAATAAGGCTTAGGAATATCCTCTAAGTGTTCGTGTACTAGAAGCTTCATCCTCAATGTGACAGAACATCTGAGCTGTGGGCTCAGTGGAAAGTGGCTGGGTTACTTGGGACACTGCCTTCAGAAGGAATGGATGCTTGCTTCTCTTGGGCAATTAGTTCCCAAGAGGTCGGGTTGTTTCATGAAGAGGAATCCTTGCCCTTAAATCCCTCTGGCTTCCTCGCTTTGGTATCTCTCAGTGTACCTGCCCTTTGGGTAGGATAAAAAGTCTAAGTGGCCATGACTCAAACTCTGTCTGTATTACCACCCTTTTTTTACTCTTGACATGCATGTATAGCAATCTAGTGTTTAAAGGCACATACCTGCTGAGGACATTTTTTTATTTAAACCATAAGATCATCCATTCTGGTAACTGCAACTTCGAATAGTTGTCCTATGTTTTCCCTAAAAAAAGAGTTGACTGAAGAAGAAAACATATTGGCTGGTATACATAGAGTTCTACACATTATGCAGCACTATAGCTCCTTTCTGGGGCTCCCTGAAGGACAGTAGTGAAAGTGATTTTGAACAGCGCACCTGGATGTTTGTTTTGTCTAAGGGTGAGAAGCATCTATGTAGATTCATGGGCTATGACCAGTGATTTGGATGAATGATAAGGGACTTGGAAGGAACAGAATTTGAAATCGGTAGCAATGAGGTCTGTAGAATAGGTACGTGGACAGAACTCACAGAACAGACAGAACGTGAAGAGTTCTGTGTCTTGTGAGAATGCTCACTGAAAGATAACAGGCAGAGGATCTTGCATGGTGACCTGGATCTATCACAAATGCCTGTGATGTCACTCAAAACTAGCAATGAACTGAAGTAGCAACCAAAATGAGTCTCATGATGCTTCCCAAAGACCCTTGACTTTGGCAGAATGGGCCAATCAGTATCTGCTTCTTAGTTAGGGTTTACTGCTGTGAACAGACACCATGACCAAGGCAACTCTTATAAGAACAACATTTAATTGGTACTGGCTTACAGGTTCAGAGGTTCAGTCCATTATCATCAAGGTGGAAGCATGGCAGCATCCAGGCAGGCATGGTGCAGGAAGAGTGGAGAGTTGTACATCTTCATCTGAAGGCTGCTAGCAGAATACTGGCTTCCAGGCAGCTAGGATGAGGGTCTTAAAACCCACATCCACAGTGACACATGTATTCCAACAGGGCTACACCTCCTAATAGTGCCACTTCCTGGGCCAAGCATATACAAACCATCACAATATGATTTGACTTAAGGCCCACTCTACAAGATGGAACCCATACCTGACACTGCTTAGGTGACCGAGAACCTGGTACTAGATCGCCTAGGGACCTAAGGGTAAACCAAATAATATTGGTATAAAAACTGTAGTGATAAAATGACTTCTACTGACAGTCTGCTATACTCAGAGATCAGTGTCTTGCTCAGCCACCATCAAAAGCGTCCTCCTGCTGTAGATGGGAACAAATACAGAGACCAACAGCAAGACAGACATTATCAGAGTGAGAGACCATGGAACACTCAGCCCTAAATGAGATGTCTCCATCAAATTCCTCTCTTCAGGGCTCAGGGGACCCTGCAAAAGAGGAGGCAAAAAAATTGTAAGAGTCAGGCCCCACTCCCCCCGGAGGACACCAAGAAAACAATGCCTTCTAAACCAACAATATGATAAATGCTTTTAAGAACTCCAGAGACTGAGGCATCAAGCACAGGGCCTGTACAGGTCTGCACAGATGGGGTCTTAGAGCTAGACGGAGGAGCGGACACATGGCCCCATCTCTAACTCAGAAGCTGTCTCCAGTTGATAATAGTCTCTTGAAAAGGAAAATTTCGTTTTCTCCAAGGGAAACTTGCTACTCTTAAGGATAGACTCCAAGCCCAGTAAGCAGTGGATGGCCCACAGAAAAGGAACTTAATGGGCTTCTGTTTCTTGTGCATTTTCTCAGGTTCTTTTCCTTCTATTTGTTTGTTTGGTCCAATTCAGAAGTACTGGTATTTGTTTTATAATAATATCATATTTTAGTGAGACACAGAAAGGGGGTGGATCTGAATGGGAAGGGAGGTGGAGAGGAACTGGGAGGAGAAGAGGGAGGGGAATCATAATCAGGATATATTATGTGAGAAAAAAATCTATTTCCAATAGAAAAAGCATTAGATAGTTTGGAACAGTGATAGCACCTCTGCTATGTAGAACATCAGTGAACCGTGGACAACCATCTGGAAGTAAAGTTTGGATTATTAGGTGAAACTCTCAGGGGGCCAGGGAAGAGGCAGATATGACAGCATTGTGAAAGTTAAGGTGGACCACTGCTTCAGGAGGAGAGTGTGTTAATCACTAATAAATCACTGATAAGTGCAGCAGAGAGATGAAATATAAAGTCGGAGGAAATGCTGTTGAGTTGGTTGACTGCTGACTGAGCCTGGGTCCCCTAAGTAGTAATTACTAAGACAGATTAGATGTGAATGAAATGTCTATGAGAGAAAATATGGAGGCTGCAAAAGTGACTAGTCCATGATTTTGGTCAGGTATGTGGAATCCTTAAGCCATAGTTGGCCACCAGAGGAGTCTCGTGTCTCACAGGAAAAGGCTTGATTTAGAATGACTACTTTGGGGACCAAGGAGATAGCCTTACAATCCGAGTCCAGATCTCCAGAATCCAGGTGAACTCCAAACATGATGACACATTGTCTGTAATTTCAGCATTCCTTCAGTGAGATCAGAGACAGAGATAGAAGAATCCTCCAGAAGCTCACTGGAAGCTAGTCTGAAATAGCATACTGTAGTGACCAAATTTATTGCACTTTTAAACTCCTGAACATTTCTTACAGTACTGGGTATGGAACTTAGGGCCTTACATGAGCTCGGCCAGCACTCTGCCACTCAGCTACACCCCCATGCCTGGATTTAGATAAAGAAGCATGCTTTTCCAACTCTTAAATGTCACACAGCCCGGGAGGATAAAACCAACATACCAAGGACGGGGGAGCAGAGAGATGGAGGAAACCTGGCTCTTAGGTAATGCTAAGCTTACTTAGTACCTGCTCTTTATCTAGCTTTTTGTTTTATGAGATTATAAATGCCACTGTGTTAATGGATTGGAATTGGTTTGTTGTTGTTGGTTTTTGTTGTTGTTGTTGCTTGTAGCCAAGGCATGCTAGCACACAAAGTCAGGACTAGTTTTATTTTTATGTTTATTTTCCAGGAATAATTTTACTAGTGCTTTATAGACACTTTTATGTTTTCATTTTTATCATCATCACCACCACCACCACTATCATCATCATCATCTTGTCATCATCTTCTATGTGCATGGGCGTCTTTTCTGTCTGTCTGTATGTTTACTTAGTTTGTGCCTGGTGCCCAGGAAGGTCAGAAGAAGGCTTTAGTTCTCTTGGAATTGAAGTTAAAGATGGTTGTGAGCCACCACGTGGGTGCTGGCAATTGAACCTGGGTCCTATGGAAGAGTAGCAAGTGCTTTTAACTGCTGAGCCATCTATCTCTCCAGCCCATGGGCGTCCTAAGCTTTCCATGCTATAGCTTTCTTCTCCAAATCATCATGCATAAGGTAAATATTCAGTTAGTATACTTTGATAGGGACTGAAACTAATCAGATCTGTCCTTTTCAGCTAGGACATGTTTCAGCTTGGTTTTGGTCTTGGACAGTACTTTCTTGTTGGGTATAAGGGACCTTGCAGTTTATAGATAGTGGTGAGACGGCCATTTTTTTGTGTAAACATGGAATTCATCTATGGAAGTTTGGACAGTGTTCTCTGGGGAACTCCAGAAACAGGGCTTCCTAAGAAGTCGAGCAAATGTCCATTTGGATGCCCGTGGTGACAATTTAAGGTGAGGAAGTAATCCATAGCAAAGCCTCATTTATTTAGGGCAAAACAGAGATGGTTAAAAAAAATGGAACAACCCAGACATACAGAGAGGCATTGGTCATTGCTATGAGTGTGTAACCTAGTTTAGCCTAGTAAATCCACTTTCTGCTTTGTTGCTGGAGAAAGGCTCAGTGAAGAATATGTATCCTCATAAGACGGAAGTGGAAAGGTAAAGCCGTTTGTACACCATGAGAGGAAAAAAATTTAAGCTAAGACACCTAACTATGAGGCGAGCTTTGACACACAACCAGACAATTTGGTAGATGAAATCTGTGTGATTCTTGATTAGAATGCATTCTTCGTGGCCACAGAAACTTCCAAGCAAAGGTTCAAGATTCAGCATCTTGATTACTCCTAACAGGAGGGGACATTTCCCAGATGCCCATGTGTTGGACATAGGTCTTTCTGATCACTATCTCCTGTGATTCTCAGAATAATCCTGTAAGTACATCTCTTCCTTACAGGAATTACAAACAAAGTATGTAAGCCATGGCATGGGTCCTACCAGCAACAATGGCCACATAGAGATAGTCAGTAGAGTCATCTTTATGCACAGTAATTCACTCTTGGCTTTGTCCAACTCATGAGTAAGGAAACCAAGGCACTGAGAGTTGAAGTAATCCACCTAGCCTGGGTTTGGCTGTTAGCACAGTGCCATGGTGCGTGGCTTCCGTAGTAAAGGGAAGGCTTATTACATATCTGGTCATACTTGGGTGCTTGGTATAGCAGAGATACTACTTACTGAGGTTAGGGATTTTTTTTAATTCATAAAGCCCTGTCTAGTCTGAATGATTTATCCCCCTCCATGTGGCACCAAATCATAGGTTGAAACCCAAGTCCTGATGAGATAGAATTAGGTGAGGTCTATGGGAGGTGATTACTTCATGTGGACATTGCCTTCATGAGTGGAGTTAGTGTCCTGATTAAAAGGTCCCCCATCTAGCTGCCTTGCATCTTTCCACCATGTAAGGACACATGGAGATAGGCCAGGAAAACAGACCTTTACCAGATGCTGACTCTGCCAGCGCCCTCATCTTGTGCTTCCTCAGCCTCTAGAACTGTGAGAAATAAATCTCTGCCCTTTATAAACCCCCCAGGTTACGGTGTTCTGTAATTGCAATCTAAACGGCCCAAGACAACCTCCAACATAATGCTGTAGGACACAACAGGGATCTTATGGAAATCCTGTCTTACTAATCAAGCACATTGAAGACATGCCACCATGTGGCATACCCAGGCAGTCTAGGGGAGATTAATAACTTTTACTGCTTTAGGATTTTGGAGAGAGACAGAGGTTGAAGAGGAGGGGTGTTGGTTGTTAAGTCATCAGTTGGATAGGGAAGGATTCTTTTAGTGTGATCTCCCCCCCCCACATTGAGTAAAGTATGCATCTTCAAACAAAACTACCTGCTGCACGCACCATTCTAATGACCCTGCATACAGTGTCATCCTGACAAGGCAGGGAGGGGAAACATGCCGGTTAGGTAGGAGTGGCAGATTGGTAGTGAGGGAGGCTCCACGTATGACATGAATATGAGGGATGGAAATGGAATTTGTTCACATTCTGCTGAAATCTCCCATTGTTTCTATCAAAATACCACAAATCTTTTCTAGCAGTTTCAGCTGGGGCTCAGAGTCAAGGCCAAAGTTCAAGTAACATCAGAGTTTATTTTTGAAATAAAGGTTTATTTCCTCATGGAATTCTTGAAGGATTTACCTCTCTCTCTCTCTCTCTCTCTCTCTCTCTCTCTCTCTCTCTCTCTCTCTCTCTCTCTGTGTGTGTGTGTGTGTGTGTGTGTGTGTGTGTGTGTGAAGCATTGAGTCTGGGCTGAACGGAATTTATTTTAGGACCTCGAGCAGTCATTGGCTCTCACGCCTATTGCCCTAGGAGGTGATTGATGGCCATGTAAGTTTCCAGTCCACCCCTGGAGGCCCAGCTTTGGGCCTGTGCTCCTCCAGATGCAAGAAAACTTCTGTTACCTCCAGGGCAAGAACATACTTTTCCCTCTCAGGCCTTGCAGCCCAGACTTCCTCAGAGCTTCCACTCTGGACCGTGGCACATTGGTTAGCACGGACATGGGCTGCGTTCTTCCCTAAATTATAGGCACTTTTTCTGATTGAAGAGCTGCCATCTCAGTTTCTTTGAATCCCTAGGCTGGATCTGAGGAGAAAGCATGCTTGTGTTAAACTGCAAAGCCAAGCATTAATATCAAAAAGACTAAATGACACTTAGAAGAAGGTCCATGTATTGTCTGCCAGTTTTTATTAATTCTCTCTTCAGACACTTAGAACCCAGAAGGACAGAATGTTAGAGTTTGGATTGACAAGCAGACTTTTATGACCTGCTGGCTACATACTTTTTTCCATTCATAATGAAAGTATCTTTCCTGAAGTCATAGCAAGGACATGTGGGTGGAATGTATAGTCTTAAAACGTAGATACAGCAGGCCCAGGGTGTAGCTCAGGGGTAGAGTGTCTGCCTAGTAGGCTGGTTTGACTGCTGCTTCACAAACACATAAACTATCAAACAGAACATATTAGATAAAACAATTGTCTCTGAAGGACTGTTGAGAAGAAATCTTGGCATCCCTCCTAAGCCACCAAATCACTATTTGTGTGCCGTTCAGAAGCAGCAGCATGAAGGAAACTTGCTTTCTTTTCGTTGTGAAATAGGTCTGGGGGCTATGCTGGCAAACTGGCCCCAGAAGAAAAGGATGTCTTTCTTTTCCTTTTGCAGCTGTGAAAACTGTCAGCTTGAAGGAGAAAGGGCATACGTTATATTGGTTGTTCATTCTTTCAAATGTATTTGTTTAAATTAAAACTCTAGTTTCTTTGCAGCAAGCTGGGAAAACAGGCTGGGCAGTGGAAGGGAAGCAGAGTGGTTGCTTTCTCCAGCTCCTTCTCATCTCTCGTTCTGTCTCTGCTCTAGTCAAGGCCATGTCCGATTCCACAGGTGGGCCCAATTTAGGTCCAGATTGCATCTCCTAGCAGGATTGTGGGAAAAACTGCTACAAGTCTTGGTGCCCTGGAGCTTGCAGTGGGTGGGACGAATCTAGCACTTTGAGGTGTGGGAGGGCATGGTTGCTAAGGACCTCCTCATCGGCTGCCTTCACAACTTCCTTGTCTATCTTGGCTCCTGCATGGGTTAGTGCCAAGGTTTATAGGCGAATCAGAGCAACTGTTTAGTTCACAGAGTGCTTATTGGTAACTCAGCCCTGAGGATGTGGGCACAGGTGGTTGCAGTAGCCTTGGCCGCCACATTGATTCTAGATGAAATTCTTAAGTGCCTCCTTCCTGTCTCAGGCAATGCCAGAAACTGCAGTGACCCCCCATTGCCCCCCCTCCCCCTTGGCCAAGTTAAATTCTTTCAGAAGGCTTTTCCTATCTGGCTCTGCCTATAATCTAGCTTCATTTATTCATTCATTTAACAGACACTTCCTGAGTAACCTAACGTATGCTAGTCACTGGGCTTGGCATTGGACATACAGTGGCAAACAAGACAAATGTGGTTCCTGCCTTCAGGGAGCTATTGGAGGGAGGAAGATGATAGTATTACAAAGAAATACTATTTCTATTCTCATAAGCGAACAGAGATGATCATATTACCATCTGCGCACTGCGCCAGATGCTGTGTTAGAGGGTGATGGGGATCCTTCACCTTAGCTGCTTTTCTGCCTGGTGAGTTTGGTTGGAGAGTGCCACTTTTCGGACCCCAATTGTCCCTCTACAGACCAGCGGGACCCTGTTTCTTCACTTCTTTTTTTTTTTAAAGATTTATTTATTTATTTTATGTATATGAGTACACTGTAGCTATCTTCAGACACACCAGAAGAGGGCGTTTGATTTCATTACAGATGGCTGTGAGCCACCATGTGGTTGCTGGGACTTGAACTCAGGACCTCTGGAAGAGCAGTCAGTGCTCTTAACCACTGAGCCATCTTTCCAGCCCTCAGTTTCACTTCTTGAACTGCAAAGGCAGTCCCTCTCTGGAGATCTCTGTCTTTCCTGTGGGACAGAGACTGGCTAAGAAGGAAGGTGAAGACTTAAGTCCTCTGACCTTCTCCCATCTGCACGCAGACCCACTGTAGTCCTGGGAAGGGAGGAGGGGCTCTGCTCTGAGGTGGCTCCCTTGCAAGCCCTTGATGTTTCCTTGATGAAAGCCAGGACTCTCTCATTCAAGAGGCAGAGTGAGTGAACTGACTGGCTTGGGGGAAGGGCATGGGGCCAAAGCTGAGCTTCTTCTTATGGAGCACTGAAAGACTCAGCTTCGGGAATCAGAGTAGGGGGTGTGAGTGCGGGTGGCTTAGCCACCAGGCCCAGTCCAGGCCTGCTGCACTCAGGCTGCCAAGCTCTGCCCAGACAGTCTCCTTCAATCTGCTCCTACCTCATTTCTTCTCCTCTGGAGCAAAGATCAGTCGAAACAGCTCATAGGTCAGGGAAAAGTATCCCTGCTGAGTAAAGCCAAGTCCGCTACTTCCTGCCAGTCACTCTCTTGGCTGACGGAGTTCATCAAGCAAAGAACTTTGAATTCTTTTTCCACAATTGGACTTCACAGTTCCAAAAAGGCGCCATCTTTTGTCCGTTTGTGGATTCTTACTTTAATTAGAACTCAGTGTTTCTAGTAACTATGTTTTTATTTACCAAACAAGAAACGAATATAGATGAAGTCAGCCAGATTGCGGTACATTGGTTTTTTTTTTATTGTCAATCGACAAATAATAATTAGTTATATATGTATAGGGCACAGTATTATGTTTTGATATATGCATTGCAGAATTAATAAAAAAGCCAATGAATATAGCCATCGGGTAACATACTAATTTTGTGTAGCAAAACCATTTAAAAACAGAGATTTCTTTTTAAGGGTATTTTATTGTTTTATGTGTATAAGGGTTTGCCTGCATGTACGTTTGTACACAACATGTGTACCTGGTGCCCTCAGAGCTGAGAAGAGGGCATTGGATCCCCTGGAACTGGAGTTACAGAGAGTTGTGAGTTGCCATGTGGACACTGGAAATTGAACCCAAGTCCTCTTGGAAGAGCAGCCAGTGCTGCTGTTAATGACTGAGCCATCTTTCCAGCCCCCATGGAGCTTTCTTGAGCTGTCTAAGGAACAATTAATTTTTCTGAAGCAAAGAATGGAAACAGTCCACATTGTGTTAGTGTGGACACAAGTATTTTGATTAAAAATATTTTGCTAATAGATTCTGTGGGCTTATACTCAACAGAACATATGTAGGATAAAAAGGGAGCACACCCCAAATCAAAGCAGATTCGTAGAGAAGCCGTTGAAAGTTCAGTGTGAGAAGCTTCGGGTGGAAATGTCCCAAGTGCATGCAGACATAGAATACACTAAAGGCATTCTACTTTTCTGAGCACATTTTACCTTCTATGATTGAGAGAAATCAGGGTTGTCTGCACTGAAAGCACATCTCAGCTCCTGAAACCTCTCTTCTGGGATACTGCAGGAGCTCATTGGGCGCCCCAAAGGAAACAGATCGGTGCTTCCTTTTGGCACAAAGTGCAAGCTGGGTTCCTCAATCCCAACAGAATAAATTATTCCACAAATGGGTTTGTATTTATTCACTCAAGCCTTTACAGTTCCACAGTGCTAGGGTCACGTCGTCTCTCCTAAACAGTTCAATAAGATACTTGGCTCTTTCTCCTCTGATTCTAAGGTTCTGGCCGCTAGCTTGCTGTACTCACAGCCCAGTGGAGGTTGGTGCGTGGCACGGAGTATACTTTAGAAGGAAAACTAGATGCAGGAAGCCAGACTTCTGCATGTCTCTGCTGTGACTCGCTAGTGTGGACGCTGGTGCGTTTGCATTGTTTAGTATTTACAAAGAAAGTCTAAGTTAAAAAAAAAAAAACAAAGCAGAAAACAACCTTAACCATCAGTACCGGGCCTGAAGTTCCTCAGAGGACCAGGGCACATTCTGCCCACCGACCCTCACAGACCTTCCTCGGTTAACTCTCAGCTTCTTTCTACTCTTCCTTTTTTCCCCTTTCATTTCTTTTCTCCTAGATCAAGCGTTAATCTGCAAATTTTTGACCGCAAACGAAAAAAAGAGAAAAGAAAAGGAAAAAAAAAAAGAGGGGTGGTGGGGGTGGGGTGGAGTGGGGAGGAATCCCGAAGTAGCTGAGTGAGCTGAGCCAGGGAGGAGGAGAAAGGCAGGGAGGAGGAGCCCAGTGGAGCAGAGTCAGAAGGACTGGTGGCTCCTGCGAGTGTGCAGCCCGCGGGGAGCCGGCGCTGCAGGCTGTGAAGCTGCCTGCCCGCCCGCCCAGCCGCCCGTGCCTCTCACCCGCCCGCGTCCCGTACCGTGGCTGCCTCTCTGGGTTCCCCAGTGCCACAAGGCTAGCGGACGGGGCCGGTCCCCGCGCCCGCGCCCGGGATGCCGTTCTACCGGCGCACTGTGGTGCCCCAGCGTCTGTGCCCGCGCAACCCTCCGCAGCCGCTGGCCGAGCTCCGCGACGTGAGCCACCTGGCCGCGCTCAGCCTGCTCCGCCAGCTCGCAGACCTCTGCGGCCACTCGCTGGCTCTGCTCGAGGACCTCGAGGGGCACCTGCTGGCTTTGGGGCGCCGCACCGACAGCCTGTACCGGCGCACCGTGCGTCTCCGCCGCCGCCTTCCCTGTCGCCTGCTCGGCCCGGAGGACGATGAAGAATTGCTAGGTAAAAGGGGCGAGGCGTCCGCGACCCTCTCCCACCGGTCTCTGGGGATGCCCCGCTGGGTCTGCCCGTGGCCGCCCTTCAAAGATCGAGGGACACAGCCTCCAGGACGCCCTCCCGCCATCCGATCCTCCCGGGATCCGCTCGCTCGGTCCCGAGTGGTCCTCTGCCTTCAGGGTTCCGGCCTGGGGGCTGCAGCCACCTCTAGCGGTGCTTGGAGAGGGAAGGGATCCATAGGGTCCTGGGTGGCTCAGACCAAAGCGTCCCGGTGTCCTCGGGAACCGAGTGGCCGCGCCTGTGTCTCTCGTGATGGGCCACTTTGGAAAGCGCGCCCGAGCTGCCCTCCTGGCTCCCGGGTGGCGGGGGCCTCTGCAGCCAGACTCGTGCGACCTCGTGCCGGACTGCGAATGGGCTTCTCCCGCCCAGCCGCTTCGGAGCTCCCTTCCCGCCCGCTTCTCCCCGCACGCTCCGCGTTGCCTCGCCGGGAGTGGCCGGCAGGGGGAGGGGAGACTGCCCAGGGCTTAGCCTAGTCCATCCCACCCCACCCCCCACCCCGCCCCAGCCGCTAAGGTCCCGCTGCCTAGATTTGCGGGAGAGAGCCATTTAAAGAAACTGTCACTGGTTTTCTTAAAAATGTGTTCACTTTAAGAGCCAGCCATGCCCGAGAAACGCCAGGTCCCAGGAGTTTCCTTACTGGACACCAGGAACCTGTGAGACCGGAGGCGGCGGGAGCTCCGGCTCTCTACTACTTTGGATCTCAACACTTTGAATAGGGAGGACCTCCTCTGCGAAGAAAGGCAGCGATCCCTTAGAATGTGGGACTTCTCTCAAATGGAGTCGGGGGGCTGAATATGTTAAAAAATTCTGAGAGTAGCAGAGGCATGGCGGGTAACAGGGCCAATTGGCACCTAGGGAAGGTTAGAGAGGGGGTGTCAGGGGAGTAGCCAGCAAGTCTCAGGAGGAGGCAGAAGATGGCCACTTGCTGACTTTCGAGTGAGGCCTTCGGAGAGAATTGTTTGGGTCAGCCTTTCTTCCTTACAGACTCCACCTCTAACAAAATGGCAGGAGTCAAAGGTTCTGGCGCCCCTCTTCCTTCATAAAGGTCTCTGACCTTTGAGGTAGATGGCAGAGGTCACCGCTAGAGATAAATAAACTGAATCCTTTGAGCAAAGGAAGGTGGAAGACACAGACGACTGCCAGATGGAATGTGACATGGGACCAGAAACCTCTGGGAGGTAGGGGACCAGGGAAGCTGAGGCCCAGACTCTGGCTCCTTCTCAGTTAACAGAGAGGGCAAGAAGGTCATTGTTTTTCTTTCCCTTGGGTCCCACTGATTACCAGGATTAGTCTAGGAGAAATTTGATAAGACAGCTCGGAGAATACTTTTCCAAATCCCTGGACAGCCTGCTGTGTACAGCCTGCAGAGAGCCACCTACTGAGCTCAGCAGGGTAAGTCGAGGACCAGGAGGAAGCTCTACTTTTCCAGTGCATAACTTTCTGTTTGCTGAGTCAGCCAGCCTTTCCCATGGTCTGGGGTGTTGGAATAGCTTCACTAAGTCACTTGGGGGCCTAACCCTTTCCAGTGATCTATTGGGTTAGAAAGAGATAGTTTTATGCTACAGGTATATGGTGAAAGGGAGGGATGACTCTTAAGATAAAGTGTCATCGAGTCAGCCTCTTGGAAGTTTGCAAGAGCTGAGACTGAGTCTCTCTCATCTTTAGTGTGCTCACTTGCCTTTGAGAACGTACATGTTGCTTGGCCCCAATGTACTCCAAGAACTACTTTGCACACCAAACAGAGCTCCCTTCTGTGAGTCTCTAAAGAGGTGCTTTTCTAGTTTCCTGATCTAGACTCTTCTTGAGACTCCCAGTGTGCACTTTTCAGTAGCTGTAGGCCCTCTCAACAATGGGCCGAGGGCAAGTGCCAAGTGCAAAGAGAGGCGGGGAGCATAACCAGAGTACCATCTGGTACCCCCTTGTTGCTGAGGCATAAGCTTCAACGAGGTGACCAGCAGGCTGGATATTAGATTCTAATCGTAAACAAACAAGCAGACATTGCCAGGTCTGGTCCTTTGGATTTGTTCTTTCTAGTACCCTTTGCTCCCAGCATTCGCACACTTTTACTGACTATCTTGCTGAGGGTCAGGTCTTCCAGCTAACATTTTACCCTGTATACTGCCTGTCTAGCTGGACCTATCCTCACATTCTTCCTCTAGCTATTTCTTCCAACCATAGTGGGAAAGAAATCTGGAAAGGAAGGAGATTTGGAAACATGGCCAGAGTGAATGACAGCTGACAGGCCAGCAGCTTGTGGCCTCCCTGCTGGGACAACTTGGCTGCGGCTAAAGGGCTGAATAGTGACAAGTCACACTGACCCGCAGCATGCAGGCTGGGCCGGGGCTCTGGGAAGCAGCAGGGGCAGGGCAGGACAGGAGGGAAGATAGAAGAGGAGAAAGTGGAGGCTAAAGAATCACATGTGATTCTTTACACTGTCTCAGGTCAAGCTCCCCACATCTTCAAGGTTACAGGGGTGGGACTGGACTGGCTTGGTTGCCTGGCAACACTCCCCCCCCCCAAAGGCTGTTCTTTGGTAACTTGAGCACCTTTGAGACTGCCCTCGAAACTCTTGTAACTGACATGAGGTGGGGGATGAGAGTGGTAGGGAAGAGGACCCACTCAGGTCTGAACCAGGTCTTTGCCTGTGGATGGCAATTGCCATACCAAGGCACGGCCTTGCTTCTAAATAGTTCCCCTTCCCCCCTCCCCACATATGGCTTTGGATATGACCCATTTTGTTACATCCTGTGGCCTTTACCCCGTGATCTTCTCAAAGTTGTTATGGTCAAAGCCAGTGGGAAATAGCACCATGTCTGCTGCCATATGCTGAGTCAATCCAAGCTCTCCCACTCCTCCCTCAGAGATCTATTTAATGTTTGTAGGTGCTTACATGATAATTACAAAAGCAATCAGGACATCAGCCTAGGGGTATAAAATCTCCTTTAAGATCTAGTAAGACACTATATAGCTCTAGGTATGTTTATTTTATTATCTTTTAATTTATTGTGTGTGCACATAAATCACACACACACATACATACACAAACACACACACACACACACACACCCCAAGTGCATATGTGGAGGTCATAGACAACTTGTGATATCTGGTTCTCTCCTTCTACCACATGAGTCCTGGTGATTGAACTCTGGTTATCAGGTTCAGTGGCAAGCGCCTTTACCTTCTGAGCCATCTCGCTGGCCCCTCTAGTTACATTTCATAACACTGGACTTTCTGTGAGAAATATGCTCTGTTGCATTTTTGTAATTATTTTGGCTTGACTGCAGTCAGTGAGAGCCACAGCAGAACCCCCCTCTTTGTTAGATACCCCTGCCTCTTGATATTTCAACATTGTGGCAACCCTGGCTGCAAACCGTAAAGGACAGCTTGTTTATTTCGCTTGCCATTATAGTCCTAACATGTTATAACTCTGAATAGGGTGAAAATCAGGAAAACTACACCACTTGACTACAGCCAGTTTGTCATGAGATGAGATGTTACACTGTTCTTGCTTGGAAGAATGCGACATGACCTCCGGAGTCGACTGGAGCTTAGGGGATCTTGGGAGACTTGAGATTCGCTTTGTCAGGACTGATTTTGTCTCTGTCTTGCTTGTCATTCGCAGAAGCTCTTGGAATGGTGGGTTGATATAAGGGATTTGGGGGGTGGGAAACAAACCTACTTTCTTTAATTTTTTCTTCACCTCTCATTTTCTCTTTAAATACCACAAAATTCTTAGTCTGCTTCATGGTATTTTCATTTTTGAAAACATCTTCTATGGAAATTTGAACATCAAAATGTCCACTAGAATTTCCTCTCGTTATGAAACAAGAAATTTAATCTTCTCCATTTTAGACACATGAACAGCTAAAGTGACAAAAGCATGAGGATGTCAGGCTAGGAGATGAATAGAAGATTTAAGTTATGGCTTCTGGGCTCACATTTAACCCTGACGAAGGTGATTGGGTTTCAGAAGAGTGGTGCCTTGACATCATCTGTCCCTGTCTGTACCTCTCTGGCTTGGAGAGAGTCAGTTTCCACTATATGAACTAAAAACTCAGTTATTAACCATTGTGAGCATCATACCACTTGACAGCCGAAGGGGAAAGGACCTGTCCAAAGTCACCCAGATGAATCAAGACTGTTAGTGGCATGGGCCTCAAATTAGACCAGTCATTGGTGGGCCACTCCCACAAGTTCTGTGCCACCATTACCCCTGCACATCTTGCAGGCAGGACAGGTTGTAGTTCAAAGGTTGAGTGCTAAGAGGATTTTATTACCTTCACATATGTAATTCTAAATGAAAATGGTAGAACCTTCAAATAAAGCATTAGCCTTTTGAAATGACTCCATGATCACTTCTACGTAGAAATTAAAACAGTTTCTTACTAGATTCTTTTTCTTCCTCTCCTCACTCTATTGTATTCCTGTTGTTTGGGATTTACAAATGTATTCAGTCTGCCAGTGTGGCAATGTGTCACTGTCCAAGTCACAGAAAAAGTCAGTGACAGAAGTTCTTGATTCAGAAGGGGCTTCTGACATTCTAAACCAGTGTTCTGACCTCTGCCAGGACATTGTGTTCCAAGTCAGTTCATTGAGAGGCCCTGCTCTGGCATTTTCTTTAGCTGGAATTTGTCCAGGATAAGGAATGATTCCCGATCCCTTTACTCCGCAAGAGATGCTTTAAAGAACAGCCCTTACTCCAAGGTTGGGAGGCAAGCTGGAGCTGGAGAGGAAAGATGCCTAACCCTGCACAGCACAGAATGGGAGGCAGTGAACGCCCTGTTAAACTTCAGTTTGGAGTGAAGTTTGCTCTGGAGAAATGATTTTCAGGTGGGAAAGGGTAGCCTCGGACACATTGACTTCTGAAGCCTACCTTTCTACCAGGGTTTTTTGTTTGTTTGTTTGGTTGGTTGGTTTGTTTTTTTCTTGATCCTGTCTGACTAGTTGCCTTTTGAGATTGCAATTCAGTTATAAGTATGAGGCTACATCTTGACTATTTTGTATTGCTGCAGTAGAGCTTAGTTGGCATTTCGAAAAGCATGTTTATTAAAAACCAAGGGAACAAGAAAGTCAAATGATTGCCAGAAATGCATTTAGCATACATGTTTCCAAGGAATGGATTGCTTATCCTTCTGTGCATAAGTAGCTTAACAGGCTTATTGGCTTTGCTGTTCTGTACTCTTTTAAAGGTCTCAATTCATCTTTTCTTTAAATTATTCCTTTGCAGCTTTGAAGAATAGGCATAACTTTGTTTCGGTTCTTACTGTTGCACTGGATTCTAAAAGCTGACTGGGTCTCTCCCTTCAGAGTGCTCCTAGTCTGCAGGGCTGGTGGCTGAGATGGCTCTGTTCCACACCATGTCAGCATAGGACTTCGAGTGGAAGGGAGCAAAAAACCAGTCTTCTGAAAGCTGAAGAGAGCTAACAAATAGAATCAAGACTTTACCTCACATCCCAAGGAGTTCTTCAATTCAGTCTGGTTTGGGGCTCAAGAATGGAATTAGGGCTTCCAGAGCCCTCCATGGTAACAATCAAACTCAAAACACGATAGAATGCTATCAACAATTTTTGAATTAATTTGTACTTTTAGACACGAGACATTTTATGCTCAAACCTATGAAGAATAGTTGGCTATTCATAAATAGCCAATGCTTAGTGGGTCTGTAGTCATCACAGACCTTCTGTGATATCATAGCCTTCTAGATATGTTCTGCTCCTTCTGCTCCTAGTTGGGAATGACAGTTCGTATGTTTTTGGTTCAAGCAAGAAATAAGCTCTTTGCATAAGTTCATTCAGTGTGTGTGAGTATGTGCGTGTGCATGAGCATGCATGCATGCATGCATGTGTGTGTCATTATGTGCAGGTATATACACTTGTGCAGAGGCCAGAGATCAACTTTTGTTGGGTTTTGTTTATCTTTTTATCTTTTAGCTTGTTTTTGTTCATTTTGTTTTTAAACTCATTTATTTTTTGAGATTATAATATAATTACATCATTTCCCATTCCCTTTCTTCCTCCTAAACCCTCCCATACACCCCTCCTTGCTCTCTTTCAAATTCAGGTCTTTCTTTTTTCATTAGTTGTTGATATATATTTATATATATTCCTAAATATAACTTGCTCGGTCTGTGTAATGTTATTTGTATGTATGTACGTCTTCAGGGCTGGCCATTTGGTATTGGATAATGAATTGGTGTGCTCTACCCTGGGAAGACTGTTTCTCCCACTCACAGCATTCCTTAGATACTTAGAGATTTTTGTCTAGGGTGGGAGCCTCCTGAGCTTTCACCCTTCCATGTTAGCATGTCTATTGTCTCATATTTGTTCAGATTCCTGCTTAGGCAGTCATGTTGGTGAGACTTTAGGATGTTTTGGTTTGGTTTTGAGACAGGGTCTCTCATTGGCCCGGTGTTACCTACTGAACTACCACCTCCCCAGTCTTACTTTTCATTAGCCCACTAATGAACTTGGTGGAGTTGGGGATTGAACCCGTGGCTTCATGCATGATAGGCAAGTGGTCTATCACTAAGATATATCCCTGGCCCTTAAGTTTTATTTTCTTTATTATTGTGTTTGTGTGTATGATGTTTATGTGGAGGTCAGAGGACATTTTTGGGGAGGCGGAAGGTTTCCACCATGTAGGTTCTGGGACTTATTAATTATGTAAAGATATTAGATAAGAGTGTGATAATTCAGTTTATGTGTACAATGTGTAATGATAAAACTTATGGCAGTTAACATTCCCACCTGTTTACCCACTTAAAATATTTATTAGTACATAGTAATTGTATGTATTTATATGCTATGATGTGGTAGTCCAATATATGCATTCAGCATGTACTGATCAATAAAGGTTTTTCTTTCTATCTCTTTATCCTTAGTCTATTTGGAGACTTTAAGAGCATCTTTCCTAGATATGTATAATATATACATATACATACACATAATACATATACATATATATATATATCTTGTGAACTTTAGTTACCCCATTGTGCTGAAGGACATTAGAACTTAATCCTTGTAGCTGCCTGCATTTTGGCGTATATTACTGAATTTCCCTGTAAAACTCCTCCCCCATCATTTCCACCCCCTGGAAATCGCTGCTTTACATTTAGCACTTTTTCTTTTAAACCTTGTACGTATGAGTGAGAAAACGCATTACTTGTCTTTCTGTGCTTGGCTTATTTCACTCAGGATAACGCTGTCTGATTCCATGTCTTTGCTGAAAATGATAGAGCACAGAGGATGGTGGCATTCTAATGGACAAGGCTACTTTGATAATGCCTCAATCAGGTGTGACAAGTAATTATTGGTAGAAATAGCTTACAGCAAGGCTTGTGTGTGACAGGTGGTGGAGCCAGGCATGCAGGAGACAACTGGGTACCAGCCCTTTAACTTGGAAAGTTTGTGCACTCAGACAGCTTTCCATCCTTCCTTCCCACCCTCCCAACTGCTCCCCTCTCTGGAAATTGTGCCTCAATAAAGTTTTTGAGGGTACAGATACTTGTGCTTTCACTGCCATTTCTCTAGTTTCTAAGTCAGGATTTGGCACCTAGGGCGTTTTACTGGGTACTGTAGCTGTTGAGATGATTTCCTTCCTTCCTCTTTTCTAGCCCAGGTTGGCCCATCCTGTGATAGTTTCTGGGTAGGTGGAGATGAAGTAGAATGCCGGTCCCCAGCCCACTGATGAATGAAGGCTCCAGGGAAGGTGGAAGAGACACACCAGACTCAGTGCAGAGATGTGTCTAGGAGGATGTGGTGACTGAGTCTGAAGAACAGTGTGCGTTATTGTGACAGGAGGAGGGCAGTGTGGATTTCTAGTTCAGGAAGTTGTCTAAGCTAGTACAGGGATGTAAGAGGAAGCTGGGGTGAGGCTAGGATGAGCTGGAGAGATTCAGGAGAGAGCACAAGGCTGTACTGCACAGAAAGATGACCACAGCAGCAGAGGTGGGGTGGGGGAACTCCTTACATCCTGTTTGTTGGTCATGGAGTTAGAGAGTGTTGGGAAGGTAAAACAAAAGTGTATGGTTAAATTGAAGCTGTACCCTTGAGGCAGATGAGGCTGAGGTTGCCTGGCAGAGCCAGATTGTCCCCCTCCCTGAATCCACCCCCAGCTCCAAAAGTCTCTAGCAGGAGGGACCCTAAGAAAGAGAAAGAAAACAAGAGTCTACCTGCTTGCCGGGCAGTGGTGGCGCACGCCTTTAATCCCAGCACTTGGGAGGCAGAGGCAGGCGGATTTCTGAGTTCGAGGCCAGCCTGGTCTACAGAGTGAGTTCCAGGACAGCCAGGGCTAAACAGAGAAACCCTGTCTTGAAAAACCAAAAAAAAAAAAAAAAAAAAAAAAAAAAAAGGAGTCTACCTGCTTGTGTGTCCCTGACTCTTGAAACCAAAATCTATTATTCATGCCGGTTTTGCTGTGAGTGGGGATGTTTGAGGTTTGACTGTATCTTGTATTAGTTTTTTTTTTTTTCCTAAAGAACACAGATTCTTTGGAGTGATCAGCAAGTTCTCTGTAGGAAAACAAGAAAAAATAGTTTTCTTCCCTTTTTAATTTGTGGTGCTGGGAATTGAACTTACTTAGGGCCTACCTCATGCTAGACAGGCACTCCACACTGAACTACATCCTTAGGCTAAACAAAAGCACCTCTCCCTTTGGAAAACAGATTCAAAGGAAGGATGAGTTTTTAAAATCCATTACTTTTTTTCTTCCTTTGAGCAGATTCCTTTGCTGCTGAGAGCTGTGTAATTATCCTCCTGACAATTTATAGTCTGATTCCTCAGTATAAGCAAAGTACCAAACAAATGATTCTCCCCAACTGGGAGGCTGTGAGGTGACTGAGGCCTCCTAATAGGACCATATTCAGGTGCTCCCTTCCCTTGCAGGAGGTAGCACTCCCGAGCTGCTAGTAAGATAGCTTTTCTTATTTACCATGTTTCTCTTTTAACCCTGAAATTCCATTTCAGGATCTTATGCTAAAGGAAAATCAGATCTTGTACCAGGAGACTTGAAAGGATCTTTTCTACATAGTTTTTGTGTGTGTTAACCCAAGAAATGAAAGTAACCTAAACATTCACTAACAATGGAGTGGTTATGTAAATTTTGCTAGGTCTGCGATAGAAGTGATAATATACAGCTATGAAGGACTATGCTGTGAACAAATATGTCTTAGTTGATTGATGTTCTGAGCCACAGTCCTTTCTGTGTAAAATGGGGTTAATACTACCTATTTCAAGGGGTTATTTCCAGGGCCTAATAATGTGTATAAAATGCTTGGTGCATATCCCACCATCAATAGATACTACCCAGAAAGGTACAATTCTTTGAAGTATTTATTTATTTATTTATTTGGTTTTGAACTAGGATCATGTCACTATATTGCCTAGGCTGGCATGAAATTTTCTGTCCTCCTGTCTCTGCCACGTGAGTGCTGGAATTACACCTGCTTGCCACCATGTCTGGCTGCTTTGAAGCCTTTTAAAACCCCTAGATGGAGATCCTGTCAAGTCTGTTATAAGAAAAATGTTTCCTAGACAGCTTCACATTACAGCCATTCTTCCTAGAACTTGTGAAGTCTCATGTACCCGTAGAGGAGTGCGTCTTGCTTTTGCGGCTGTCAGCTCATCTCTCCTCATCCTGGGATTTTGTTTCCTTTTGAGTCCTTCCTTCATTCTCTCCTACTGAATTTGTTCACCACCTCACTGCCGATCAAGGGTAGGGGGACCATCCTTTGTAATTGAAGCAGGGTCTATTGAGAATGCTGTCAGCCTTGGGATATTTACTGGTATAGACTGATGCCTGCTGATCTCAGACCCTGCCAGGCTAGGACTCTGGAGGGGCATTAACAAAGCAACAGAGGGTAGATTCTGGTCCACCAGTCTAGCACCTGCCTTTGGAAGTATCTTGTTAGCTCTGTTCTAGTCTCCTGGTATGGGGAGGGGGCATGGCTCCTGACTTGACTCACCAGTTTTGGAGAACCGACTTGGCTAAGGAGTGAAGAAGTTTTTTCCTCACAAAACATACTGAGCAGTTTGCTTGAAGGTTCAACAGGTCTATCTTTCACCAGTGCTGATACAGAGTGAGGAAATCCCAGTCTCACAGCCAAGCAGCCTTGAGGTCATGGGAACTCCTTGGCATTGTCTACAAGATGCCCAAACCACTAGGCAATTCCTTCATCTCCATGGACATTCCCCACTTAGAACCAGAAGTTCTAGGGGACAGTGGTCAGGAACCAGTACGTTTTAAAAGTTTCCAAATGGTTGGGGTGAAGACTTGCATTATAGATTGTTAAGATGGATGTCACCAAACCAGAGTTTCCTGACCTATTTGATCACACAATCCTCCTCCTCCTTCTCTTCCTGCTCCTTCTTCTTCTTTTTTTCTTCTTCTTCCTTGCTCTACTAGGGAACATTTTGTGCATGGTTAATGCTACCAGTGAGCCCCATCCCCAGCGCTTCATTATATAGTCTTTTATATATCATATTTGTGGATAATAAGCATGAAGTATAATGTAAACTTCAGTTAAAGCAAGTGACAAAAAGGTCACATGTATGAGTTAATCACAAACAGCCATGCCTCCAAAGTTGAGTAATCTGCTTTTTAATTTTATAAGTGAAGGAAGAGAATTAGACAAAAATACTTCATCAGTAAAGAGAGTAAATGCAACAGCAAATGAAAAGATCTTTCCTCTTATGTTGCTTTACTCATGTTATCAAATTCTTTAACATTTTAAATGAAGACTTTTTCTCTTTATGTTATAGCTACATAGCGTCATCCCTTATGACACTGGGCTGGGTCTCTACCTTCAATCAACTTTTCAACAAAATAGAATGATTTTGCTATACAGACATTTTTGGGAATCCAAGCAAAAGGAAAGACATTTCACTTTATAGTTTCATGTTTCAAATTAAGTCCGGCCCGAAATTACAGATCGAAGTGAAGTGGTTGTTTCTGAATTGAAACGGGTGGTGGGCTCCATGCTCTCCTCATTTGGAAGTTCAGACCATGCACATAGGTTATTGCATCATATGGCATAATCGAACAACTGTATAAACATGGTCAGTATTTTCAAGTTGTGTATCTGTGAATGGATTCTGGTTTATTTTTTCATGTTTTATTTCATTTGGTTGAGTTTTTTGTTGTTGTATTTTTGTTTGTTTGTTTAGTTTTTTGAGGCAGGGTCTCTTATAGCTCAGTCTTATCTTGAACTTACTATATAGCTGAGGATGACCTCGAACTCTTGATCTTCCTACCTTCACCTGCTGGGATTACAGACATGCATCACTAAGCCCTGCTCAACGGATGCGATTTAAAAGACAGAATAGCTGTCCTTTCTTTCATGATACCAACAGAAATACTTTTAGAATGTGGATCCTGGCCAACAGCCACCCAGAGAGAGAAGGAAGCCTGGTCCAATAGCATCTTCGATGTTAGTGGCTGTATTTGGGCTTCCTATTTGGAACCTCCTCTGTAGCTATTTTGGGGTCCCAAGACTTATTTGATTCTGTCAACAGCCACTGGGAAAATACTGGCAGAAAGGGTATAAGGGGGAAGGGGCACTTTTAGTATGCTCATCTCAGCTGTGATCAGAGAAGAGATGCTATAAAGGGAACCCCCACAGTTTACCTCTCTAGCAGCCCTAGACCCCGGGGATGAAGACAAGACAGAAAGAAGGATCTCCAAAAGTATTCACCACGAGGAAATGGTGGCTGTTTAGAGAGATTGAGGCCCAGACTCACAGATAAAATAAGCATCTCACGCTGTACACACATCCCAAAGCACTTCGTGATACTCTATTTCTATGTATAATTTTTGTGCTTTCATCAGTTAAGATTTTCAATTTTCACCAGCAAAAACACACACTTTGAGTTTAAAAAAGAGGAAGGAATCTATTTATGAAGGTTGAGAAGTAGGTTTTAAGAAATGGTTCCGTTCAAAGCACTGCAGGAAAGGTCCCTTCCTGATATGTGGGGGCAGTGCAGCTCAGTGAACAGAGCTGGGAAGTAAGTTCATGAGGATTTGGGGGTAGTGAGATCTTGCCGTGTTCCAGCTTCTGGACCAGATTACCTCTTGGAATGACAGGTTACATAAATTTACTCCCCATTGTGAAAAAGCCCAGTGAAATATTTTCCTTATAACTCCAAGTTAATGAAAATGGTAGAATTAGGGAACAAGAGTTATTTGTATGCTGAGAACTTTTGTTTTTTGTGCCTGGGGCTTCCAGACTACCTGAGGCATGTGAAGAGTAAGGGAGGAGGAAAGGGGTCCAGGTGGTGAACCCTTTTGTCGCAGGGAACATTTATGGAATTCCAGGTGCCAGTAGGGGCTGCTAGCATATGTGGCAGATAGGTGTACCCTTATAGGCAGAGGGGTGGCAAAAGCAGTGCCTCTTCTAGGTGGGCACGTTAGGGAGACATTCTTTCTTGCGGAACAACTTCCAGATATAACTGTTATAACAATAGAGCAGCATCTGGGCAGACCCAAGCTTAAAAGCTGTCTTCTCCGTTACAACTAAAGAAAAGTACCCTTCCTCCATGGGCAGTCAGACAGGACAACCAAGTTCACTGAATTGTGGCCACAATTTGAGACGCCATTTTCAGGAGACCCTCATAGAACAACACTTCCAGGTTCTCTGAAGCACCAGGGGCACAGATTGGTCAGGGGTAGACCGTGTTTGAGGAATTTCCAGGCTAGCCCCTCCAACTCCTATCTTATTGAACTAGCCTGATCTACTGCCAGTTCTACTGGTGCCCATCTTGCCAGGCACAGTCATTTGGTGGTAGTAGACTGGCTAACCCTCAGATGCCCAGGTGCTGGCTACAGTTTGAGGGGGGCATCAGCCATTCCTCTGTCTGTGGCTCTACTCTCTAGAATGAACAACCAGGGCTACTTGTTAACTGTAAGTAAAACATTGCTTTGGGACACTAGATGTGAAAATGCCACTATCATTTCTTCCTTCACGATGGTTTAAAAACTTGACTGTGTTCCCTTGAAACGAGCTTCGAAGTGGGAGTTCAGAGTGGTGTGTGGTGGTGACTCATCATGTAATCTTAGCACTTGGGAAGGCTGAGGCAGGAGGATCAAGAGTTCCAGGCCAGGCCTGCACTCTATAACAAGACACTGTCTTTAAAATGGCTGAGTTTAGGCATAGCTGAGATATTTCCCCCTTTCATGTTTTTGTCCCTTAATAAAGAAAAGCAGTTTATCTTTAATCTGGAGATTTAGAGTTGGCCCCAAAAGCTAATTCCTACCCTGATGGTCACACTAAGCCTGTGCTGGCCTCTGTGCCAGATATCGGTGATACTTAATTCTTAAGAGTTGCTTTAGCTCTTGAGTCTTAACTCTTAAGGAGCTAGTGCAGGAAACAATGCTACTCAGACAGCTAAGTCCTGTGTGGAAAGCACCGGGCACGGGGGCAGGGAAGGTTTCCACAGCTCTTCCCTCTTGTGCTCCAGATCTCCTATTCATCCGTCCAGCCTCACACTCAGCTCCTCCCAGTCTTTCCAGCCTTCTGACTCCCTCTGCTCTGCTCAGACTCCACTTTATTCACGTTTGCAGCCGCACTTCCTCCAGGTGGGGGAAGATGGTCCATGCAGAGGCTGCCAATATGTACTGACCTTTCTTGAACCCACTTTTCTTTCCTTTCCTTTACTACCTCTTGAATGGAACGTAACCCTCGTCATAGGAACTTGGAAGAACACTCTGGTAACTCCTTTTCTAGGATGAGCCAGGAGCTGGAAGTTAGAGCAGTCTCTCCCTGGGGGAGGTAAATCTTGTCCTGATGGTGGTAGAGACTTGGCCATAGCACGCAGCTGCTGAGGCCTTCAGATCCTGAGGGGTTGGGATGAATTCCAAGTGTCTCCCTGAGCCAGACCAGACTTCGGTCAAGTGGCTGTGGGTAGTGAGCCACAGATCTTTTGGGGAGGAAGAAGCCCCGTTGTGATGGTGGTGAAGTTGCTTGCCTTTGCTTATTTGGCCTCTGTTAGGAGCAGAGTCCTGGTATCAGCTCACAGGAGTAACTTTTGGTTCTGAGCCTCTATTTTTCTGTCAGGAGGATCAGAAATACTCCTCCATGGAAAAAAAGCTTTGGAAACAAAACCTCATGCCTACAATGTTACATACTATCCTTGAGGAAAAGGACAGTGGCTGACTCACCCATCTGTCTTCAACATCTAGTTTGAAAGTAGGGCTGATGCAAGTGTTTGTTGAATGACTAATGGCTGTGTAGGTGATGGGTTTTTTGCATTTTTTTAAACTTTTGCTTACTACCTAATAAATCCTCTGTATCAATTAATGCTTTTTCTTAGAGAAAGTATTAGTTACTCTTGAATTTCTGTGATAAAACACCATGACCAAGGCAACTTAGGAGAATTTATTTGGGCGTACAGTTCTAGAGGTATTCGAATTCATCACCATCATAATGAGGAGTCTGGCAGCAGGCAGGCATGATGCCAGAGTGGCAGCTCATGTCCTGATCCTCATACAGGCAGCATAGAGCACACTAAGAATGGCATAAGTTCCCCCCCCCCATTTTTATTAGCATATTTTCCACAAATATATTTTTTGGCAATGTTTTCTCCTCCTCTGACTCCTCCCAGATCCCCTTCACCTCCTTACGCACCCAACTTCATGTTCATTTTCTTTCTCAAAAACAAACGAAAAACAAACAAGAATCTCCACTCCAGGCTCAGGAATCTATGCAAGGAGGAGGTGGAAAGACTGTCAGAGTCAGAGGTGGTGGGTGACTCCTAGGAAGCAGCAGCAGCACCCAGACCCAGAAAAACTGATGCATGGATGAACTCGCAAAGACAGTGACAGCAGGCACAAGGCCTACACAGGTTCAAACCAAACAAAGTCCCAGCCCTGAACTGGGAAAGGGACCCTAAATTCCACTCCTAACCAAGCAGCTCTTTGTAATTGATAACCTACTGGGAGAGGGAAAGTCAGCTTTCCTTAGCAGAGCTGGGTGTGTCAACTCTGATTCAGGGCAGGCCCCATGCTGAGGAGTAGTCAGTCAATGGAAAACAAATTCTGTGCTTTGGTTTTGGGTGTGGGCTTTTTAAAACCTCAAGCCCACCCCCAGTGATACACTTCCACCAACAAGGCCACACCTCCTATTCCTTTTGAATCAACTGGGCCCAAGTATTCAAATATCTGAGCCCAGGCCGCCAGTCAAACCACTGCAGCTGTTTTGTAACTTTTGCCTCACGGTACTCCAATACTCAAGAGGACATTGATTGACTCTGCAATAGGACATACCACTGCCACATTGATGGTGGCTTCCAGGCTGTGACCTTTATTTTATTTTATTTTTAATGTGTTTGGCCATTTTTCCCACGTGTATGTCTGTGCACTGTTTGTACCTGGTTCCTGCAGAGACCAGAGGAGGGCATTTGATCTCCTTAGAACTAGAGTCACAGATGGTTGCAAGCCACTGTGTGAGTGATTGTAGCCCAGGTCTTCTGGAAGAGCAGTCAGTGCTCTTAACTGCAGACCGTCTCCCTAGCCCCAAGTATGACCTTTTATGAGTTCAAGTCTCGCACCAGGTTCCTCCAGGCTGTGTCCCTTCCATGCCTGTGCCTCCAACCCAACCACAGTATACAGTTTTGCTCAATACATACTTGTTGGTATTGACTAACAGAGGAACAAGGGAGTCCCATGTGTTTGCAGTGCTATTTGGCCAGTCAGAAAACCTCACAGTTATCAGAATGTGGCCGCTAGGCTACTTCCCCCCAACCTCCATCACAGCGTTTGATTGTGCTGACAATTGAACTTATATAGGAGCACATGGTAGGCGAATGCTCTAGTAGTGATACCCTCAGTCACTTAAAAATTCTTATTTTTTTTTTTAAATTTTGAGACAGAGTCTCACTAAGTTGCTTGAGTTACTCTTACACACATTCTATAGGCCAAGCCATCCTTACGTTTATGATTCTCCTGTCTCATCCTCTTGAATAGTTGTGGGCCATGTACCCCCATCTTATTTTATGCAAACCTCCTTTAAACACACCTTTATCTCTTTTTATTAAGTATAAACGTCCTCCATTTTAAGTTGGAAAAAGACCCTTTGTTAATAAAAGCATGGCTCATATTCTGATGTTTAAGAGCAATATGATAGAGTTAGCCATTGTCATTCATCTCCATCTTGTTGGTGAGGCAACAAAAGAGAGTAAATAATTTGCTCAAGGATCGGAAGGGCTGAGGGTGGCAACGACTGTGAGGAAGTCTATAGAGGCATTGTCTTGATCAGTGATTGATATTAGAAGGTACAGCATGGGGGGGCCAGGACCACTTGTGAGCAGGTGGTCCTGGAGTATATAAGAAGACAAGGTGGGTGAAGCAAGAGGAGTAAGCCAGGAAGTATCGTTCCTCCATGGCCCCTGAATCATCAGTCCCTGGACATTGCTGTCTTGAGTTCCTGCTCTGATGTCCCTTCAGTATGGACTCTAACTTGTAAGGTAGAATGGAAATCTTTCCTCCTGAAGGTTCTTTTGGTTGTGGTAGTTTATCATAGCAACCAGAAAGCAAATTAGGACACCATCCGTAGGGATTCGCCTAACTAGAAGAAGAACTCATGCAGGTCTTTCTAGCGAGACCTAAGCTGATGGGACAAAAACCAGAATGAGTGGTTCTTGATAGGGCCAAGGAGAGATTTTCTATGTAAAGGTAGCTTTTTACATGCCTTTTTCATCTATGAAGCACCTTTACATATATTTTCTCATATGGTCCTCCTGTGAGAAATGGAAAAAAAAAGATTCAGAGAGATTGGAATTGGCTTGTCCATGGTGGCAAGGAGGAAGGCTGTGAGGACCAAGAACCATTTGCACAGCTTTAGATAGCAGGGATACAAATATATAAGATGGGCAAAAATCTTTGTCTTAACCGAGTGTATAAAATGAAGTATTTGTTGCTTTTCACTTACCTTGCCTGTCAGGCAAGCAAGATTGATTTTAATTTTTGATCTTGGCTGTGTGTTTTAGACTCACCTGGCGCGCTTCCATAAAAAACAATGATGTCTGAGGGCACATACATGTGTGCACTCAAATTTTACAGCTGCTCAGGGAGCGGTGAGTATGCAACCGAGCTTGAGAAAGATTGGCTTTGAGCAGTGATTCCTGGAATCACCTTGGGAGCAGGCATGGTGATACACATCCAGAGTCCCAGCTACTCAGCAGGCTGAGGCAGGGAGGAAGGATAGCTTAAGTCCAGGCCGTACAGCATGGAAAAGACCTCAGCTCAAATAAAAGAAAATTAGAGTCAAGTACCATCTTCTCAAGAATGCAGAAGCAACAGGGTATCCACATGCAAAAGAAGGCATACCACACTCAAAATTTACCTCAAAATGAGCAGAGGGGTTAAATGTAAAGGCTGTAACTACAAAACATATTTAAAAACATAGGAAGAGTTCTTTGCATCCTTGGGCTGGGTAACCAAAGAAAAAGACATAAATTGGACTGCACCAAAATTAAAAAGAGAAGACTCCTCCTGGGAACTTAAAATAAAACAAAAACAAGAAGCAGGCAGATCTGTGAGTTCGAGGCCAGCCTGATCTCTAGATCTTAGAGTTCCAAGACAGCCAGGACTACATGGAGAAACCCTCTCTTAAAAAACAAACAAACAAACAAACAAACAAACAATCACAAACAGCAACCTCCCTCCCCAAAACCCAAGAAAACGAACAAACAAACAAAACAACCAAAAACTTTGAAAAAGAAATAAACAAATAATAAAGCCTCTTACCTCTCAAGCATTACCATTTCATTCTCAAAACAAATATTTGAGCGCCCACTGTACCCATGTATGATCCTTCCCTTTCTTGGGTCCTTGTTCTCCTGTCTCTATAAAATAAGAGAGTGGGACATCTCTAAGGTCTACTGAAATTCAGTCTTATAATTCTGTCAGGGAGCCTGTGCTGGGGGTGGACATAGCACACAAAATCCACTCTTAGAGATCTGGGCTTAACTACTCATATTCTTCATAATAGCATATATTTCATTTGAGAGACAGAAGGTTTTTTTTTTTTTAATGGGTAGACAAGTTTTTCTTGTCTTGTTTTTTGCTTGCTCTAATAAGCAGGCAACCTGTAAGGAGCAGGTAGTTTTTTTTTTTTCCTTCTCACTCATCCTTTTTCTGACACCAAGTTGACCACACAGGTGGTCATCCAAGGGCAGCATCAGAGGGAAGAGCTCAACTGGATCCGACTATGAAAGTTAAACAGAGGAAAGAAAACAAAACTGTGTGCCTGCAGATAAAAGCTCTGAGAGCATGGGGCGGGGAACCCTAACAGCCTACCACGGTCTCTCTGTCTCTTCTTCTCTGTTTCTCCAGCTTTCTTGCTCTCTTGCTCATACACGTGTGCATATGCAGGCCAGAGGTTGACAGCAGTTGTCTTCCTCAATCATTCCTACCTTATTTTTAAAAGCTTTTTAAATGTTATGTGTATGTCTGTGTGAGTGTATGTCACATCTTTGCTGGTACCCTTGGAAGCCAGAAGAAGGTGATGGATAGCTACTTGGAGCTTGATGTACAGGTTGTTGTTGGTGAGCTGCCTGACATGATTGCTGGGAACGAAAGTCAGGTCCTCTAGAGGAACAGGAAGCATGCTCAAATGTTGAACTATCTCCCTAGCCCTTCTACCTTATCTTCTGAGACAAGGGCTCTCTTTCTGACCCTGGAGCTCATATATTTAGTTAGATTGGCTGGCCAGGAAGCTTCAGAGGTCTATCTGTCTCCATGTCGCCAGTTCTGGGATTTCACACTTGTACAATTGCACTCGACTTTTTATATGGGGACTGAGAAACTCGGGTCCTCAAGCTTGTATGACAAGCACTTCAACTAAGACATCTCCTCATCCCTTGCACCTTATTTTCCTTTGTACCTGTAAGTAGTCTAATTGGTGGAAGAAAGATATGGCGTGGTTCAGATAGTGGTTAAGTGCTTGGGCTTTTGAGTCACTCTCCCTGGGTTTGAGCTTTCGCTCTTTGCTTCACTATGACCCTGGATAAGTAGCCTGACATCCTTTTGCATTGGTGTCACTGTAAGTAAAGAATTGTAATGTTATTTCAGATGCCCACTATAAAGATTATAAGCTTGGCGAGCACTATGTTTTGTCATCTAAGTGTACATACAATTTTTAAGTTACTTGCATTTGCTCCTTAATCTTTGTTTCATGTAAAGTAAGTACTATTTTTCCAGTTTAATAGATAAATAAACCAAGGCACAGAGATACTGTAGCTAGATACTGTAACTAGATCATTTTTTAACCAAAAAAGATAGCCTAGTCACAGAGTCAGAACTTGACCCTAGGATAACTGATACCTTCATGCCCACTTAATCACAGGACTGTACACAAACCATTGTCTTCACCTCATTATCCACAAAGAAATAACCTGAGTTAGCTGTAAGAATCCTCAGCAAAATGTAGATTCCACCCATGGGTATCTGTACTGTGGATAAGGACAGAAGACATACAAGTAGGAAGGGTGTGATAAAAGACACATCATATCACAGGAGTTCTAAGTAGCTTTGTCACAATGTTTGGCCTTGGACTAGGTCTTTGACAGATTCAGGGAGGGATTTGCAGCCAAGAAAAGCTACACAAGTGAAGCACAGGGACAGTAGGACTCTGTGAAGCATCTGTGCATTGGGGGAAACACCTTTTACCATATTGTTGGAGAATTCTTGGGAGGCCCCAGAAACTCAATGGCAAGGTCAGGGAAGCATCTAGTAGTGTGAACTTCATTTTAGGATTCCATGGAAGTAGCTAGTCTAGAAGCATACACCGAGGCTGTCTTAGCTACACAGGCTTTGAGACCATTCAGCCCAAATTCGTCATAGCATACATACATGGGAAAACTGAGGCCAGAGAGAAAAGCACAAGCCTCGGCAAGCCCACAGCAACTGTAGTTGGCTTTCTCACGTTAATATTTCTAATCTGCATCAGAAAGTCTGGACCATTTCCTGGTGAAATCCATCAAATCCATCAGTGACATCCCATTCCTGCTTCTGAACCCTGTGTGGTGTGACATGTATTTCTTAATTTCAGCACCCGAGAGGCAGAAACAGGAAGATTATGAATTTGAAGACAGCATGGGCTACAGAGCAAAACCCTGTCAAAAAGCAATACAAACAAACAAAAACAAAGCCACTAAGTCTCCCATGTCATTAATGGCCTATTCTACCACAAATTAAGTCCTGAGCAGAAAGCGTGATGGGCCTGCCATGGCAACACAGACTGAGTTGAGAGAAAGACAGAATAGAGGTCTTAAAATGATGTGTCAACCCTGCCCCCACCTCGACACTGGCATTTTCAATCTTTCTCAGAATTGTCTCTTAGCCTCAGATGGTGGTACCAACCTGTAATCCTGGCATTTGGGAAGCAGAGATAGATGACTCTCTGTGAATTCAGGGCAAGCCTGGTCTACATAGCAAAGTTATGGCTAGGGCTACACAGTGAGACCCTGGCTCAAAAAAATATTCCTAAATGACATCTATTGAGATGTAATTTGAGTATTTCTCAGTTCTCCCATTTCAAATGTATACACTTAAGTGGCTTAAGATATCATGAAGTTGTGCAACCATCACTAGAATCAATGTTTTGAAAGACTATTTTATTGCATGTGTATGTGTGAATGCCTACATGTATATGTGTGTGTGTGTGTGTGTGTGTGTGTGTGTGTTTGTGTGTGCCAGCTAACACAGGCCAGAAGAGGGGGTTGGATCCCTGGAGCTGGAGTTACAAGTAGCTGTGAGCTGCTTGATATGGGTGCTATGAACCAAACCCAGGTCCTCTGCAAGAGCAGGAAGTGCTCTTAACCATGGAGTCATCTCTCCAGTCCCTACCACAATCAATTTTATAACACTTTCATTTATAAATGTATAACATTTCAAAATCCCTAAAAGGTAAGCTCTCCTTACCCAGCCAAGTCCTCATGCTACTACTAATCTCCTTTTTCTCTTTTGTGTGTTTGCCTATTCTGGAATTTTCCCCATTTATTATTATTGTTGTTATTGTTATGATGACAAGGGGTCCACATGCCACAGTGCATATAACTTTTATGTGTGTAACTAAAAGAGAACTGCTGGCTCATATGTCCACTCTATATTTAGACATTTGAGGAACTCCCAGATTGTTTCTCACAGAGCTGGCATCACTTTATTTTCCTGCTAGCAATGTGTGCAGCTTCCTGTCTCTCTGCATCCTTGCCAGTTCAGGTATTATCAATGTGTTTGGTCATAGCCATCCTAGTGGGCATGAAATGATATCTCACTGTGGTTTTGACCTGAATTTCCCACATGACTATGATGTTGAACATCTTTTCATGCACATAGTGGCCATTTGAATTACTTTTAAAAAAAGGTCTAATTACATCTTTTGCCCATTTTTTGAGTTGGGCTGTTTGTTTTTGGTTTGGTTTATTTTTAGTGGAATTGTAAAAGTTCATTTGTTTTTTTGTTTTGTTTTTGTTTGGTTGGGTTTTTTTTGTCTCCTTGCTTTGGTTTTTGCATCTGAGACAGAATTTGAGTATGTAACCCAGGCTGGCCTTGAATTTGCAACCCCAGCTTCTCAAGTGCTAGAGCACACCATCCCTAGCTCCTAGGAGTTGTTTGTGCATTCTGTATGTTGATACCTAGTCATATATGTGATTTGTTCATAGTTTCCCAATTTAAGGAGTTATCTTTTCAGTTTCTTGCTATACTTTAAAACAAAGGTTTTAATTTTTTGTGACAACCAACTTCTATTCTTCCCTGGCTGTTAATTCTTTCAGCAGCATATATAAAAAAGGGTTTATAGCTCAGTGGTAAAACATTTCCTAGTATACATGAAGACCTGAGTTTGATCCTCAACACTATGAAGAGTGTGAAATTTCTGTTTCAGCTCAGGCCATATAGATTTACATTTGTTTCTTTTCAGAATTTTGTAGCTTTAAACGTTTATGTTTTCATCTTTGAGCCCTGTTGAGTTAACTTTTGTATATGTTGTGAGCTAATGTTACATATTGTAGGATAAGACATCATCTGGACTCCTTTTAGAATTATTATTATTTAAATATGCCATGGCATGCATATGACAGTCAGAAGACAACTTTATGGGCTCGATTCTCTCCTTCACTCCATATTGGTACTCCAGGGATCAAACCTGGGTTGCCAAGCTTCCACAGCAAGCAACTTTACTCACTAAAACATCTCTCTAACCATCTCCACTCTTCTTTTCTTTGCTGAATGATGTTGAGACCCTGGCCAACATCAGTTGATTAGAGCTGGACTCAGTTTTGTTTCATTGATCCATGTGTGGGTCATTATGCCAATACCACAATATTGTGATTATTTTGGTTAGTTTTGATTGCTGTGCAGCAGCTTCTGAGATTGGGAAGTATTAATCCTCTGATCTTGGTTTTCACTGCTAAGATTATTTTGGTAGTGCTAGGGTCCATGAATTTCTACATGAATCCTGGAGTCATTTGTCTGTTTCTGCAATATTACCTTATTTTTGCCCAGTTCTTAGCTATTTGTTAAGGATATCAACAAGCATTTATCAAATACTGACTGAACACCTACCATGAGCTAAGCACTGTGTTAAGTTTTGGAGTCATCATGGTGGGAAAAAATAGCTCTTAATTCTGCCTTCAGGGGACTAAGAATCGAGTGGGAGAGGCAAACATTAATCAAATAATCACCAAAATAGAGGTGACATGAATAATAAATTGGCTAAATCAGAACGGGGTTGGGGAGAACGGTGGGGCAAGGAAAACTTTCTTAGGGAAATCAGTAACCAGAAAAGTGCCTGCAGCTGGAAGGACGTTGGGTGTAAGTGCTAAGTAGCAGAGAATGAACAACACTAGGTAAGGGTCACCACTGATCCTGCAGGCCTGGGGAAGCTCCCAGGAGGTTTGTCCTGAAAGCAACAGGAAGTTGCCAACACAGAGAAGTGACATGATCTAATGTTGCTTTCAAAATACTAGCTCTGAATGCTCTGAGGAGAATAAACTGGAGATACAGGCCAGGGCCATAAAGAGACAGTGGAAGTTTGGGTCAAGATGGTGGCTCTTGAGACAAAGTGGAAAGACAAATGGTCACAGATGCTAGAGAAAATAAGATTGTAGAAATACTCTTTGGTTAGAGAGTGGGATAGGACGGTGTTGGGAGGGTTGAGTTTTTTAACCAAGATAAAAAAAAAAACACACACACACACGAGGCAGCTTTGAGGGGATCAGTTCTTTTAACTTTAAGGTGTCTTCTAGACATTTTTCAGGCTATTTGACCATTATTCCGAATGGTTTTCTCATTTTGCAGATGAGGAAACAGAGTACCATAAGGTTACGTGGCAAGCTAGCCAGAATCCTATTAGTCTGAAAACAGCCCCAGTGCTCCTTCTGTTCTAGGCACTGGGGCTGAATTTTCTAGAAGAGTCCATTTCAAATAGTTTCAGATAATAAGAGAAGAATCATTAGAGGCATGTCTTCCTTCCCACCAAGTCCTCTGAGACCTCAGAGCTCATGGTCGGTCCCAAGACAGCCTTTACTCCTTTCTATATCTATCTCCACAGCATAGCAGCCATCCCTCCCTCCAGGTTGGATCTGAGCCCCCAAACCTTTCATTCCAGGACCCAGACTGTTGAGCACAAGCAGAAAACTACCCACTTCTTTTCCCTACAGTGATCACGCTGTCTGAAAGATTTCATTGCTCTTAGAGACCATTGTCACCAGTCTGTGGGTAATGTCTGGAAAGCTGAGATGCTAAGACATGGAGCCAAAAGCTGGGTGGTTAAAAAAAAAAAAAAAAGGTAGCCGGGCGGTGGTGGCGCACGCCTTTAATCTCAACACTTGGGAGGCAGAGGCAGGTGGATTTCTGAGTTCAAGGCCAGCCTGGTCTACAGAGTGAGTTCCAGGCAGCCAGGACTACACAGAGAAACCCTGTCTCGAAAAACCTAAAAAAAAAAAAAAAA
>NW_021604701.1:684651-713791 GCF_004785775.1 Grammomys surdaster | reverse complement strand
AAGAGGAAGAGAAAATAAAGTGTTTGAAGGAAGAAAGTTGGGGAGGAAACATCCTGCTTCCAAATCAGGAATCTGACATTTACTAGCTGGATGATGTTATGCAAGATACTCAGTGTCTCTAAGTGGAGATAAAATTGCACTAACTTTATGGGGTTTGTGTAAGGATTATAGGGAAGGCATGTATGTAATGTCCTGGACACAGCGTGTGCTGTGTGATAAGCACCCGATAACTCTCAGCTGTTACTCTGCCTGGGTCTGCCCTCCTTATTTCTCTTGCCTCTGCTCCCCCACCAGTTTCAGGCAGGGCCAGCTTATCTCACCAGGCCTGGATCAGGCAGGAAATATCCCATTTCAGCACACCTAGAAGATACAGGACCTGTGACAATTGGTGTCACTTCCAAAAGTGATCCTTGGACTCTCTGCTGCCTCAGCTTGGTTCCTCTTCCTTTCCTTGTCTCTTCCTTACCACCCCCACCGTGTTGATTCTTAGTTCTAATCTCTACCCAGTCACAGTGCTGCAATACCCCTCTAGGACCAAAGTCCTGTCCTTTTTCCTACCTTAGGCAGTAATTGCCCAGTTGCTACACTTACCCCATCATGACACCCCTGTGTGAAGCATGCTAGCTTGGCTTGTTGATTTCACCCCCTGAATACTGTGCTTCGGCCCTTGTCTGTTTAAAATGGTGACTAAGATAATTCTTTAAAGTCCCAGACTTCCTTAGGAATCAGCCAACGCTGTAAAGCCTGCTCTTGAAACGTCTGTGAATTCACTGTCAGTCAGGAGAGAGTAAGTTACGGCTGCCAACAACAAATAACCAGGGCTTGCTCATGGGATCCATGTAGAGAGCTTTGCCTTGCTGTCAGTCAGGGATCCAGAGGAGTGGAGAATCCATTTTGGACATGTGTTTCTATCATTGTTGAAACAGGAAGAAGGGCTATATGCTCTGAATTCTATATTTAAAAGATCCTCAACTGCTATGTGGGAGTGAGCCCTGTTGCAGCAAGGGTGGGAGCAGGGAGGCCATTGAGGAAACTTGATCCTGGGCGAGTTGTTGGTAATATGAGCTGTACTGCTTGTGTGTGTGTGTGTGTGCGTGCGCGCACACACATGTGCACGCGCATGTGTAGGAGGTGATGGATTTGGGATATAGTCCAGAAAAAGACAGGCAAGATTTTCCTTTAGATTGGATATGAGGAATAAGGAGAATAATAAAGTCAAGGCAGGTTTGGGGCCAGGGTTTTGGCTTGAATACGTGGATGGATGGCATCCATGCTTAACTGGCATGGAAGTGGCAGAATCTTCTTCGAGTTTTTAAGATAAAGCCCAGTAACACCTGAAGGGATCCCCAGTTTCGAGTTCTTTTTATGGGGAGCCCTGCCAGCTGTTGCACAATGACTTAAAAGGAGGAAGATTTTTAAAGAGAACTCTTTGATAAAGGACACACACAGGCACAGCTCGCAGGAACACAAACATGTCCACACGTATTATATGCCACCCACACTGCTGGCCAGTCCCTTCTGGACCTCACACGGTACTATTCCCCAGGAAGTTCTTCAAGGTCTCTAATGGGTCCCATCCATGTTTTTGTTTCTGGTGAGAATGAACATTTTGCTGATGATTACTAGTTAAAGAAATAGCATCTAAGGCTACCCCCACATCGGTGCTTCCTCTAAGGTCGACGCTTCCTGGGAGGACTCCTGGGAGCAGGCTTAGTGGTGATGCATGACCTAGATGGTCTGAAGAACCTTTTGTCCTGTCAAAATGCCTTCCAACCTAGGAAAATGTGGAAAACATACTGATAGAACATTTCTTAAACCAATGTACACAGTCCAAGGTAGCATCTGTCCCTCATAAGCACAAACTTCTAAGAAAACGTGTAGTACTCTTGCCTGGATAGCTCATTAGAGGGGATCAGGGTTGTGGAAAACTGGAAATAAAGTGAAGACGCCTTGGCCATGGACCCGTTAGATCCTGGCAATTGGCTCTGACTGAAGCTAACTTCAGTCACAAATAGTCTTGCTATTTCTAGGGTCCCCAGGCCAGACTTTGCATAGTGTTGTAAGTAGGTACTAAAGGGCTGCATTCAGCTTTAGGTTGCAAGACGTTGGCCAGTTGGATAGAGAGCATCGTCAGGCTATGTGCTTGTAGGACAGAGTAGAAGAAAACAGAGTCTTGGAGCTGGGAGAGATGAGCCTTATTTCAGACCATGCTGAGAAGCAGCCTCATCGAGCGGGAAAAGCCCATGGGATTTGTGAGAGGCCAGAGGCTTCTCTTGGCTGGGAGTCAGAATTGTGGGAAAAGGAGTGACTTTCCCTCCTGCCCAAGTAGAGAAGATTGTGAGCTGTCTGTCTTCCAACCTTTATTGACTATGTCCTCTAGAAACATAGAAAGCCAAGTGTAACTCAGAGCAGTCACACGCAGCTCTTGTGAGTTAGTATTGCCCACTTGTCAGAGTAATAATGGAGCCAAGTCACACAGCTACCAAGTGGCTGGCTGTGCTAGGGTTTGGGTCTAGTTGGTAAGCTCTGGACAGTTACAAGTGAAACTGTTTCCCAGGTATAGCGACAGACTGGCTGTACTCTGTATGCATAGAGATGGATCAGAGGGCCACCATCTTTCAGCCAGCCTTACTGCTTCCTGTGATTTTCAGGATTGTTTCCAGCCTCTTGAACCATCATCTCCTCGAAGTCTCTAGACCTGTTTTCCTATCCAGTAACTTGGGTAGTGGATCAGTGGACAGTGGGTCAGTGGATAGTGGGTCAATGGAGAGAGTAAAAGTCTACTGGTTTTTTGTTTTTGTATATTGTATTTGTTTGGAGATGGTTTTTTTTTTAAGTTTTCTGAGATAAAATTTTGCTATATAGCCCAGGTTGATTTCAGACTTTCTGCTCTGGCCTTGATGGTCAGGAATACAGGTGTAAGCCACCACCCATATTCCAGTACAAGGGATTCTTGTTGCTGTTTGCAGTACTGAGGACTGAACCCAGTGCCTCATGAGTACCAGGCAGTAACTCTACCAACTATATCCTAAGTGGTTCCCTGCTCCTCTGTGCAGTGCTGAAGAGCCTTCTGCATTATAGACAAGTGTTGTAACCCTGAGCTCCTGCCCAGCCTGAGCCCAGCACTTTCCCACGTGTGATCCACTGAGCCCTAGGGAATCTCACAGTGGTGCTGCTTTCATATTGTATGTTGGGGATCTACAAGTAATTTCTTTTCAAAGGTGACACTTGCGTTGTTATTGTGCTGGGACTCAAATCCAGGGACCTCAAGTAAGCTCTCTGCTCAGTAAGCTCTCTGCCGCTGAGCGACACCTCCGTGTCCAAAGGTGCCACTTGTGCTCACAAACAAACAAACAACAAACAAACCAAAAACAAGTGAAACAACATTTAAAACTCTGAATGAGAGAGAAATGGGAATGAATGGTCTGCTAGGCTGAGGGTGCTGCTGTCGCCGCCGAGAGGGCTGTGTGCATGCGTGTGTGTGTGTGTGTGTGTGTGTATACGTGTGCCCACATGCACACGCACATACAGGTGTGTTCTGAGAGGAGTTTATGCTAGAACAAAAAGAGAAAAACCAAAACAAAAGAATGGGATAAAAGTTTGAGTCAGTGGGATGGCTAGTTGCCATTTTGAAGAAGAAACAGTAGAAACGAGAGGAGAGCAGGGTCTACCCTCCTGGTAACCTGCCCATGGTCGAGTGTTTCTTCCCAAAGTCTCACTCAGAACACAGCACCAGTTTCCCACCTTGAGCTTTAAGGGCAGATGACCCTTGGCCCACCACGGGCTTATGTTCCTAACAACCCATTGTGAGCTAAAAATACTTCCGATGGAAAATGCATTAATACACCTGACCCTTAGCCGAGCCTACTTTAAAGGCACTGAGACACATCACCTTATGGTTGGGCAAATCAACTACTGCAGAAGCTATTTTATAATAAAGTGTCAAATAGATCATGTAATTTATTAAACACCTGTATCCAAAACTGCTGACAACACAGAACACCGGAGAGCAGCCACAGTTTGCTCTTGCGACCAAGCAGCTGACTGGAATTGGGCTGGCTGATGCTTCCCACCATCAGGAAAGAGTATTGTATTGAGGAAAGGCTAAAATTCTAAGTTCTTCTTGCATCAAATGTATATGTCCTTTTGACTCACTGTAAGGTAAAATCAATCAATCAATAATCAATCATTAGTCAAATCACTGAATGTCAAGGATGATCTGTATTATTGCCCCTATTTTAAAGAAGACAGTGAGCCTTCATGAGAAAAAAACAACTTAATTAAGATCAGTCGGTAAGTAAACCAGCTTGCTGCAACTCAAGCTGTGCTCGTCATCCTCAAAACCTACATTCTTTAAAAATAGTTTTTTTCAATTAATTTTTAAATTTATTTTATATGTGATAGTGTTTTGCCTACATGTATGTCTGTGTATCACATGCATGCCCGGTGACCAAGGAGATCAAAAGAAGTCATCGGGTCCCCTGAAACTGGAGTTATGGATGGTTATGAGCCACCATGTGAGTGATGAGACTTCAACCTGAGTCCTCTGCAAGAACAAGTGCCCTTAATCACTTAGTCATCTTTCCAGCCCCTGTATGTGTGTGTGTGTGTGTGTGCCTGTGTGTCTGTGTGTTGGTGTGTGCACTACATATATGGGTACCTGCAGAGATTACATGGAGTCATTGGATTCCCTAGAACTCGAGTTATGGGCAGTTGGGTAACTGCTGAGTTGCCTCTCTGGTCCCTAAAAAACATAATCTGAGAGTAAGGTTGAGGAAGCCATGTGAGCTTTGCTGTTCTTCAAAACTTTTAGATACTGCTGGTAAGGCATCATTCCAATCTCAGCCCACTTCCAAGCCAGATCCCTTTTCTCCTCAGAACTTCACCATTTTCTGCTTGTATTTGCCTGTTTCCTGGACCCAAAGCACAGCAAGGCTTCTGAGACTCGAGTTGTCCTTAGACCTCGCTTGAGCTCTCCTCTTGGGTACTGTTTCTCCCGTGTACATACACTGTCTCAGATAACCAGGGAGCTGCCTCTACTGCGTCTGGAAGGGGACATCACTCGACAGTGGTGGATTACATCCTGTGCGGGTGGTGAGGGGAGGAGACAGACTGAGTCATCATTGGTATTTCCATTGCGTTCTCATCCATCTCTCAAGGCTATTAAAAGAGTTAGTAACTAAACTATAGTGTGATTCCTGTTCTGAAAGTCAAGAGACAGTCGAAAGTACAATGCAAAGCCAGTGCAGGAAACAGAGTAACAGGAGAGCACTGTCTCTTGACTCTAGGATTAGGAAGGAAAGTCTGAGCTGATAGGCTCAGGGAACACAGGACCTATGTTTGGAGAAAGGAGGACAGAGAGAACTCAGGCATCGTTTATACACTTGTGGCTGGCACTTACTAAACTAAATATGTGACTCAGATTTTTTTTTCCCTGTGGCAAAATACCTGGCATAGAGAATTTTAAAACAGCAAAGATTTATTGTACTTTTAGAAGCTTCCGACCATTGCCGTTGGCCCTATTGATTCTGGACCCTTGGTGAGGCAAAACATTATGGTGGCAGGAATATGTGGTAAAGGCTATTCACCTCATGTCAAACAAGAAAGAGACCAGGGCAAGACATAGGCTGCAAAAGACCTAGGTCCAGTATAATACTTTGTCCGGCTAAGCCCTGCCCCTGAAGTTACTTACTGAGCCCTCTCCCAAGCCTTCTGCTTGGATTTCTAAGCCTAGATTTGACACTAGCTGTTTGATCTTTGGACAGGTTCTTTAACCCTTTTGTTCTCCACTTTCCTAACTTATGGTCTTTTAATGATTAAGTGAAATAATACATACAGAATGCTTTGAAGTGTTTCTGGAGTATTCAAAGGATTCAATCAATGTTAGTTATTATGGACAACAAAAAGGAATAGCTTCCATAGAAACGATGGCCAGCTCAGATCTGGGATGCCAACCTCAGGGTTTTTGTTCGTTTTGCTTTGTTTTTGTGGAGCATGCAAGTGAAAACTGACTGCATGGGTTTGAGCTTGGGGATGTATTTAGGCCAGAAATAGGAACTTGAGAGTGATCACTTTCTAAATGGTCACTGAAACCTTGGAGGATTTTACAGGGAGAATCTGTTGGGAAATAAAAGATGGCTTAGGAACAATCCCTAAGAATTGTCAACATCGTAAGTTGGGACAGGGACAAAGGAGACTACTGAGGTGGCTGGGCAGTATCTAGAGATGGGAAATATTTTGGGGAGAGGCAAAATATGCTTAGCAGGCATGAGGACCTGGCTTGCATCTCTAGCACTGTGGGAAAAAATCAGAACAGCAGCCTCACAGAAGCCAAGATAAGAGAATGCATCAGCAGTGGCTGAGTATGGTGGTGCTTAGGAAAGGCCAGTGTAAGGGAAGAACAGAGAAACGGCAATAAGACTTGGACCTTTGGTTCAGTGGTTTCCATGAAGGGTAAAAAACAGCCATCAAGAATGGGAGTGAAGGTATGGAGAGAATTCTTGAAAATGATCCTTCACTGAAGTTTGTGAAAAGGAGATGAGAGAAGATAACTGAGAGCTGGGGTTGGAGAAGAAGGCAGGCTTCAGTGTCCATGAGGAAGAGGCAGTGTAGAGGGAAAGGTTGAGATGCTGGAGAGACAGTGAGTAGCTGAGACTTGAGATTCCCGGGGTGGTAGGAAATGAATATAGACATGGAGGTCAAACCAAGTGAAGGGGTATGGGAGGACATCAAGCCAACTCAGAGGTAAACTGCTGTCTGAATGCTTCTCTTTCTTTGTGGAATTTAGAGATGGGGGGTGACAATGCTATAAACCTGTGTATTGTAGAGAAGTACATAGTGGTCACAGTGCCACCACAGAAACAGAAGAGAGGGCCCCAATAGGGGCACAAACACGCATCACTTAGCTGCCTAGCCATACGGAAGCCCTGGTGCTTTTATGATGGTTCCCAACCATGTGGTCCTGAGTCAGTAGCAGAAAGTGTGGACATTTTTTGGATTTTGTTGAAGCTTGAGGAATTTGCAAAGTGGATGAAGGATGGACAATGAGACAAATTAAAGGATATTGACAACAAAATCCAAAATGTCCACCCTTTTTGCTACCAATAGTTTCTCTCTTTCCCATTCTACTTCTTAGCTTCTATTTCCTAAAATCCTTTGCACTCCCTCCTACCTCTCCTGTCCCTATGGAACTTTCAAATTGTACAGAAGAACTGAGCTAGGTGATAGTACTTGTCATTTTTACGATGTTTGACAGCTCAAGACACTCTGATGCCTACTGGTCAAACTATAGGTTTGTATCTGTCCTGAGTCAGAGGATTATTGTTTGATTCAGCCATCTGTACTTGGCATGAACATTCTGGGGAAGCAGAATAGGTAGAATTTGAGTTCTGAACCAATCAGCAAGATGACTCCAAGGATATAAAGGTGTCTGTTGTCAAGCCTGATGACTGAAGTCAATGGATTGAACCCATGGTGGGATCCATGTTGTGGAAGGACAAAACCAACTTCTTCTGGAAGTTGTCCTTTGACCTTCATTTGTACACTGCAGTGGGGGCATACACACAGACAGACAGACAGACAGACACACAAATAAATAAATGTGATGAAAGATAAATTTTATAAGAACTATGGGGCTGGAGAGATGGTTCAGCAGGTAAGAGCACTTACTGCTCTTCCAGAGGTCCTGGGTTCCATTCCCAGAAACTACATGGTGGCTCACAGCCATCTGTAATGGGATCTGATGCCCTCTTCTGGTGTACATGAAGACAGCAACAGGGTACTCATAAATAAAAAAATAAATCAATCTTAAAAAGAAAGAGAGAGAGAGAGAGAGAGAGAGAGAGAGAGAGAGAGAGAGAGAAGTTGTTTTAAGAATTTTCTTTTTGAGCCATGGCTGACAGTGCAGGCCTAGAATCTCAGCTTTTAGGGAGTCTGACATAGGAATTAAAGTTCAAACTATGCCTGAGTTAGAGTGAGTTCAAGGCCAGTCTAGGCAACTTAGTGCTATCCTGCCATCAACATATTATTTAAATAAAAAGAGGAGCTAGTTGTGGCCGTGCACACCTTTAATCCTAGCACTCAAGACTGAAGCAGGCTCTGGGTCCAAGACAAGCCTGTTCTACATAATGAGTTCCAAGAAAGCCAGAACTACATAGTGAAGCCTGTCTCACAAAACAAAACAAAACAAAACAAAACAAAACAAAACAAAAAGAGGATGTGGCTTTTCTCTCAGTGGTAGAGTGCTATCCTGGCAGGTGCAAGGCTCTAGGTCCAACACTCCCTCTCCCCCACACCGCACACAGGCGCACACACACACACACCGTTGTTCTGGAACAAGACTACTTAAGTCTGAATCCAGGTTGGCTCCTATAGTGTATAGCCTTGGAAATTCTACTCTCCTTCTCTCCCCGCCCAGTTTCTGCCTTTCTAAAATTGGTTCAGTAAGAGTCCCTGCTTCATCAGCTCTTTGTAAGGGTAAGGCAATACATGAATGTGTCCCTAACGCACAGTTCTTTCCCCTGTAAACACTGCTACTTACCGTTGTTGCTAGTGTGACACATTCCTTAAGAAGGAAGTATAAAGGGCCTAGCCGACTTTCAGACAAAGCATGGAGGTGGGATGCAGACTCCATCACACTGAAAGAACAGCCTTCTTTCATTTCCACATGTCCTCTGCCACTTTCTGGTCTGCTGGTCTTTCCCCAGGGAATGCTACCCCCAGGCTCTAAAAGCCTGAAGTCTGCCATGGTCTTGGGACCCAGCTGCTGTGTCTGCTTGTTGTCAACTGGGAAACAAACTTGGCTGTCTGACCCCTCCAGCCCAGTCCTTGGTTTCTATGAGTCACAGGCCTCTATGCCTAGCAACTCCTTTTAGAAGAGGAGTGGGGGTGGGGGTGGGGGAAGAAAGCGGCTGCAGCCTTGCCTCTTTCTGAGAATCTCAGCCCAAGTTGTAGGAATATTTCCTTTACACCCATCATGAGAGGATTTGGAGCCTCACTGAGTGCAGACTGCTGTGGGAGGAGACATTTCAACTAGTCCACACAGCCCCAGATAGCTGATGGGGAAGCAATACTTTCTCAGGCACCCTGACATCTAGGACATCCATCTCCTATGTAGCCCCAGAAAAGAATGTAAATTGCTGACACAGGAAAAGGGTATATGGGCTGGAGACAACGTCTCTCAAAGCATCTCCCTCTCACATGCTCACAGATCAGGTCCAAGCTCACTTGGCCAGAGTTGGTATTTTCCCAAGATGTATGTTTCCAAGATTCTTTGGTTAAGATTGTGGTTGGTGGTACATGACATAATTTCAGGCACTATGTGCCGTAACATCATACATTTTAAAACTTTAATACCTGGGAATTAATACTTTTTATTTTACATGCATTGGTGTTTTTCCTGCATGTATGTCTGTGTGAGGGTGTCAGCTCCCCTGGAACAGGACTTACAGACAGTTATGAGCTGCCATGTCGGTGTTGGGAACTGAACCTGGGTCCTCTGGAAGATCAGCCAGTGCACTTAACTGCTGAGCCATCTCTTCAACATATTTTATGTTTTAGAGTAAAACTTTAACTAGCACATTGAATCTGGCACCTTTAAGGAAGATATTTGCTTAGAAACATGTGGGAGTTTTAAAAAGCAATTTTTAAAAGTATTAAATAGATTATTGAGATCATTGTTAAGCATGTGACAAAAGTCATGATGGTGACTGGAATTTTAGACTCACTAGGCCTAGGTAAGTGGAAACTTTTCTTGTGTTTCTTTTGTCCTTACCCCAAAACTTAGTCTGTCTTCCTTTCCCTCCCTCTTCCTCCTTCCCTCTCACTCCCTCTCTGTCCCTTCCCTCTCCTCCTCCTTTTGCCTCTCCCGTTCCCCCTTTTTTGCCTCTCCCTCTCCTTTTGTCCCTCCCCTGCCTCCTTCCCTTCTTTTTCAAGCTTCACAGTTGCACTGGCCAATCCTCAAGTTCCTCTTCTCCCCCCTCCTTTAGAATGTCTCCTGCACCATGTGTGACCGTCTAGCTGTCATCGCTCTTCCAAGTCCCACAACATCAGTTTGCCATTGCACCTCGCTACCCAATTAATCTTCCTCCAGTCAACTTTCAGCACCACTCCCTCCTGCGTTGGTGCTCCAGTGAGTAGCACTCCGGGGCCAGATCCTGGCCTGGCGAGTCGTAGGCTTGGGGTATACGTCTGGCCTATACCATCTGCCTATATCTTCCATATCCTGTCTCAGCCCCATCTTAGTCTTGCTGTTCCTCAGACAGACATACTGTGCAAACTTCCAGGTTCTGCTCTCCCTATACACCTTAAGGTTCTTTCCTCATGTGTTTTTTGGGCCTGGGACTCACTACATTGCATTGGCTGGCCTTAAACAAAGGGCACTCTTACTGACTCATCATCCCAAGAGCTGAGGTTACAGATATAAGCCTCTGTGTCTGGCTACTTGCTTCTTTTCTCTCTCTCTAAGCAGGCTCAGTTTCCTTGTGGAAAGAAGTGTGCTGTCCACTTTTTTTTTTGGTGACCTCTTTTGTACTTAGTGAAGTGTCAATAATGTACACAGTGCAATTGGGCATGCTCTGTACTGCAAAGTAACAGAAAACCCAACCTATAGTGACAAACTGAATGCAAGTTGTGCCTCTTTTTCATATAATGGAATTTGAAAGGCAAGTGGTTGGCTCTTCTGCCACACATAGCAAATCACACGTTTGCCATCCTATTCGCTGCCTTATAGTTGCAAGTGGCTGCCATAAACCCAAGCAATATGTCTTCATCTTAGCAGAAAAAAATTACTTTCTCCTGTGGGCTTTGTCCTGTTGTTTTTAAAGGGAAATTTTCTAAGAGACTGTCTCTCATATTTCGTTAACCATAACTGTTGTGTGCTCAGTTTTAGGTCTGGTTTAGATCAATCTGGGTCTTCCCCGTCTGGTATAAATATATCTCTATGAGCCACCTGAACACACTACATGTCTGCTAACAATCAAGATAGTGCAGAGAGTGGCTGTTAGGTAGTGTAGGTATTAGTGAGTGGCTACCCATAGGTAGGTAGCCCCAGTATCTACCCTCGACCCAGTGAAGACTGGTTCAGATAACCATCAGACCATTCTGATCTAGAGTCAGGTTCTAAAATTTGCCAAGGTTAAGATCAACGGGTTTCTAGAAAAAGTTATCTTTTTTGTGCCCACCTATCTGCACCCAAATGTCCTTGCCTCCTTGTTGGAAGGCCAAGGTGGTTTCTCAGTTCTGCCCCACCCTCTCCGAGTTGAGAGGATGAGCTTGGGCAGATTTAAATGCTGTCCTACTAGATGACCAAGGTAAGTGGGCACTCTTCATGTGACCTGACAGCAGGAGGGAGCAAAGAAAGGGTAGTCATCTTGCTTCTTTGTGGGAGAAATCACCGCCATCTTTGGCTTTTTGGTTTCCATATTTGCTTTTCTAAAGTACTTCTGAAAAAGAATTTGTGCCCAGTGAAACAATACAGAACATACTGCCCAAAGCTCGTTACATAGTGTTATTTATCATGACAACAGATACTATCAGATACTATCAGAACAGCCAATAGCAGAGATCTGACTAAGCATATCGTGTGTGTTAGTATGTTCATTTGTATAATGTAGTCACTAAATGTGACAGCTATGTAAACTACTGATATGTGAAAATACATGCACAGAATAATGTTGAGTAGAAAGGGAGAGCACAAGGGTGGGAACATACTATGTAAAAGGTACATATGTGCTTCGGCAAATACCAAGGGACAGTGGTCAAGTTTGAAATCAAAGCCACATCAGGCTGAGGATATGGTTCAGGTCTAGCTCAGCAGAAGACTGTTCGTAAGGCATGCACAAGGCCCTGGGTTCCGTCCTAGCACTGCATGGGGGAAGAAGGCATAGGCAACTGAGTCCAGTGTGTTGAGATTGAACAGCAATTCCAAAGCAGTTGGAAGTCACTGGTGAGGTGCTCAGTTCACCTGGAGTTTAGGGAGATGGGTCTCTAGCTCTGTCCCCTTTCATGACAAAGGCAGAGATGTTCGGCTAGAACTAGTGCTTGTACTTGGGCTTACTTTCCCACAGACTGCATTCTGAATGTGGTGAGAGCTCTAACCTCCACGGGTACCCTCGCCATGCCTGGCAACTGGTAAGATCCCCTTTTTCTTCTCTCACAGCTGATGAAGCATTTTGATGGCAGTATTTACTGTCACTCCAGAAGAGTGCACATTACTGTGTGGAGACCCAGTGTGAGTTCCTTCTTGAGGTTTCTTGGTATGAGCTATGCTCCCCCATTCCAGATGTCATCCAAGGTTTAGACTGTGAATTTCTGGATGGGACATGAAGAAAAGCCAGACCTCCAACTCTGGCTGCTTGGCTGGAAGCTTAGCCAAGGGTGTGGTTTGATGCAGGAGTTATCTCTCTCCTAATAGGTTACTGAAGAGGATTGTGGTTTTGCTGTCTCAGGTCTTCCAGCTTTATTCAAGAGTCTGAAGACGGAGGGGGAGGAGGGTGGGGGGAAGAGAAGCAGGATGGGTGTTGTGAGGAGTGGAGTTGTGTTTTGTTCTTTTCCTGACCACCAGCTACCCGGCAAGAGCTATCATTTATTGAGTGACCACGTGTTACTCCCACACTTTATTACTGAGAAACAAGCTCCGACAGAGCTTACACAGGGTTGCTCTTCCTTGGGAACAAGGAAGGCCGATGCACTCACTACAATTTCTGAGTCACTTACTCTGTACAAGCCTTTCTGATGGATTCTGAGAATGCCATTGTGGACCAGATCAGGCCACTCCCCTCAGCAATTCACAGGCACGGAGGGCGATATTATAGATAAGCAAGCAGGCAGTAACAGGATAGGATGTTGCCTTCCCAGAAGAGGAAGAAAGTGAGGCTCTGGGAGCGAGGAAGGAGGAGTACCCATCACATAAAGAACGGGAAGTGGAGTATCACCAAGGGCTTGGCAGGAGATGTGGTGTCTGGGACTGGTTCTAGAGGAAGAAGAGTGGGTGAGTGAAGGGGTCTAGAATAAAAGAGAGCCAGGCAGGGAGTAGACCATTTACCAAGGGCCAGCATGTAAAGAGACCGCAGAAGCTGGCCGTGCTGACATGTATACCTGTTATCCCAGCTCTTGGGAGGCTACGGTAGGAGAATCAAAAATTTGAGGCTACTGTGACATACGGAGTTCAAGGCCAGCCTAGGCCACACAGTGAGGCAGTGTGAGGGATAGACAGGTGGGAGGAAGGAGGCCTTGAAAACCTGTACAGAGCCATTCAGTAGGTATGGCAATGCTGTGAGGTGAGACCGAGCACTGGACAAGGGCTCCTGGGAAGTACCTGTCTGAGTTTAATTTCCAGAATGCCAAAGAGCCCGGAAGCAGCTCTAAGCAAGAGAGTAAGAAGACATGCTGGGCAGTCTTTCTGGCTTAGCCTGGAAATGGCAAGGAGATCAATTTGTAAGGGACCCGGAGCACAAGTGGCCATCCTGGTCATGCCAGAGATATCATAGTGGCTTGAACCAAGGAAGCCACATAAATGGCTTATGTTTCAGGAGAAGCTATGACACTTCCTGATGGGATTCAGGTGGGAGGAAGAATTGGGGTAGGAGCTAAATCATGTCCACTAGACCTCAGCTTGCTGTTGAGGACCTGGGGGCTTCAGCTTTGAGATCTGGGAAAGGGATGTGTTCTCCCCATGCCAGTGGGACAGGAGAGAAAGGAGGATGTGCCTGGTGATTTGTGAACACTTATACCTTGGGTGTGCATGCACTTTGTTATGTGCCCAGCACAGTTGAAGTGCTTTGTGGATCTGTCATGCTCATTATAACCGCTTCTGTTAATGCAGTCTTTCTGATAGGAAATTGGAGGCAACACAGCTGATAAGTGTTAGACCTGGAATTCAAAGTCCTTGTAGTTCAAGTTTTATGTCTCTGTCTCTCTCTGTGTCTTTCTCTGTCTCTGTCTCTCTCTGTCTGCCTGTCTCTCTCCTTCTCCCTCTCTTTCCTCCCCGCTGTGTGTGTGTGTGTGTGTGTGTATGTATGTGTGTGCACGAGCGTGCATGTGCATAGGTGTATGTGCACACTGAATACACATGAATTCTATGGCCCACATGTGGAGGTTAAAGGCCACCTTGTGGGAGTGGGTTCTCTCAAAACTTCCTTAGGGTATGGAGCTCCCTTCCTGGCTTTGGCCCACAGACAAACCCCTCAGTTCCCCTAGATGTACTAAAAGGGTTGGGATGAACTGAATCGGATGTGGAGACACAGTTCGAGGTGGCTTCAGAGCTGGGGTTTGAACCTAGGGCTTTGTGAGTGCTAAGTAAGGATGTCACCACTGAGCTACACTCCCTCCAGGGCCTTGTGTGTGGTAGGTAAGGATACTGACATTGAGCTACACTTCCCCTAACACTAGTGCAGTAAATGCTTTTAGTGCAGTAAATACTTTTGGCAGTGACTTGATTGATCACCCTATTGTTTCAAGGCAGCATGGTCTAGGGCAAAAATCCAGGACTTGGGGCTCTTCACTACCCTCTTGGCTTGAACAATCAGTTTCATTTTTCTAAGACTATTTTCCTCAAGTATAAAATGATAATAACAACTCTTTTTTTCCTGGAGGGTGTGAGCATGCAAAGGAGGCTTGGTGACCTCCAAAGTGGTTTTTAAACTTGTTATGTGGGATGTGGCATTACACTAAGCTAGGCTTACTGTAAATCTTTTTTTTAAAAAAGATTTGCTTGTTTGTTTGCTTGTTTGTTTATTTGTGCATGTTTATTTGTGTGACTTGAGAGGTTCCTTAGAGTTACAGGTGCTTGTGAGTCATCTGACATGGATTCTAGGAACCAGATTCAACTCCTGGTAGAGCAGTAAAGGCTCTTAACCACCAACCCCTAAGCTTTTAGCCAGCCACTTGTTATCTAGAACTGTACTTCCCAAATGCAAATTGATGCCCTTCCTTTATAAACCAACTCTTCTGGGTTACAAAAAGAGATGATGTCAGTTTTCATAAAGCCAAATTTCTTTCTTTCTTTCTTTCTTTCTTTCTTTCTTTCTTTCTTTCTTTCTTCCTTCCTTCCTTCCTTCCTTCCTTCCTTCCTTTCTTTCTCTCTCTCTCTCTCTCTCTTTCCTCCTCCTCCTCTTCCTCCTCCTCCTCCTTCTTCTTCTTCTTCTTTTTCTTCTTCTTCCTCTCCCTCCTCCTCCTCTTCTTCATCATCATCATCTTCTTTTTTTCCTCCTCTTCCTCCCCCTCTTCTTTCCCTCCTCCTCTTCTTTTCCCCTCTTCTTCCTTTTCTATCCCCTCTTCCTCTTCCCCTTCTCTTTTTTTTTGCAGTTCTCACAATGTCATTCCGACTCAGAGATGCTAAAACTTCCTTTTATTGATGACATCTTGTTTGTTTGTTTGTTTTTGATGACAGTTGTTTGAAAGTGGCACTACTTAGTCAGATGAAATGCTGGCACCACTATGCCAGAGTTCCCAAGTGACAAAACTAGTACTGGCTGCCCAGGAAAAAGTCCTGAACTGGATGAGGTCTTTGGAGTGGGCATTCTAAAGGACCCTGAGAAGAGTCCAGAAGGTTGAAAAGGAGACACAGGATGAGAAAGACACAGGCAAGAACGCTGAGCCAGGCTGGGTCTTGGTGCCTGGATGTTAGCTGGCACCTCTGGGCTGCCCTAACCAAAGGTTGTAGTACTGTGTGGAATGTTCAGGTGGAGAAAAAGTTGCTGTAGTCCAAGTCCCCAGTTAAGGATGGAAACCTCTAGACCACTGCATCAGACACCAACTGAGCACCTCTGCAGAAGCTGCTTCAGATCTCTAGTCCTTCTTTTTTTTAAAAAAAGATTTATTTTATTCATTAATAATGTGGTGTGTGTGTGTGTGTGTGTGTGAATGTGTGCATGTGTTTATGGGTGCCGCAGGAGGTCAGAGGTGTCACATCCTGAATTCAGACCTCGAGAAGAGCATTAAGCACCCTTGACCACTAAACAATCTCCTCCCAACCTTTTGACTTCTAACCCCCCACCTCCCTTGCCCAGGCCAACTTCAGCGATGCAGGAGTCACTAAGTTCTATGAGAATGGCAGGAGCTCACAGCTGGAACACAAGGGCTCAATCATGAGCTCCACACACCCTCTCACTCACCTTTCACACATGGTGGGGGGGACAGGGAGAAGGGGGTTGGGTCAAGGCTGGCTTCTCACCCTGGAATGCCACATGGCCTGCCTGGGGATTCGGGTGGGGAGGTGAAGTACACAACTCCCTGCCTGCTGTGTGACCTGTGGCCTACAGGCAACCACAGGAGGCCCTGGGCCGCTGCAAGGGCCAGTGCTTTTCATAAGGGCTCACAGTGTCACTACCTGAACATGTGCTTTCACATTCCAAGAGCCTGTCTGGAGTATCCATTTCTTAGATTTCTCCAGTTTTTCTGTTTCTCTGTTCTAGCCATTAGAATTTTTTTTTCCTACCTGGAATCCTTTGGTCAGTGGGTACAGCCACAAGTTAGCCCACTAAGGACGTAGGCCAGGTGTCTGCTGGCTGTGCATTTGGCCCAGGCAAAAAGCAAAGGGTAACTTCCAGGAGAAAGCCCATGGGGCTCGAGTGGAAAGGAAAGCCAAGGAGTTGTAGTAGTGTCCATGCCCAGACCCATGACCCAAGCCTGGCCAACAATGCTTGGCAGGCTCCCTGACTCCTTGTTTAGGGCAGGTCGCCATGGTGCTGCGCCTGCTGCCACATAGAGGCTGGAAACAGAGCAGAGGCATGAGCCCAAGAGTGGGTGGGGGATGTGGTTACAACAGGGGAGAGCAGGACTTCTTACCCTAGTTCTAAGTGGATTTTGAGTCATCTGCAGGGTAGTGTGGCTGCTATAAAGAGAAGCCCCTATGCCCTTATGGCTCCAGGGATTCCTGGCACTGTGTTTGCTTATGCCTACACTCTTCTTGGGGGGCTTTTTAATCTGTGCCATGGTTCTGCTTCCTCACTGGCAGATTTTTCTTATGCCAGGTAAGCTCTTCCTGCCCCTGTGGCCGAGCTTGGACAGCTTTGTTTATCATTTTCACCCTGAACCAACTGGCCACTTCTACAGGTGGATGTTCCCCATACCCTCTCAATATCTGTTCTGACTTGATGTTTAGAAGCAGCCTATGGAGGACTGGGGAGAGGGCTTAATGGTCCTTTTGAAGGAAGCATTAGAACTAAGTTTAAACTCCTGGGCTCAGCGTTCAAAGACTTCAACAACTATCTTTATAATACTCAGCACACCAATGCCACATATTTCAAGCATCAAGGCAATCTGTGCACACACATATGTACTCACATGTGTACTCACACACACACCCGCACACACACTCTCATTACTTGCACATCTAGCTGTGTACAAAAATATGGAAAATGAGGATAGAATGTTTGAAGTTTTCATTTTGTATTTGATATCTCATAGATACAGGTATATTGTAAAATTTTATTTGCAAGTTGACAATTTCCAACTCTGTGTGTTTACATACATTTTCGTGGTCAGTATTTAATCTATATGTCAGAATAGATTAAAATTGGTATGTTCATGTCTGCCTTTTTCTAGCAGACTGAACAAACCAGCGTGTCCTCACTGAATTCAGATACAAAGTTAAAATAAAGTATCCCTCCCACAGGAATGGTGATTCATGTTAGTAATCCCAGGCCTTAAGATTCTTAGACAGGAGGATTACCACGAGTTCTAGGCCAGTCTAGGCAAAGAATGAGACCCCTTCCCAGAAAATATGAAAACAAAACAAAAAACAAACCACAGACTCCAATACCACCCATTTCTCAATTAGTAACACAAAGACCATCTCCTCCTGGAGGTCTCCCTGCCTCTTCCAGCTGGGCACCCTTTCCCCTCCTAGCTGTGCCCCAAGCTTCCTTGGCTTTCCTCCAATGTCTTTAGCATATTCTCTCTGAGACTGTAGTTAGCCGTGCATTTGGCTCTCCTCCCACTCACCCATGGCCTATGCTCCCAGAAAGTACATATCTGTTCTGGTTCCTCCTAGACACCAACAGCCTTTACAATCGAGTCTGCACTTGCAAACTCCTGAGGATGAGTGGATTGTCTCTACGTTGGAGTTTAGCTGCATTGAGAGAAGCTGCTGGAATCTGCAGAGTTTCTCTTTGAGAACTATTATTCCCTCTCAGCCTAGGGCATTGAGTAGAGACACCTCTCGCTTTCCCCTTTGCTTCTCATCTCCTTTCCCACTAGTACCTGTGTGACATCTTCCTCCCCACAATTAGTCCTTTGGGTCATCAAGGGATTGATGTACAATTCTTGTAATTCCGTATTTAAATCAAGGAACCACCAAACTGTTTTCTAACAGTGCCTGACTCATTTTACAACTCCTCCACAGATATAGAAGGGTTCTGGTTTTTCTACATCTTCAAAACATCTCTTCACAGTGAGGAGTGTGAAGTGCTATGTCCTTGTGCTTTGGGTTGGAATTTGTCAAGTGACTATTGATGTTGAGCAGTACTTCTCCTGTGTGGGGCTGCTAAGTCTTTGACCTGCCTTTGAGACTATGCATTTAGCACTGTTTTCTAGGGGCTCTTGTAAGTCAGATGTTCTCGGAGTTTTTCAGGCTATAATGCACTTGACTTCAAGAAGTCCTTTGTTATATGGTTACTAGCCTCTAGACTCATCATAGACTAAAGCCTGCAAACCCACAGATGTGGTCCTGCAGCGCATGTACCAGTGATGTGTTCTACCAGTGCGCTATATACCAAACATTTATTTTCAGAAGCAGTGTTTTGCTGAGTGCTTTTCTGACTTGTCCGGGCTGGCTTCAAGCTTGATCCTTCTGCCTCAGTAGCTGGAGTTCCAGACTTCTGCTACCAGACCTGGCTCTACTCATTCTTTCTGACCTGTACATGCCAAAGCTTCTGGGTTTCTTTGATCCTGGTTTCTGTTCCTTTGACTCACATAGTACCACCTTACTGTGGTAGCTAGCAAGCCATCCTGAAAAGAAAAGAGTGAGGGAGTGGAGAAGAGGGGAGAGACAATAGGTGACAGATTTCTATGATAGCTTTCTCTGTAAGTTTAGAGACAGGGCCATTAGCTATGTATTGCATCCTGATTAGTTTTCTCTAATGTTCTTGCCAACATTTAAGGCATAACTGGTAGAACCTTTCCTAGTCTACTTTCTGTTTCTCTGAGTGCCATGGACCAGGTGATTATAAAAAAGAATTTTAAAAGCTTATGGTTTCAGGAGCTATGATGTCTAAAAGCACTGTACCAGCATCAAAGGGTGGCCTTTTGCTGCATCACAACATGGCAGAGGGTAGCAGATGGTAAGATGAAGCAAGCCACTAGCTCATATCTCTTCTTAAAAAGTCACCAATTCCAGTAGGGAAGTCCCATCCTAATGACCTCATTGTATAAGTTACTATCACATTGCTGGGACCAAATACCCAACAGACAACTAAAGGGAGGAAAAGTTTATCTTGGCTGACAGTTATAGAGGGATTTCAGCCCATCATGGTGAAGATAGAAGGTGACAGCTCTTCACATGAGGACAGACCAGAAAGCAAAAATATTGGTCAGAACCAAAAATGGATATAACCTTCAGAGGCCCACTCTGGTGATCAACTTTTGTCAGCTAGGCCCCATGTAGAAGGTTCTACAAGTGCCACAAGTCAGATACCGAGCAATTATTATTCTATGAGAGACATTCCAGATTCAAACCACAGCTTTTACTAATTCCCCTCCAGAGTACACTCCTCAAAATGCCACCAATTTATGAATTCAGGGATTTGGTTTCTGTATTAGTAGTTCTTCTCACTGCTCTACCTAACAGAAGCAACTTAAAGGAGGAAGGCTTTATTTTAAGCTTATGGTTCATAGGGTGTATTTCAGCATGGCAGGTGTGTTGGTTGGTAACCAGTTCTTGGCTATTTTGTGGATTCTTCCTTCTTCCACCTGTTTCCATCCCCTTTCTTCCACCATTTCAACCCTAATACTAGATAAGAGGGAAAAAAGGATAGAGGGGAAAGGAGACTATGTTATCATTAGACTACTTACTTCCTGATGATTAAGGGCATCGAGTTCCTTGGGGCAAAGTTTGATCTTCACTGTCAGGAGATCTAATTTCTTCTTGTTGTTTCTTTGCGCATGACTACCTAACAAAATGCAAACAGCAGCAACCAACTAACAACGAATAACTCACCACCAACAACAATCTCTCCAGGCCCTAGCATTTATATACCCTCTGAAGAGTCTCCAGAATTCCAAACATTACATAATTGCAGAAAATGTCGCCACTGGCAAAATCATACCTCTACTAGCGCACAAGACAAATCATAGTCAGCCGCTGTGGGCAATCTGAAGCAGCCCCATATCCCACACCTGGGATTAAAACAAAAACATATTCACATAATATTTCTGTGCTTTTTACAGAAACCAAAATTCTCACGACAGGTTGGCAGCAGCAGGAGCTTGCTTGTCACATATTAGAGATGAGGCAAGTAGTGACAGTTCCCTGCAATCACTCTCAAAGGCCTGCCCTCAGGGAGCCAATTCTGTTATCCATGCCTCCTGTTCTAAAGATTCTAAAGCCTTCCAAAAGCAATGTCAATGACTGATGACCAAGCATTCAGCCATCTAAAGCTGTGGGAGAAATTTGACATTCAAACCACAGCAGTCGCTAACACAAGAATTTGGTGGGATGGAAATATTCAAGCTGTGACAATGCTGAAGAACCCTAGAATTACTCTTCTTTGGAAGAATCTCTTCAGCGCAATAGTGCACTTCCATTTTCAGTCTGGGCCCTCCAGAAAGAGAGTCAGACCTTCTCCTTTGTCTCCACACTTCCCTGGCCCACATTCTCCCAAGGCACTGCTTAGAAAATTTCTGTCCTGAAGGAATCCACATGAGACTCATCCTTCTGCTTGTGAGGGTACTCCTTGCTCCCCTGTATTTGGGCGTTCCCTGGTGGGGTAGTCCTATGGACTCCCTACCTTGACCCAAGCACTCACTGTACTGAGCCTTCTAGCTCATTGGGCTCTTTGGCTAACCTAGCAGGGATCATTTGACATCTGGGAACACTGAGGCTTTAGGAAATTGCCAGGCAAGGAAGGGGCTGAAGCCAAGAGGACATGCCTCACGAGGGTCTTCTGACATCCACAAACTTGTATTCTTGGAGAGCTAGTAACAATTTCCTCTACACAGGCTTGTGCCTGTGACAACAGCGGGAAACAGATTGCTTTGAGTCCAATCTGTCCTAGTGGGAAACACGCCAGAGCATCTCTGGAGAGCCTGGGACTGAGCCCGAGTTATTGTCAGGATGTGGCCTAGAGCCTCATTTTCCTTCCTGCCCCCTTTATCTTCCTCTCCTCCTCCCCTGCCTTCTGCTCCATGACCCCACACCCCCTTTCCATGGGAGCTGCAGAACAAGCTGCTCAGAAGGAAGTGGCTATTGATATTGGACTTGGAAAAGTGTCTCAGCGTGCCTGCTCTACAAATCCACTCATGGCTGAAAAGGAGGGCCAGGGTCATTCTGGTGTGTTGTTAGGGACTTAAATTCAAGTGAAAGAGGTACCTTCTTGATTCTCTACCTGTTCTGGGACCTTATTTTGTGGTCCAAGCTGCTTTGGAACTTCTAGGCTCAAGCAGTCCCCCTGCCTCAGTCTCTTGAGTAGCTAGGACCCTATTCTTAGAAAACATAGTGAATGATGAAAACGCAGATCCTTTACCTGGAGTTTCAGTTACCAACAGACTGACCTCGAGCGGCCTTCCTAACTTCATGATCACTGAGTCCTCATTTCTCACTGGCCATATCAACCATACCTAAAATAGGTCCTGCCCGGTCCTCATGTTCCTCCCATATCTGCTTATCTGACAGCTTCATGGGGCACATGGAGAAGGCAAAGCTGGAATCCCAAGTTGAGTGACTTACCCACCAGGCTCATCCTGTATGGGCTTCAGTTTGCTTCTCTCTCAAATGTTGCTAATCACATAGCTGGCTTTCCTTGTCAAATGCCAGTGATGATAAGAGTGATCTGAAAACATTTTTTGTAAAAGGTTCACATCATCTGAAAGCCATTTCTTTCCTTCTTCCCTGCCCTGCTTCTCGTCCTTTCTCTCTCCCTCCCATCCTCCTTCTTCATCTTTCCCTCTTCCCTTCCCTCTGTCTCTCCCCCCCCCCTGCATTTTTGGACACAGGACATCCATCTATAACCCAGGCTGGCCTTACACATAAATCCTCCTGCCTTATCTTCCCAAGTGCTAGGATTACAGGCATGTGCCATTATGCCTACCTCCAGTGTCGCTTCTTATTGGTAAGGAAAACTGACCCATCCTTTAAGGCTCAGCCCAATGGTACCTCCTTGATAACTTGGCTGCAAACGAGAAGTGAGCACTCCTCTCTCAGCACTTGGAAAGTCTTCATGGGGCACAGAGCTTGGAGCCCAGAGGGAAAGGTGCTATGTCTGCATATGCAGCTCTTTTCTAGGCAATGTACTTATGTGGAAGGCAGAGCAGTAGTTCAGCCGTCTTCCCTTTTTATGGATCCCAGTCCTATACGTTGTCAGTTCTCAACAGGAGTGTGTGGAGCTGGGGAGGCAAAAATAAATAAATAAATAAATAAACAAAAATCGATTTTGTGGCTTAGAAAGTAATCTTGGCACCAGTTACTCATGTGTCCCTGTAGACGCTGTGAGGTGAGGAAAAATGTCAGAGTGTGCTGGTAGAATAGCTGAGGAGGGAGGTGATGGGAATCTTTCACATACTGTAAATTAATCTATCTTCTTAACTCTGCTTATTTTTTTTTCTCTCATTTGATTCAGGCTGTCGGTTTTGCCAGGATCTCTAAGGAAACAGAACAATTCTGCCCCATCCCTGACTTGCCCCAAGTACCACACAGATAAGTCAGACAACAGGTTACAGAGCAAGGTGCTTGCCTCCATGTGCCCCATACTTTAGCCACTGAGCAACAGAGGGGAGTGCCAGCCTCTAGGTGCCACCTCCTGGAACACCTCGTAAGAGAGCTCTCTTAGGAGCTGGTGAGATGGCTCTGAGGTTAAGAGCATAGAATGATGACATTAGCTTTTATTCGACTGGAGTTTCCAGCAAGCACATGCTCTTTGGGGATTTGATGACTGAAGTGCATGCAACCTCCCCGCACTGTGTGCAGACGTGTCAGTGAGCCCTGGTGGTGGGAATATAAGACCAGCAGGAGAGGACAGAAATAGTTAGGTGAGAACGGAACACCGCCATCTGGCATACTAGTTTTTGGGGATTGCCTCTGAGTATAACCCTCCAAGAGGACATGCTTTGAGCTGGGGTTGGAGCAAGAACTGGGGTGAGCAATATAGGACTTTTAGAGAAAGCATGGGCCTTAAGGGCTTTTCTCACTCCCCAAAGAAAGTGAGGAATCAGTTACACACATCCCCACACACTGTTAGTGTCCTCTGTCTATTTGTCGTGTCCTAGGAAAAGGTAGTGGCAGGGTTGTGAGCAAGTTTCAGGATTTATTTCCTCTGTGCTCAGCAAGGGCCCAGTAGGTGCTCAGTAAATGTCTGGTGACAGATGGAGTGTACTCTAATGCCATGTCAGGCACTGAGAGGAATACAGAGAGAAACTGGCCCTAGTCCCTGACTGTGGTCAAAAAAGGAAGGATAAGACAAGCTCATAAATAACTTTATACAGGACAGACTGCGGTAAATGCCTTGGGAGAAAAACAGTGAAGCGCCAGGGAGGCGGGGCACTCACATCTGGCAGAAGAGGCAGCAGGGCTCCAGAGAAAACCACCTCCTGGTGCCGCTGAGCATGCTGACCTGGAATACGGATGAGGTTTCGACCATGGCTCAGGAATGTGTGTGTGGTGAGGGCGAGGAGTGAGAACAGGCTGCATTCCAGACCCCAGGGGCAGACTGGGGACCTGAAATTTTCTTCGGAATGTCCCCAGCAAGAGCATAGAGAATAAATCACTGACCATTCAGAGCCTTGCTAGAACTGGGTTTTTTTTGACTTCTTGCCATGGCTCAACCCCCCAATTTAGAGAACAGACTTAGCAGGAATCCTTGCTGGTTCATGGGTTGGTTAGCTCAAACCATAAGTGATAGCCATTCCCAGTGGCCTACCGGTGATTTCACAAAAGCCTTCCTTCCAAGATCACTGTGCATCTAGGAACAATAAAACTCCTTGACCCCAGGAAAAGGCCATGCAAGGACCAATGGTTGGTTGCTAGCTTGTTCCATCTATCAGTCATATGACTGATATGAGCCGTTGCTGGGCAGCAGTATGATCAAGTGGTGACGGGGGGCCACATTATTTTACTGAGTTTGTTTATCTGCTTATTGGCTGCCCTAAAACTACACAGTGGGGAGTTGGGTGGTAAAAGTCCTGGTTGTGCTTTACATAGGCAAGAGCCTGGGAATCAAATCCATCCCTTTCTCTGCTCTCTGCTTCTTTGTTCCCTAGTCTTTGACCTAGGAGGTCAGTTGCTGTTAACTGATGTATCAAATGGTTTTCTTTAACAAGCTAGTATTCCATTCATCAGACATTTTCAAATGTATCATGTCATTGAATCTTCAAAAATAGTCTTCTAGGTGGGAACTGTTATTTTTCCTTGGCAGATGACGAAATAGGCTGAGAGACATTAAGGGCCTTATCCAAAACACACCTAAAAGGGTGAACTTCTATCCCCGGTCTCCTAACTGCAAGTGGACCCAGCTGCAGAGAGCTTCAAGTTTGAGAGTTTGAAATTAGTTATAAATCATCACAATTCAGGAACCAAACAAAAGAAAAGCTGAAGTGCAAGAGCCCCCAGACTAGAATCTGCTATTGTAGAGACAAAGTTCATCAAATGGGAAGAGAGATCTTAGCACATCAAGTTCAATATGGAGGCATCTAGACGTCTCCAGAATATTGGGAGAGGGTGAAAAAGGAACTCTTCCTCACCTGGGATCTTTCCTGCCCACTGTGCTACTTCCCCAAATCTAGCCCATCAGGGGTACACAGGTGACAGCTCTGCTTACAGCCTCAAGACTGATGTGGCCAACCCTGATCAAATTGAATCCACAAATATAAGTTACCTGTAAAAAAGCAAGAGTCAAAGTAGATGGCACTCTGCTTGTGCGTGTGTGCATGTTCGTGTGCTGGTGCATGTACACATGTGTGCGTGTGGAGGCTAGAGGAGAACCTTGGGTATCATTCCTCAAGTTCCAACCACCTCGTGTTTTGAGATGGCATCTCTCATTGGCCTGGAGCTCACCAGATAGGCTAGGCTGGATGATGAGCAAACCCCAGACATCCTCCTGTCTCTACATCCACAGCTCTAGGATTACAAGCCCACATCATCAGGTTCATATGATTGCATGGTGTTCAATGTTCAGTTATCACCACAATCAGTTTTAGAACATTTGTCATCCCCCCAAATAAATATCATACCTGTTATCTTTGACATCCAATCTTTCAGCATCCTTTGCTCCCCACTCCCCAGACATAGACAATGACTAATCTACTCTCTGTCTCCATGGATTTGCCTATTCTGGACATTTCATATAAATATTATACAATATGTCTTCTTTTATAAATGGCTTTGCTCACTTAGCATAAGCTGTTTTGAAATTCAGCCATTTTGTAAGATGGGTTGACGCATTCCTTTTTTGTGTGAAAAGATATTAAATTATACAAGTATTCCACATTTTGTTTATCTGTTCTTCAATTGATACAGTTGACAGTTTTTAAAGGAAATTCTTTCTAATTGTTTTTAAAAAATATATTTATTTCTGTGTGTGTGCACATGTGTGCAATGTACCATCGCCACAAGAGTGTGGAGGCTATAATACAACTTGTAGGAGTTGGTTCTCTCCCTCTACCGTATGAGTCCCAGGGATTGATCCCTGGTTGTCTGGATTGGCATTAAGCAAGTCTTTTTTTGCCCACTTGTTTTTTTACCCACCGAGACATCTCACCAGCACTGACAAATTGTGAGTGAGTGTGTGGATGTGTGTATGAAAGAGAGGAGAGGGGAGCGCTATAATATTCTTTTGGAGACTATGTGTGAACTTGTGAGTATATAGGAAAGCAGGTGTTTTTTTTTGTCAAGTTGACATAAGCTAGAGTCATATGGGAAGAGAGAACCTCAGTTGAAAAATCCCTCCATGAAACTGGCCTGTAGGCAAGTCTGTATGGCATCTTCTTGATTAGTCGTTGCTGTGGGAGGATCCAGCCAGCCCACTGTGGGCAGTATCATCCCTGGTCAGGTGGTCCTGGGGTACATAAGAAATCAGGCTGAGTGAGCCATGGGAAGCAAACCAGTAAGCAGCATTTCTCCATAGTCTCTGCTTTAGTTCCTGCTTCCGGGTTCCTGCCCTGACCTCTCAGTGATGGAGTGTGATGTGTGATTTCAAAGTCAAATAAACACTCTCCTAAGTTGCTTTTGGCTATGGTGTTTATCAGAGCAACAGAAACTAAACTAACATAGGCTGCATCATCTCTCTTTTTCAACCCCAGCTATCCAGTATGACAGTTATCAGAACCATCTTAGTAATAAGTGGTGTCTCATTGTACTTTTGAGTCATATTTCCTTAATGATTCACTGTGCTAGATATCTTTCTTTGTTACTAGATAATCTGTATATTTCTCTGGTGAAATATCTATTCACATTCTTTTCCTTCCTAGAACAGGATGGTATTTTTATTGTTGACTTGTAAATGTCCTTTATATATTCTGCATACTAGAATCAGATAATTTACAACTATCTTCTTTTATTCTGTACATTGTATTTTACTGTCTTGGTAGGGTCTACTAATACATAGAAGGTTTAAATGTTCAAGAAGTTGAAGTCACTTAATTATTTCTTCCGTTACAAAGCTTTTACTGTCATATCTGAGAAACCATTGCTAAACCCAAAGTTGATATTCTCTCTCTCTCTCTCTCTCTCTCTCTCTCTCTCTCTCTCTCCCACACTGGTATACTGGTATAAAGAAGGAGAAATTCAACTTTATTTCTTACACGTGGCTACACAGTTGTCTTGCAACATTATTTATTGTTATTTTCCCATTGAAAGCTGCTATCACTGTTGCCAAACATCAATTGTCCATAAATGTATTGGTTTATCTTGTGATTTTTTTATTTTAGTCCATTTATCTATATATTGGTCTTTTGTTTCTGGGCACTGTTGCTTTGCAGTATGGATATTGGTAGATATTTGGGACCTGTGGGCACCTTCAGAGGAGTTCCTGATTCTTGTGTCCTAGCACATGAACCTGGACCAGATTAGTCACTTTTCTAGCTTCTGCGATAAATACCCACAAAAGCAGCTTCAAGTAAAAGTTGTTTATTTTGGTTCACGGTTCACTATGGTGGTGGAGGTCCGGGCGTCAGGAGTGTGAGGCAGCTAGGCACACTATACTCATAGTCAGGAAGCAGAAAATGATGTATGCTTATGCAAAGCTTGATTTCTCCTGATTATTAAGTACAAGACCAAAGCCCATAGAATGATGTCATGCACCATGGGCAACTCTTTCTGCCTCAGTTAACCTAATCAAGAGAAATCCCTCACAGCCTAACCTAGGTCATCTCTCACAGGTGCTCCAGGACGTTTGTCTCTCAGGTGACTAGATCATGTCAAATTGAAAATCAGTATTATCACACAGACAAAGGCCTGTGCAGGGACAGTTTATTAGAAAAGAGATGTAATTCCAAGGGAGGACTGAGTTGGAACAGAGGAAGCCTTCAGAAGTTCAATGGCTGCATAAAGCATGAGGGCTTTTGTGTCCTAAGGGAAGAGCTTTATAGATCATTTGCATAACAATTGGCTTTCTATTTTCTTTTTAAATCTTGATTTTTACTTTTTATTTCATCTGTAAGTCTTAGCACCATGTATACACAGTACCTGGGGAAGCCAAAAAGAGAGTGTTGGATTCCCTGAGACTATATTCACAGACAACTGTGAATTGCCATGTGGGTGCTGGGGACCAAACTCAGCTTCTCTGGAAGGGCAATCATGGAACCATCTCTTCAGCCCACAGTGGGCTTTCTTGAGTGTGCTCTGTCCTGTGTAATTGTACACACAACTTTATATATCGCATGCCTCAGGTGCATCTGAAATCTCTGCCCATGCCGGGGTGTGTCTTTTAACTAATGAATGACAACTTATCTTTAGACACCCTGAAGTGCCTCTACACCTGCCCAGATTTACGGGTTTTGAAAGACTTAATGTTGCTAAAATGCCAATATTATCAATACTATTCCCCCCCCCCCAAAACCTGCAAATAGAGATGTAGTAAAGCATGCCTGCAATTTGGAAGCTGAGGTCTGAGGATTGTGAGTTCAAGGCCAACCTGAACCACAGTGAGAGGCAGGCAGTGGAAGGGGAAGTGGAAAGGATTATAAATGGAGGAGTGGGAGCGTGTTTGAACCTTCTATTTGCCTATAGATTCATTGCATAAGCTAGTATCGCAGCCATTGGGCAAGATCTTCTGTCCTGTTCCCCTACCTCATTATGACCAAAATTCAGTTGTATGTGTTCTCCAACTTTACCGTTCTTCTCCAAAACTAATTTGACTTAGAAATTCCAAAGAGTGCCTTAGAAAGCCACATAATTTTAAAATTAGTTCTTGCATTTATGCATAAAGGACCACTGGGATTTAAATAGGACTTACATTATGTTTGTAGGTTTGGGGGTTATGTTTATTTGTTTTGTTGTGAACTTATTTCTTTATTTAGATTGGGTCTTCTGCAGTGCAGGCTAGCCAAAACCTTCCTAGGTAGGTGAGGATGACTTGAACTTCTGATGCCCCTGCCTCCCACGCCCCTGGGCTGGCATTGTAGGTGTGCACTCTCATGCCTGGCTTTGAATGACTTCCTTCTAGTATGTGGTTTATCCTTTCCCATTTTTTCATAATTCATACTTTTTTTATTGGGAACTGGAAATCTGTAGAAAACTTGTGTATTCCATCAACTCTTAGTATTGATCTCCACACCTCATCCCAGTGTTCTTCATGTTACGTCCTCCCTTAGTTCTGACAGCGTAATTTTCATAAAGGTCACCCCTTCAACCGAAGATCAGCAGGAGGTGATCCCAAGGGTGTCCTCACATGCCCTGGGTTTGACTGAGGGCATAAATTGCTCCCTAACCTGTCTAATCAAATTGTGAGTTTTGGGTTTGTTTTTTGTTTTTTTTTTTTTTTTTTTTTTTTTTTTT
>NW_021604701.1:584411-684551 GCF_004785775.1 Grammomys surdaster | reverse complement strand
TTTTTTTTTTTTTTTTTTTTTTTTTTTTTTTTTTTTTTTTTTTTTGCTGTTGCTTTGTACTTGTTTTGTTTGCTGTGCCAATTCCTTAGATAAGCGATTGTGGTTTGTTCTGATCTTGTTACCCATTTTTTTTTGTTCAGAAAACTAGCTAGCCTATAGTTTGCTACATCTCCAAGACATCTGTCATCCCCTATCCATTTGCCTTTCACCTCACCTCCTCTGGTTAGGCCTGGATTTCTCCATTGTCTTAGAAATGAAGTCAATTCCTTTCAGGAGTTATTCAAAACTCTGTTCTATAGCCTGTTTTTCTCCCAGGGCAAAATCTCTGAGACACAGTTTTGTTCTAAGGTCAAAGACAATGGCTAGTTTCTGAGTAAAGCCCCTCCTTCCCCTCAATTTCTAGCTAAGTACTCACCCAATGGGAACACCACTGGTTTAGATCTCCTTGGCTTGCTTTTCCTCATCTAGTACCTGAGCCCCAGTAGGCCAAGCCAGAGGACTTTAGTATCATCAGTGGTGGGTGCTCTATCCCACAAGACAGAAGCTGCATGGCAGAAGGGAGCCCCCGCCTCTGTCTGGCTCCATTACCTGACACTAAACCTGAGCAAGAGGTCACTGAGAATAGGATGAGAAATACTCCCTTGCCACTCCTCCTAAGAAGATAGCCCTCCCACTGGGAGCTGAAGGTGAGGATTCCTGTGTTATCAGGAACAGCCAGGGATGGTTTTTCTGTCCCTTTGTACTGGGAAGGAGAAGGGAGGGAATAAGCCTTCTTTGAACTATCCCAGGCTCAATGTTCCATACTGAAATTTAGTGGATTTTCTTGAATGAGTGTGAGTTTCCCCCATTCTTTGTACACTTTTAGGAGCATTTCTAGGGACTCACTATGTTATAAATGACACCACTTTAGAGGGTGGCTTCAAGGTTCCCATGGCACCCTCCCACATGCCTCCCACATACACACCATGGCCTACCTCCTCCAATGCAGATTCCGCCTATCACAGAAGAACGTTTGTGATGACTAATGACCCATGGTTATCACTGAAGCAAGCAGTTTGCATTACGGTTCCCTCCTGGTGTTATACTAATGAGCAGCAGTCTGTGTCTCTTGTCTCACACAGAATACCTCCACTTCCCTAAACATCCTCTGTGTCTCACTCATTCATCCTTCTCTCCCTGATAAAACCAGGCAAGCCCTGGTCTTTTTATTGTCTCTGTAGTTTTGCGGTTTCATGGTTGTCATATCGAGGCAGGATAGAAAGCCAGGGAAAATTAAAGGGACATGGAAAAGAAATGAAAAGAGTCAATAACTTCAAGACAAGTGCAAAATAAAGATTATCTACAGAGACAGAATTCTCCTTTCCAAGAGATGGCTTACACAAGAGCATTAAAAGTCAACAAGTAAGCCATGCTTGTTTTGGGCCAGAATGTGTGCATCCTTTCGGGTGAGCAGAGAGAGCACTCCTCCTTCATCCTTAAGCCTGAGCAGTGTGCATTGTAAAGCTGGCTTACAATTTCGCTTACAAAAAGCAAATTCTTTAAGAAGAGAAAGGGAACCAGCTCATATAGTTTTACTTAATTTTTAAACTTCCCTTATTCTTTGAACTTGGTTGGAAATTATATCCTTTGAGTAATGCAATATCAAAAGTCATAAAACTTTATGTCTATAAGTAATATTGTTAGTCTTTTCTGGGGCTGGAGAGACAGCTCACTGATTAAGAGCAGTGTTGTACTTCCAGTAGACCTGGGTTTGATTCCCAGTGCCCATATGGTGGATCACAATTGTCTAGAACTCTAGTTCTGGGGGATCTGATGCCCTCTTCTGGCCTTCAAGGGCACCAAGCACATACATGGTATACAGACATACATCACACAAAACACCCCCACACACATTAACTAACCAACCAAATAAATAAATAAATAAATAAATATTTTTAAAATATTGGTCTTTTTAAAACACATTGTAAATATTTCATTTACAACATTTTCATCTCTTACTTTGTTAGACTTTTAGGCCAATATTTAACCACTATCACCACCACCCTGGCCCAATCTTCTAAAACCCTTGTTAACAGAAAGCTGCAGTGACCCTCTCCTTCCTTCATTTCTTTTATATTGATTCTTTTTAAACTAGTCAGTCAAGAAAAGCTGTGAGGTCAGACCCCAGCCAAAGGGGCAAAGATACACTCACCACCAGCATTACAGTAAAAACCAAGTTCACGTCTTGTCTTGATGCTCTTGCTCTTCCAAGTGCCTCCTTTTGATGAAGAGTAAAGTTTGCCTCTTGAGACAATTCAGTTGGATTGGTGGTGTCTTTGTGACCCCCCCCCAATGTTTTTCTAAAACAGCTATTGTTGAGACACTCATCTTTCTCCCTTTCTCTCTTTCTCAGTGTCTGGAATTAAATATAAAGCATGCACAATTTCTACTTTTGTTTAATAAAGTCACTAAACTTGCTCTATTCCAGTTCATCTCAAGATTCTTCTCTGTGGCATAATGAAGGACACTGCTTTACCTGAATAGAATCTGCTAAATGGGACAACCACTCCGGCTACAGGGCTGTGTTGTTTTCTGTCTCTGATAATATATACATTACATGGTCTGTAGCCTTCTCAGATTAGCTTCTTTAATTTAGCAGTTTGTGCTTGTGGTTCATCCATGTCCTTGCACAGTTTGGTAAGTTAATTCCTTTTTGCTGTATGTAAATTCAAGTTTTCATTTGGGCAAATATGAAAGAGCATGACTTCCAGATCATATGGTAAGAGTATGTTTAGTTTTGTGATAAATTGCCAAACTATCTTCCCAACTGTCTACCATGTTGTATTCCTACCAGCAGTGAGAGTTTCTGTTGCTCCATATTCTTGCTTGGGTCAGGTTCTATATTTTGACCATCGAAATGTAAATATTAATGTTTCACTATTGTTTTAATTTGTAATTATCTAATGACATAAAGTTGAATATTCTTTTTTTTTTTTGAGACAAAGTCTCATGTAGGGCAGTCTGGTCTCAAATTCATTTACTACATGGCTGAGAATAACCTTCAACTCCTGATTCTTTTGCCTCCACCTCCCAATTGATGGAATTGAAAACTGCCCAGCTTGAAGGGTTTTTTTTCCACATATTTTTATTTGCCATCTGTACATCTTCTTTGTGAAGTGTTCAGGTCTTTCATCATCATCATGATAGATAGCATTGTCATCACGTGTGTGTGCACGTGTATGTGCGTGTGCGTTCCACCGTGGATTTCCAGGATTGTACTCAAGTGGTGAGGCTCAAGAAGCGCTTTACCTGCTGAGAGCCATCTTGGCAGTTGCTATTCAAGTCATTTACCTATTTTTAAGTCACGTTCTTCATTTTCTTATAGTCCATTTTTGTGACTGTATATTTGAGGTTAATAGCTTTTATCAGCTGTGTATTTTCTAAACACTTTCTTCCAGTCTGTGGCTTGTCTTTTCATTCTTTTGATAATACCCTTAACAGAGCAGAATGTTTACCTTTTTTAATCCTTTCTGTAGTACTAAAGTTCAAACCCAGAGCCTCAAGCTTTCTAGGTAAGCATTCGGCCGTGGAGCCATACCCCTAGTTTAGATTTTCTTTTCTTTTTTTTTTTTAATGCAGCTATCATATCAATGATTTCTTTCATGGATTGTGCTTTGGTGTTGTGTCTAAAATGTCATTGCAATGTAGACTCACTCATTATAACAAATGTTCAGCTCTGGTGTGATGTGTTGATAGTGGAAGAGATTCTATGAATACAGGGCTTATTTGGAATTCCACAGTTGCTACTCTTTTTCTATGGATCCAAAAATTCTCAGAAAACTAAAGTTTGTATGTTTGTTTTGGCTTTTTGTGACAGAGTCTCACTCTGTTGTTCAGGTTGATCTGGGATTCATTCTCCTTGTAAACTAAACTGCTCTCAAACTTGAGGTAACCCTCCAGGATCTGCCTCTTGAGTTCTGGAATTACCGGTGTAAGCCACCATACCTCACTAAAATCTATGCATTTAAGAAAAATTGTAACGGTCTCGATGAAGATGGGTGTCAGTATTATAAGGAGACTAACGATCGAGGGCCAAATACTCATCACTGTATACAAGGCATCTCGTTATATGGTTTTACATTTTAAAAAAGATTTATTTATTTTATGTATGTGAGCACACTGTAGCTGTCTTCAGACACACCAGAAGATGGCGTCGGGTCTCATTGCAGATGGTTGTGAGTCATCATGTGGTTGCTGGGAATTGAACTCCGGACCTCTGGAAGAGCAGTCAGTACCTTTAACTACTGAGCCACCTCTCCAGCCTGTGGATTTGCATTTTGCATTTATATCTGTGAACAATTATGAGTTATTTCTTGTGTGTGTGCGATCCATATTTCTTTCCTTCCTTTTTTCCTCCCTACCTCCTCCCTCCCACCCCTCTCTTTTTCTTATTACTTTGGCAAAGGGATGTCCACTTGTTTGAGCACAATTTATTGAAGAGATTTCTTTGCTTCATCATGTTGCTTTGTTGCTTTCTCTTAGAGCAGTTGTCTGTATTCAAGTCAGCCTATTTCTGTCCCACTGATCTGTTTATTTTTCACAAACAACCCAGTCTTGATTGCTGCAGATTTATATGTGGTTCTTATTGGACTGTGTCAGTCCTCCGGCTTTGTTTCTCTCCTTCAATATGGAGTTAGTTATTCTGGGTCTTTTGTGTCTCTCTACATAAAACCTTAGAATTAGTTTTAGTGATATCCAGAAAATAACTTTCTGGGATTTCAATTGGAATTGCATAGTCCTGTAGATCAACTTGGGGAGAACTGGCATCTAGGAAATATCGAATTTTCTTGTTGTGAACAGAACGTATCTTCTCCATTTATTATTGATGTCTATCATTACGGTTTTATAGTTTTCTCCATACAGATATTGTATAGCTCATGTCAAATTTTCACTCAGATGTTTGATGCTTTGGGAATGCTAATATATGGTGATGTATTTTAAAAACAATGAACAAGTTATGATTAATATAGAATAGGTTGTATATATATATATGAGTTTGAGGTAAAAATAAAAAAATAAATCTCACTTTATTGTGGAGTGTAATTCTTTTTCTACATTGTTGGATTTGATTTTGTCATTGTTTGATTTTAGCATGATTAGGATCATGCTAGCTTCATAGAATGCATTTAGAAACATTCCTCTGACTTCAAGAAAACTGGTATGTATATGAGTTTGAGGTAAAGGTGTACTAAAAATATGAAACATTTCACAATGTTGCCTATCACCCTTGTGCAGGGACCACACTAATCTTCTCTGTATTGTTTCAGCTTTGCACGGTACTGAGGAAAACATCATGTGTCTTTAGTTCCAAACTCCACTTCTTCATTGCAGTTGGCTTTTGTATGTCAACCCTGTGTCCTGCAACCTTGCAGTAACAATTAGTTGCAAGAATTCTTTGGTTTTCTTCAGACTGCCTACCTCTATGATCATTTGATCTGTGAGCAGAGGCTCTCCCTTCTCTGTTCATGCTTTACCCCTTACTGCATTCTCTTCTCTGTAAGGAATGGAAGCAGTGTTGAGAGGGGACCTCCTAGTCTTTTTATTCCTGATCTTAGTGGGAAAGCTCTGAGAGTCTCGCCATTAAGTATGTTTGCTGTAGATATTTTATAGATTTTTTTTTCTTTTGGTGTGTTTAACTTTTGTGATAGGGGTCTAGCAATGAAGCCCAGTCTTGCCTTGAACTCAAAATCCTGTAACCAGTGTCTGGAGTGTTGAGATTTACTTCTGGTTTGCTGAGGGCCTTATTGTGATGAGACATTGATATTTTCATCAAAGCCTTTCTCTGTATCTATTAAAATTATTGTGGGTATTTTTTGTTACCTTATTAAGTGATTGATTATGTTAATTAATTGATTTTTTAAAAAATGTTTTGTTTTTGAGACAGCATCTCTTCATATAACTCTGCTGGCTTTAAACTCACTTTGTAAACTAGACTTTTCTGAAACTCCTAGGTCTGCTTCTCGAGTGCACTGATTGATTTTTGATGCTGAACCAGCCCTTCATACCTAGCATAAATCTCACTTCATTGTGAAGTATAGTTCTTTTTCTACATTGTTGGATTTGATTTTGTCATTGTTTGATTTTAGTATTTTTAGTATTAGGATCATAGAATGCGCTAAGAAGCATTCCTCTGTCTTCAAGAAAACTGGTACTTTTTCCCCCACAAATATTTGATAGAATTTGCCACTGAAGCAATCTGAACTTGGTGTTTTCTGTTTGGGAAAGGTATTAATTAGTGACACAGCTCCTTTTATAAATATAGGACTATTCATATCGCCTAGTGCTCTTTGGGTGGGTTTTGTCGGGCTGTCTTTGAAGCAATTGACTGGTTTTGTCTAGGGTGTTGATTCTGAGGGCCTCGTGTTGGTCACTGAATTCCTCCATTGTCCTTTTGGTGCATGTGCGATCAGGAATGATGCCCTCTCATTTGTGACATTGATAATCCATGCCTTGTTTTTCTCTGCCTGGCTTTAAAGTGTATTGGATTTTTATTTGTCCTTTTTGGTTTTGTTTTACTTAAATAATTTTTCTCGTTAATTTATTTATCTATTCGCTTTACAGTCTGATCAAAGCCCCCTCCTTCCTTTCCTCCCAATCCCCTTCACACTTCCTCCCCGACTCCCCCATCCCCCCTTTTCTCTAAATACTGAGGATTCTACGAACAGCTTTCTTTTATCCACTTTTGCTGTGGTCTTCGAGTAGATAGCATGTGATTCCTTTTCCATTAAAGTGGTTAATGTGTGCTTTATGGCCCATAAAAAGTTACTATTAGCTAACCTTTGTCAGCTTGTCCTCATTGAACTTTCAATAATCAGTCAATTACGATTCATATTTTCACACTCTAGTGCTGTTTTCTGCTTATGAAACTTTCATGCCTCTTTTCATACACATTTTCTTTGTGAGTCGTGGTCTTTCCATAGTGTACTGGCTGGTCTGACTGGTCTCAGAACTCCCCAGCTCAAATAATCTTCCTCCTTCAGCAGCCCAAGTACCTGGAGCTACTGATGTCTGCTACTGCAACATGACTGGAAGCTTCTGCTACTTTAAGTTGTCACAGTCTGTATCTAGTGTCAGTCTCCAGTTTTTAAGGGCAGCAGTTTGCCTTTGGACTTCTCTGCTGGACATAAAAAGAAATGGGGGCTGGAGAGATGGCTTAGTGTTTAAGAACACTATATGCTCTTCCAGAGGTCCTGAGTTCAATTCGCAACACCCACATGGTGGTTCGTAACCATTTATAAAGGGATCTGATGCTCTCTTCTGGCATGCAGGTGTACATGGAAGCAGAGCACTCTTGCATAAAATAAAATAAAATCTTAAAAATAATGTTTTTAAAAATGTTATCGATGTAGTTATCAACTTTTCCCTTGGTGCTTTGAGGTTTTTAGTTTGTTGGTTTAGTTTTTGGGTCTCGAGTTGTATGTAGGAATTATTGTTGTGATGGTGGGTGTTCGTTTCCATTTGATTTTGAGACCAGGGCTTTCTATGCAGCCCAAGCAGTCCTAATACTCTATATAGCTCAGGCTAGGCTTGAACTCACTATCCACCTGCCTGGGCTTTCCTAGTACTGGGATTGCAGGTGTGCCACCATACCAGACCTTGGTCTTCATTTTCCTTTAAATATTTTATCAAATTTATCAGTAAGGCAACCTGGGCAGGACTTTTCCATGTGGAAGTTTTAAATTTGTTCATTCAGTCTTTTTGTTTGTTTTAATGTATTAACATTTTCCTTCTTCTTGAGCCCATTTTAGAAGTTGTTCTTTCTAGGATTTTTCTATTTCATTCTATATACCTCCTTTGTTTCAGTATATTTCTGTATAATCTATTAGTTTCCTTTTATTTTTATAATGTCAATAAGTGTTAAGTCTTCTCTGTTTTTCTACTGGTCTATTCAAAGATTTGCCCTCACTCCCCAAAATAACTACTTTCTGGTTTTGTTGATTTTTCTCTATTATTTTTCTATGTTCTTATTTATTTCCTCTTTTATTTATTTAATTTTTTTTTTGCTTGCTTTGGATTTCTTATTTTTTAGTTTCATGGGCCATTTTTTGGTTTGTATTTCCCATATGTCACAGCTGGTTTTCTCTCTCTGCTGTTTCACTCGCTTCTTTGGCATTAAGTAAATATCTTCTTTTTAAAAAAGATTTATTTATTTATTTCATGCATATGAGTACACTGTAGCTGTCTTCGGACATACCAGAATAGGACATCCGATCTCATTACGGATGATTGTGAGCCACCATGTTGTTGCTGGGATTTGAACTCAAGACCTCTGGAAGAGCAGTCAGTGCTCTTAACCGCTGAGCCATCTCTCCAGCCCCAGTAAATATCTTCTAATTCATAACATAAATCCCTCTAGTGATTTTTCAACTACAGTATTTTTATCTCATTTTTGTTTTGACATTTTAGACTTACGATGTTTTTGTTTGTTCCGATATTAATATTTTTGAGGGGTGTTTTCTCAATTGTTTCTTAATTGACTTGAGGGCTATAATATACATTTTAGCCTACTTATCAGTTGCTTTTTTGTTGCCATGATAAAAATACCATGACAACATATTATAAAGGAAAGAATTTATTCTGGCTTGTGGTTACGAAGGAGGAATCTATAGTGATGGAAGAGACATGGCAGCAGGCAGCCAGAGCAGGAAGTTGAGAGATCACGTCTTAACCTCGAACGAAGCAGAGAGAGCAAAAAGGAAGTGTGGCTAGCCTGTGAACTCTCAATATCACCCCCGATTGGTGTGCTTCCTTCAGCATGGCTGTACCTCTTAGAGGTCCCATCCCATCCCTAAACAGTACCACCAGCTGAGGGCCAAGTGTTCGAATATGGAAACTTGTGGGAGACGTTTCCCATTCAAACCTGGTCCCCATAGGCTCAGGACCATCTCATGATGCAAAGTGTATTCAGTCCAACTTCAAAAGTCCTCATACTCTTTCACAGTTTCAACATTGTTTCAAAACATGAAGTCCAAAGTCACTTCTTAGACTAAAGACAATTTCTTATCTGTGATCCCCTGGAAAACAAGAAGCAAAGTACATACTTCCACCATACAATGTACATTACCATTCCAAAAGGGAGGGATGAGGACACGGTGACGAAATACTGGACCAAAGCAATACTGAAACCCAGCAAGGCAAATACCAAGTCCATAGCTCCATGTCCACTGCTTAGATGGCCCTGCTCCTCCAACACAGCAGCCTGCCACCTCTCTGTCTCGCTCTGTCTCTCTGTCTCTGTCTCCCTCTGTCTCTGTCTCTCTCTGTGTCTCTGTCTCTTGCACGCACTCTCTCGCTCTCTCTTGCTCTATTTCCCCCTCTGTTTATTTCTCTCCCTGTTTCTCTTTGTCTCTCCTTTCTGTGTGTGTCTCTCTTCTTTCTGTCTCTGTCTCTATCTCTGTCTCTGTTCCTCCCTCCCTTTCCCTCCCCCTTCTCTGGTTCCACCCTTTGTATGCAGCGTTCCTCAGCAGATATTCCACAACTCTGGCATCCCCAACATCTTGGGGTCTCTACTGCAACTTGGGGTTCACTATCATAGCTGCAACACAATGGCTTCTCATGGTCTTCTGCTCTCTCGGGGCCTTCTTGTAGTAACTCCAACACTGCCACACAGTGCCTGACTTCAGTGGCTCTCTGAAACCGTGGGGGTAAAATGCACACTTCCCTTATGTACCTTCTATGCCTCCAAAGCCAATACTGATAAGTTCAGCTGCTAGCCTGGGATGGACCCTCACCACTTTGAATCACATTAGTAGCAGTTTTCTCCTGGTGAAGCAGTTACTTTCTAGAAGTGGAAAACCTCCTAGGCTTTCTCTTTATACCAGTCAGAAGCTTAATTGGATGGGTATTGTCCTGGGGGCACCCTTCCCCTTGTTGGAGTGCAGGCGGGGATCTCCGGAACAATTACAGCGTCTCCTAGCACACGCCCTGCCAGCAAACGTTAAGCTTCCCAGTGATTTTTCTCGACAAACTGCACATTTTATATTTCTTTCTGCCTCACTATTCTTTTCCACTGAAGACCTCCATAAGCATCACCAGTAATAACCATGCCATGAATTTGACATTATGCTGTTTGAAATTTCCTCAACCAAAGAAGTTAGTCCATTACTTCTCATGTAGCCTCCAGCAAGTTCTTACGACACAGGCAGAAAGCAGCCCGATTCTTTGCCCAGATATCACAGGAGTGGCCTGTACTCCAGTTGCTAATATTGTCTGAAACCTCAGGAACCCCACCTTTATTGTCTGCATTTCTCTTAATACTACTGTCTTCCAGGCGCCTACTAGAACATTCCATTAAACTCTGCTTACAGCATCCAACTGCTTTTCTAGTCCCAAGTGCCAAAATCTTCCACACATCTCCCAACTAACTTCTCTATGTTCATTACTTTTCTGTCGATGTGCTAAAATACTGTGAGTAAGGCAACTTACAGGAGGAAGAGGTTTATTTTGCCCTCCACTTCTAGAAGGAAAGGCCTTAATAGCAGGGAAGCCACGGAAGGAGGTGAGCAGAGGAGGAAGCTGAGAGCACATCTTCAACCACAAGCAAGAATGATAAGAGAGCACACTAGGAGGGAGGGAGGGGAGGCCAAGAACTCTCAAAGGATGCCCCAGTGATACAGTCTCTCCAGCAAGACCTCTCTTCCAAAAGGTTCCACAAAGTTCCAAAACAGCACCATCAAATGAGCAAGTGTTCAAATATGTGAGTCTCTGGGGGACATTTCTTTTTCAAGCCACCATTGGGCTGACAGAATCTACTACACTCAAGAAAGAACAGTGAAGGCTAGGAACGAATGTCTGCCCATGTACATTCCAAATCTAACAATATCTGTTTATGATTACTATTTTATATAGTCTTACATCTTTTAGAGAAAATACAAGAAGAAAGGAAGAGTAGAACAGATTGTCATCTATCTGAAATGCCACTACTGTCCCCCCATTTCTCCCAGCATATTTGACTTAACATTCAGTCATGTCCTTACACAGCACATGCTCACAGTAATGCTTTGATCCTAACTACCTCCTTTATGCTGAGTCAAAACAGGTTTTATTTATTTATAATACAGGGATAAAATATAGTTTTATAGTTGTTACTTGTGAAATTGCTTTTTAAATCAGCTAAATAAAAAACACAAGTTTTTTTATTAAAATTCCCCCCACATACACTCTCTCCAAAAATTGCTGGGTCCAGAGAATGCAGGCCCTTACAGATGCTTGTGAGTCACCTGATGTGGGTGGTGAGAACTGAACTCTGGGTCCCCTGTAAGAGCAGCAAGCACACTTAGCCACTGACCCATCTTTCCTGCCCCATGAACCCAGGGTCTTGTGTCATGGTAAGCAAGTGCTCTACCACTGAGCCACACCCTCAATCCTCATTATAACATCTTTTTGTTGTTGCTTACAGAATTGCCTTTCGTGGAGCTCCTGATCACCTGTGTGACTGTCCAGTGCTCTATTGGAAGTCGTTTCCTTTCAGAGTGAAAGGAAATGTGCCCTTAGTACCGTGGGTCTCAACCTGTGGGTTGTAACCCCTTGGGGGAGGGGGAGTCGAACAGCCCTTTTACAGAGTAGCTGAAGACCATTGGAAAACACAGAGATGTATGTTATGCTTTGTAACAATAGCAAAATTATAGTTATGAAGTAACAACAAAAATAATTTTACAGTTGAATCTGTATAGGAGAAAGGCTGCTTCCACCAACAATGAAGTGTCTGTTACACTGACGTGGGGAGATGATGCTCCTGGGGTGGAATTGTCACCATTAGACTGGGAGGTGAGGAAGAGGGATACATGTTTTTGTGGCGTCGCCTATCTAGAACAGTCACACAGAATGTGGTTGTTGGGGTGGGGGGTCTGGGGACATGAATGGGGATTGCTGTGGACTGTGGTGCAGATGCTACAGATTCAGTGTCCTTACTGACATTTAGTAGATTTCCTTGGATAAATACTCCTCCATGTGTGTGTACTGAGAACAGTTTCCAGAGTCTTTAAATAGGTGCTTTTAAACTTTTCACCAGTGACATGCCTGCTACACTGGAGAGAAAAATGAGCCACACAGCCATCCTGGAAGTCCCAACCCTTAAGTTTTTTTCCAGGGGAAAAAATATTTCTTTTGTTGGAGACTTTGCCACATATTATCTCTCCTAGAATTCAATCAAGTCCAGATCTGAGATTTCATGCAGGCGCAAATGAAGATGCACAAAATGGCAAGATAGGTTTCCAATATAAGGCTCATTTCAAAAACCAAGTGAAGAAATCATTTGAGGTGCTTTGCAGAGTAGCTGCTCTCCAGAAATCAGGCAGTAATCAGAGGGGAAACACTAGTAATTATGTGTAAATCACTCTAAACCCAGGAACAGCAGAAATAATCTCATCCCTGGGAACTGCTAGAGGGTTATGTTGAGACGTCTCTGCTGTTAATACAACCATAGCTTTGAAATTTCAATTGAAGTTTTATGAAGGTGGGTGGGAGAATTGTCTTTAATAAATGTTGGCAAGAACACAAAATAGCCCTCATCTGGTTTCTCGAAGCACGTAGGACAGGCTGCAATGTACAGCAGACTGTATGGCAGATGCACTGAGACATTGTTCGTGCCTCTGAACTACTTGACCATTGGGAAGTTCATGTCCCTTCTCTCTGCCTCGCTTTCTCCTTCTGCAGCTCCTGCCTCACTGGAGCATGCAGAAACGTGCTGCTCCTGGGACAGGTGCCTTTTAACTAGATACTTTCTCCCCTGTTGGACTTCTTCTCAGCCCCACAATTTGTTCAAGAGAATAGCCAGTTGTGACAAAGGGCAGTACTGCCAAAGAGAAGACACAGCACTAGCAGCCTTTGCTTCTGTTCCCCTCCTCCCCCAGTTTCATCCTGTATGTCCCAGTTCTGAACAGTCAACATCCTTTGTGCCCCAAGCAGACAGCCGTTTTCCATGGCTTTGGGGCTGAAGGGGTAAAATACTGACTCATTTGCTCCCTGGGGACACTCCCTTACTTGCCTTTTCAAAGGAAGTTCAGGATTGATGGCCAGGGGCACAGTGAGGACTGGCTACATGCAGTCTCTGACCACTGCAGAGGTGATGCGACTTCTCCCTTTCTCATCCCGACCTTCACTCGTTACTCTCCCTTTTGTATCAAAATATCCCACTCTTCATCTCTCTGTCTAAACACAGCCTTTCCTCCCACAGCTTCCCAGCACATCTGCAGTGGGGCCTCACAGCTTTTTCCAGAATACCATGAATTTAGACACTGCCTCCTTACATCCCTGCATGCTATCTGTCCCTCCCTCTCCCTCTCCGTCTCTCTCCAAGTCCCTCTTCCCCTCCATCAGTAAATACCTTCTAGTCCTTCTCTAAACAGCCTGGTCACCATGATGATCTCATCTCCTTGACCTTTGACCTTCCTTGTCGTACCAGTTGTCTCAAGACTTACTCTGGGCCTCTTTCCGTAGCAGCCTTCTCTCTTCTCCCAACCCTAAGTACTCTTCATAGAGACAACAGGATTCCCTCTATACCCATCCCCCCAGAATCCAGGCTTGAAGCCTGATAAAAGGCAGGTCTCTTCTCCTGTCAACTAAAACGACAGAGAAGTAGGCATAGTCAGTCCTGTGGAATGTCCCAGAGTCCAAGGAAAAACCTATTGCTGGACCCACCCACTGTGTTCTGTTAAAATGACTGTTTGGTGCTACTCAAACCTCTGGTTGAATAAGGGAAGGAAAGAAACTCAGATATTAAGGTAAACTATTTTACTTTTAAATGTTGACAATTATTCTTTTGCTCTTCAAGAACCTGGAAGCAGGGCTGGAGGGAAGGCTGTGCAGTTAAAAGCGCTTCTGCTCTTACAGAGAATCTGAGCTCAGTTCCCAGCACTCACATGGAAGCTCACCACTGTCAGCAACTTTTGTTCTGGGAGATCCAACGCTGTCTCCTGGTTTCTGTGAGCATAGCGTACTCATAGTGCACACACATACACACCAGAAAAAAAAACACTCATACACATACAATTAAACTAATACAAAGATTTGGAAGCAGTAGAAAATAAACACCTCCCACAGTAACTCAGTTCCCATTCCTGGAAGGTTACTGGCTCAGGGTGACCCATTTCAGTAGCCTACTAAAGGTAGCTGAGCATGGTGGCTCACAACTACATTCCCAGCACTTGGGAACCTAAGGCAGGATGATTGCTGAGAATTCAGGGGTATCCTGGACTATTCAATGCGTTCCAGAACAACCTGGGATATACAGAGTGAGAACTAATCTCTAAAAAAAAAAAAAAAAGGAGAGAGAGAGAAAGAGAGAGAGAGAGAGAGAGAGAGAGAGAGAGAGAGATTTGTATTATACTGTTGTCATAAGAGTAAAGAGTTGCTATATATAAAGTGCTTAGTATAGCAGTTGGTGCATGGTAAGGCTTGATTTTAAAAGCTATCATTAACATGATCAGAAAATGAATCAAGAAACCATTAGGTCCGTCTGAAATTTTCCCTCTGGGTTTCCATTTCTAGTTTCATTCTCGATTTCCCATGCATTACAAGCCCCTGACTGGAGTGCGTGCCCTTCAAGAAGGGATCCTGCTCCTCACTTTGCTAGCCTCTACCCTTGGAGGCTTTACACCCAACCTCAGCCATGGGGCTCTCACTTGGTGCCAAGGCTCTTAGAACATCTGCTTGAAAATCTCCCCCATGCTGTCGTGCTCTTAGTATCATGCTCTACGGGACTAAAAGAAAAAAGGTTTCCAATCTAGATGCTTTGCTCAGCAGTGAAGGCATAGAATGGGACTTATATACCAGATATGAAGTTGTTAGAGCATTCCCTACTAAATACTGGGCTTTTGGCTGGGTATGGTAGTCCACCCACTGAATCCCATTGCATGGGAATATGAAGTAGTAGGGTTGTGAGTTTTAGGCCAGCCTGGGCTACAGAGCAAGGCCCAGTATCAAAACCTAATTCAAATTAAAAGTGGCAATGAATGCTGAGGTTTCATCTATATTCCTATTAGGCTAGTCACGGCTCTGGCATCTTTCAGCCTTTTCTGGTCTCACATTCTGTCCAATACCAGCCATGCACCATGCACCATCCTCCCATGTGTCTGAGGCACTTATTATTTAACACACACTTACATAAAGATAGTGAATACATAGGATCACCGGACAGAATGATGCCTACTTCTGCATTTCTGCGGCTCTGTAGCACTGAGATTTGGGGGTTTGGTGATAGATGGGCCCAATGCATATCTTGGCTCTGCCTTTTGTCAGTTGTGGAGCATTGGACAAGTTCATGTCTCACTTTGAAGGATTACTGTGTTTCTTTTCTATTGCTGTTACAAAACACCGTGACCAAGGCAACTACAGAAGGAAGGGATTTTTTGGGCTTGTGGTTCCAAAGGGTTAGGTATCCATAATGATTGAAACAGCATAGCATCATGGACAGACATGGTGACTGGAGCTGGAAGCTGAGAGCTGAGGAATCACATCTCAAACTACCAGCTTGAAGCAGAGAACGTGAACTGGGAATACGGAGACATTGGAAACCACGCAGCACACCCTTAGTGATGTAATTCCTCCAGCAAGGTCACATCTCCTAAGCCTCGCCATACAGTGCCACCAACTGGGGGTCAAATATCTAGATTTCAGAGACTATGAGAAATATTCTTATTCAAACCACCATGGTAGGTGGGTACCAACAGAGTCCTAATCGATGGCATTTCCTGTTTTTATGAATCATGATTTCATCTAATCCCAATACCCAACTGATACTGTCTAATGGTGCTGGAGCAAGTTCATTTTCTCTGCTGATTGACTCATTAAAAGGCAATAAAGAAGTGTTACTGGAAACGTTGGGAAGTCCTGGTGGAACTAACATATGATTCCAGGGAAGTCAGAGTCTCCTTTTGAGGTTATGTTGTTAATAAAAAAATTTGGAAACGAACACAAATGGACGCTCAAGGACTATATCAGAGTTTTAAAAGAAAAGCCCCAGGGCAGACAAGTTGTGAATCTTGCATCTACCTGGAGGAGGAAAATGGAAAAGAAAGGAGGAAAAAGTCATGGCCTTTGAGACAAGCTGACATAGAAGTCAGCCACATGACAGGGAGAGAAGAGTAAGGAGGCTCAAGGCATTAGGAAGTTTAAAGGAAAAATCCCAATGTAGGCAAGCTGCAAACCTCACAACTGCCCTTGCGGGGAATGTGGAAAAGTGAATTGGGGGCGGGGCAGCCGTTTGAGATACACTGGTGCCAGGGGAATCTCAAGGTGTCTTGTAAGGAATGTATTAGTGGATGAGAATCCTAGGAAGGAAAAGTGCATCACCTTATGGTGAACCCACCATCCTAAAAGTCGTCCCTTAGGTAGGTTCTTGACCTGACTGACTAAATTAGCTTTTAAGGGAGGGACCAAGAGCATGTCACCACCTAGAGGTAGATTCCATTCTTCACTGTAACCAGAGTTTTGCTCCCAGAAATAAAAAGGAGACTCCATAGGGGAGGGGCAGAGTAAAGGTGGATCCTATGTACAAAAGTTAACACAGAATGGATTGATCAAAGATGTACTTATAAGAACTAGAGCTTTTAAAGTTTTAGAAGGTAGCATAAATCTTCATAACCTCGAGTTGGCATAGACTTCTTAGACATGACACCAAAGGCGCAAGTGGACAAGGAAAAAATTAGATGCACTGAACTCTGTCAAAAGTAAAAAAAAGGGGGAAAAATGTGCTTCAAAGGACACGATGAGAAAAGTGAGATGCTCTCCTAACAAAGAAAAGTCCACAGCCGGATGACTTCTTTCACTTGTGAATTCTTCCAGACTTTTAAAAGAGTTAACACCAAGTTTACTTAAATGACTCAAAAAAAATTAAGGGGAAGAAAGAATCCTTCCAGATTCATTCTGTGAGGCCAACATTACCTCGAATAAAAATAAAGCATCCGAAGACACTTCGAAAACAAAATTACAGACCACTGTCCTGAATGAACAAGGTGAAAAGCTTCTTCACAAAATGCTAGCTAACTCACCCCAGGTGATAAACAGTCACCTTGATCAAGAACGATTTCTCCAAGCAATGCAAAGCAACATAACAGATGCAAATCAATACAGTATCCCCCATCTTTTCCTGTGGAAACCTCTCAGCAGACTATGTCTAGACACCCTTGGGTAAATATCAAAGGAATCAAAGCCAGCACACAATGGAGGTTCCTGAATACCTGTGTTCACTGATCCTATAGCCAAGATAATAGAGTCAGTCTAGATAGCCATCAACAGGTTACGAGGTAAAGAAGATGCAGTAAGCCAATCTTGACGGCACAAGGTCAAAACCTAGCTAGGCTGTAGAGTGAGTTCAAGGCAAGTCTGAACCACTTAATGAGGTCCTGTGACTAAAATGAAAATAAAATTGGTATATATACACAATGGAACATTATCCAGCCATGAAAAAGAAAGTCATTTGATTGCGGAAGAAAGGCTGAAACGCCTAATCTTCACTTTAGTGAAATAAGACAAACCCAGAAAGATGAGAATGACATATTTTTCTGTCATATATGGAATCTATATAAAGATGAAATGAAAATAGAAGATGACTATTAAGAAGAAATAATCTAGGGAGTGGGGAACGGAGGTGAAAGAGAAGATACTAGAAGGTGAATGTGACCAATAGTTTATGGGTATGTGAAAATGTCACAAGCAAAACCATCTTTTACAATTAGTTTACTTTAACTTTTTAATCTTGCTTTTAAAATCAGGTATAAACCAAGAGCCGTAGTACACATTTATAATCCTAGCACTTGCCAGATAAAGGGAGGCAGAGTTTGAGGTCACACTGGAGTACATAGTAAGCACCACAGCAGTCTGGTACTTACTCATCAACATGATGAACCCCTGTTTCAGAACAATCTATACACTTAATTTAAGTGTTAGTGGCTCAAGCCTGCCATCCCAGCAATTGAAAGGCTACAGCAGAAGAATGGTAAATTGAAGGTTAACCTAAGCCACAAGGTTCTGTAACTCTAATTGCAGGGTCTCTGACGCCCTCTTCTGGTCCCCACAGGTACCAGGCACACACAGGGTACACAGACATATATGCAAATAAAACACCTATAAAAGAAATGACCAATTTAAAAATAGGAAAAATCCAAATAATCTGTTCCAAAAGTAGATATACAAGTGAGCAACAAACATGAAAAGAAAACATTCAACATCATCATCCTTGAGAGAAGCGTGAGTCATAACCACATGAGGTACCACTTAACTATTACCTTCACCAATAAGATGACTATGATCTCTCTCTCTCTCTTTTTAAAACAAATTGTATTAAAGTCAGGCATATTAGGAAGCTGCTCTCAGGCGGGTGAGGTCACTGGCCCCAAGGACCAGGGCCAAACAAGTCACCATGGGGAAAGAGAGAGGAGGGAGAGAGAAAGAGAGAAAGGGCACAAGTGCAGAGAGAAGAGGAGAAAAAGATGACTGATTTTTGTGTTGTTTTTGTAGTACTGGGGTTTAAACTTGGGGCCATCTGCACCTTAAGCAGGAGCTCTATGATTGAACCACATCCCCAGCCCAGTCCAGGATGGATGTAATCTAGTAGACAGACAATAAAAGGTGTCGATAGAAATATGGAGCAATTAGAACTTTCAGACATAGCTGGCAGGAATGTGAAATGATGCAGTCTCTGTAAGGAACAGAATAGTAATTCTAGTAGTTCCTGAAAAAAAAATTAATCAAATGACCCAGGTTACCATATAATCTAGATACTTCCCTTGTAGATATATCAGGGAAATAAATGCATGTTCACATAAGAGCTTTTACATAGTACTGATAGGTGTTCATGCTATAAAGTGAAAATAGCCCAGATTTCCTTAGGTGTGTGAGTGGGGAAGCAAATCCACGTGAGGGAAAACTCAGTTATAAGAAGGAATGAAGTAAGTCAGATACGGTGACACATACCTGAATCTCAGCACAAAGGAGGCTGAAGAGAGCAGTAAATTTGAGACCAGCCTGGACTATATACTGAGTTCAAGGTCAGCCTCAAAAGAGAATGAGACCTTGTCTCAAACCCAACAAACAAAACCCCCCAATGAATTGAAGATATGTGCTGTAACGTGGATGAACTTTGGAAACATTGTGCTAAGTGGAAGAAACCAGGCAGAAAGCCTCCAGGTTTTTAGTGATTCCTTTTATGAGATGTGCTCAGGTGAGGAAAATCCATAGAGACAGAGAATAGACTAGTGGGTGCCAGTGGCTAAGGGAGAAAGGAAATAGAGCACTAACAAATTTGGGGTTTCCTTGGTAGGAGTCGCAAATTATCTAAAGTTAAATTGTGAGAGGGCTTCACAATTCTGTGAAGTCCACTGAATTTTATATTCTAATTGGTTGACTAGATGTTATGTTTTCATCAGTTTTCTATCACTAGAACACATACTGAGATAATCACCTTACAAAGCAAAAAGGTTTGTTTCTATTCATGGATTTGGTGTTCGATCTTTGATCAATTGGCCTCATTGTTGAGGGTCTGTGGCAGCCAAACATGGCAGGAGTGCCAGGCAAAGGCAAAGAGCTCATGAATGGTCAGAAGTCAGGGAAACAAAGGAAGAGACTAGGTCCCACAGCCCCTTCAAGAACACTTTTTTCATGTCCAAAAGACACCCCCCCACACTATGCCTCACTCTTAGCATTTAGCTCATTTTCTCAGTGGTAAGAAGCTGGGACCAAGCCTTTAATACAGACATTTGGGAGTCTTACAGATCCAAACTGTGGTGGCATATGAATTATATTTCAATAAAACTTTATTTTTAAGGGAGAAAAGAACTATTTAGAGCCACCATGGTTGACTTGACAACAAATCATCATGAGGTATTTGTGTAAGAATGTGTTCCTTTGGCAATTGTGGCTGTATTGTATGCACACGTGTGTTTCAAGTGTGTGTGTGTGTGTGTGTGTGTGCGCACATGTGTGCATGCATATGTGTAACTGTGTTTCAGAAGATTCTGATCCTGGCCTGACCCTAGATTACATAGGCAAAATTCTCCCTCTGGCTTTCCAGCTAAAGATGAAAAATTTGAATCTACTGTACTTTGAAAAGGTATTTGCATTTTGATTAGACACCATCATGGTGTACAAATTAGGCAGCAATGGATGTTCTGAGTGAGGCAAATTTAAAGAAATAGATTTTCACCATTTATTTCTATTTGCAGACAGGGCTGCAAGAGGGAAGAGTTGTAAAGACTGTATGTAGTGAGGGGCTGGGGAGATGACTCAGAGGTTAAGAGCCCTGACTGCTCTTCCAGAGGTCCTGAGTTCAATTCCCAGCAACCACATGGTGGCTCACAACCATCTGTAATGGAGTCTAATGCCCTCTTCTGGTGTGTCTGAAGACAGCAACAGTGTACTCATATACATAAAATAAATAAAGCTTTAAAAAAAGACTATGTGTAGGGTATATCGTCACATTAGAATGTCACCACTAGGCCTCCTGCCAGCTATCCTGAACTGCTTATTGGATAGAAGACCCAGAGACAGAATGCTAGGCTTTCCCAGTAGAGACTATGCCATCTCAAGTTGGCCTGAACTTCAGGCCACTAACACCAAAAGCAGTGGATTCTTAGAAGAATTAGCCTTGACAAGTCCCCCCCCCCCCGCTTTTAGGTTTTGACTTGCCTCAGATGAGGGACATTTGTGATATAATGGAAAGAGAGCTGACACACTTAGACTTGTGGCACTGATTGTAAAGTAAGGGACAATGGGTGCGGTCTTAGACTTCGATATCATTCCTGGCTGGACTTAAAGTACCTGAAGTTGAATATGCCTATAGAAAGAAGTGACAATAGCCTGTGACAGCCCCCCTCCTCCCGCCATGCCTGGCTCTGTTTCTTCAAGGCCATAAATTTTAGTTCTTCACTTCTCTAAATAAAATGTTTCAGCTGTTATTCTTTCCTTTACCATTTGGGGCAATTTGTTGACTTCTGCTCAGCTAGCTGAGGATTTAATGGCATTGTAGCATTCGTGTCATCCTTCTTCATTCCTTTAGGTTAGTGTTTGTAGTATCCTAACACCTTTATGTCCCTGTTATTGGTTATTAACTGCCTTTCAACCCCCTCTTGATGAGATAAGATGCTGGTCCCCTTCTCTGTATCTTTCTCTCTCCATCCAGCTCTCACTGGGAAGCATTTTAGTAAAACATTTGATCCTTATTTAATTTCCTTTTAGTGTTTTTCAGATCAAGTTTCCTGTAGACAAGGTTGGCCTCAAACCTGCTATATAGCCAAGGATGATCTTGAACTCCTGATTCTCCTGCTTCCACCTCCTGAGTTTCCAGGATTTCAGGGGTGAGCCACCACTCCTGTCTGGTTCTTATTTTCAAAAGCACTTGTCTTAAAAGTAGACATGAAGGGTGGAGCTGCTTTTCCCTGAGCATACACTATTGTCAAGGGCTGTGCATACACCATCTTATTTAATCCTTGTGGCAATCCTGAGAAGGGAATCATATCAATGTGATTGGAGACATGAGAAAGCTGTGACCAAAACACACATCTGGTAGGGACCCAAGCTGGATTTGAACCAAAATTGGACTCCAAAGTCCCAATCCTTTTCCCAGAGGCCCATGATTCCTCCAGCTTTGGTTTCATCTACAGCATTTTGAGTCCCTTTTCTATGACCAAAGTTTGGACTGAAAGTCATTATCTATTTTTAGAACCCCATAGCGATTCTGGCTCATTCACCAGAGGGCACAGGAAAGGACAACTTAAGAGGGAACTGAAGGCAACTGCACTGTCATGGGATGGAGGGAGTGGGCCATCTGCTGAGATGGATGGCTTAGCTGCATGTCTTGGCAGGCCTCCCTCTCTACCTGGGGCCTAGGCCTTGGCCTTTGGAAGCTAACACAGAAATCTCAGGTGATGTCTGAGGTGACACTGGGAGTCATGTGATAGCACCACCATGCCTCTTCCAGTCCTACTGCCTTAGATAGGAAGCAAATTTTGAATTTTAAAGGTTATATAGCTGACTCAGACCATTGCTCTAGCATTGTAGTCATAGACACATGTGGGAAATTCCCAAACTAACTTTCCCACAGAGCTGTTTTGGAGTGGGGGACAGAAAGAGGCCGGGGGCGGAGAATGTATTTTAGTTATTTATTTGATTAGTTTTTGTTAAATTGGCAGACCATTTCAACCAGAGGCTTCAAGCGGGATTCCCCCAGGGGTCACTTCCGGGCATATAAAAGAGTCTAGAGGTTAGAAGGCCTGGGCTCAATTTTCCATACAGAGGGGAGAAAGGCCATGATAGAATAAAACTATCTAGATTCTTTTTACTCTTCTTCATGCTGCTGTCATAGAAAAACATTTGGACATCCATACCCATCTGATTCCCCGAACCCTGGACCACTGGGTTCTTCCTCTCTGTTGAGACTCTAGGCATCCCCCCTTGCCACACACCTTGGCTACATCCCAGTCTTTCCACTTCCTTGCTCAGCCCTTCTTCTTGGTCCCTGGCTTACCACCTGCACCATACCTCCAAAGTCCTCCCACCCTGCAGCCTGACGCCAGTTCATCTTGTCACCACTGCTAGATGGATTTGCTTATAGACCAGCTGTCTGAGGACTTCCCCAAGGCTTCTATGCCTCTTATACCATAAAATCCAAATGCCACCGTTCAAAGAACTCAGCCAATCTTGGCCCCGTTTTTGCCATTCTCTAGTGGATGGAGAACTCCTTGAAGATAGACAAGCTATGTCTAATTTAGGACTACGGCTGCACAAAAGGTTACTTAAGATGTAGTGGGATCAGAACTTGTTCACTAAGGTCACGAACGAATGAGTGTGACAAGGACATCATGGACTGGGGTATGCCTCAGTGGTAGAGTGCTTTATCTACCACACGAAAGACCATGGATTCCATCCCAGTGTTACAAATAAGGTAATTAAAAATAAGTTGCATGGTTTTGTGTGTAAAAGAGCTGTCATTTGACTTATTTTGTTAAATAGCTGTGTAGGGGACTCTTTTACTGGCTGAATGGGTAGCCTTGGATAAATCTTTCTCTTTTCTGAGCTTCTAATCTTTCACAAGACTCTCAAACCTACACCCAGGCCCAAGTGGCCCACAGAGGTGTTTGTTGATGAGCACATGAAATTCATTTGAAATGCCTGTGTCTGTGTCAAGCACATGCATGCTCTGGTTGTGTACTGTGCCAGTCTATTTTCTCCCCCCCTCCCCTCCCCACACCCCGGCCCATCATTTTCATTAGCTGTTCAATGCCTGAAGGCATTTACATTTGTGACTCTGGGATTAGACAGTGTTTACTTCCCTTTCAACTCTGGCACGGCTGGAATTCTGTTTAACCTGCTTTGAAAGGAAACGTGCTAGTGCTTTGCTTAAGCGGTTTGCAGTGCCAACTAATATCCAGCAGCCAGGCGGGACTGAGCGTGCTTCCTGAAACAGCCCAGGAAAGAACAGTAGTGAGGGCCGTTGGTATTTATGACTTGTGTGGTCAGCTGCACAGGGAGATGCCATTCCATTGAAAGTGATTGTTTTTACATACCCAAGCACAAGTGGTGCCCGTCTACAGTGCAGAAAGGACCAAGCACAGCGTGCCATTGGCAGCCAGCTGGGCATACAGAGGGCATTGGTTGGAAGCACAAAGTATGGATTTAGCCCAAGTTCCCTGGCAGGGTACTCTCCAGGCCAGAGTATTGAATGGGAGTGTGTGCTGGATATGGCCCAGTCTATGGGAGGACTCCACAGAGCCACACACAGAGGGCAGAGGGGGATCAGGGACGCATTTTCCCCACTGAGTTCCTTGGCAATAACCAGTCCCAAGGGCTGCATGAGCTGCAAATCTGCCTGGCCACAGGCCAGCAGAGCACAGCTCCCTGAGAGATGTTAGACAGACACAGCAGCGACTGGAAGGCAGCGGCTCTGCTCCAACGGCAACTGAGCCCCACTCTTTTTGGGCAGCATCTGGGTAAGTAGTGCTGAGAGCTGGGTAGATGGCTGGTGAGTGTGTGGGCCCGTCAGAACACAGAGTCAGGCACTGGGTGAGAGTAGAGTTGTTGATGGCTACAGATGCTGTGCACACACCGTGTTAGGACATGAATGCTGGAGAAGAGCTGTCCTTTTGGGAAATCATAGTGGCCAGTGAACTACAGTGGCCAGTAGTTGTAGGCTCCAAAATGGTGGGTAGGAAGGGGATGGGAGAGAGGGGTGACAAAAGAGAGAGAAAGGCCACATTTCTGACTAAGCCTCATGTATCTGGAACAACTCCAGGGTGCTTCCCAGTGAAGGAGACGATGCTGTGTAGCTTGGCCTCCCTATCTCTGTTCTTTCCTACTCTGCTGCTTATGAATTCAAGGAGACAAATCTCCCATAGTCCTGTTTGCCAACATCAAATAGAATGGAGAAGGTAAACTTTGCAAAGCAACTTCACAGAACACATTACAAAGTCCCGGGGAAATGTTTTGACATGCTTGTTGGCCATGGTTTCTTTTGCGTGACTACAGCCCACTCATGTCAGCCAGGCACTGAGTGATACACTTGGGACTGAGGCCTACAAAGAGTAATGGGCACTTGAGTGGTGGGGCTGTCAGGCCTCACAGGTGCTAAAGGATTATAGGTGCCGGCTGGCTGAGGCTTGGTTGTGGCCATGACCAAAGATTGGGAAGATGAGGGAGGGAGTGTATGTGGAGATGGAACACAACTGGATGATGACTGGGGCTGTGGTATGTGGAGTGTGTGTGTGTGTGTGTGTGTGTGTGTGTGTGTGTGTGTGTTTGAGACGTGGCTGGGGAGCCTATCTGTAGCTGTAGCATGTGGATTTCTTCTGAACAGCTTGAAACCAGAATGCTCTGGCACTGACGGCATGGCTAGGGACAAAGCCAGAGAGCCCAGTGTCAGCTAGGTAGGAGCAGCAGGAACTGGCAAGCAGACTTGTGCCTGGCAGTGGCAGACCCACTGAGGTTTCCTTGCCTTCTCCAGCTAACTTGCAGTGTGCTCACTGGAAGCCACAGAAACCCACACACCAACCTGTATCATTCCTGGCATGCTCAGGGACTCCTGGGGCTCTAAGTGAGTACAGTTCATGAGGCCGGGATCTTAATTGCAGATACACACACACCACACCACACACACACACACACACACACACACACACCATACACACCACACACACCACACAGACACACACACACAGACACACACACACAGACATACTACACACACAGACATACTACACACACATACACACACCACACACCACATACACACACCACACACACTACACACACACCTGCTCCTCTGCAGCTAAAGCTATATCCTCATTGCCTGGTCACACTGCTTACTGAGATAGGAGCTATGGGAGGGATTCTGAGACCCCTGTTGTCTCTCTTTTCAGTACTAAGAGTTCAGAGCATACTAAGGGTTCAGAGAAATTCTGTATCCTGACCATCTTTCCCATCACTTCTTACTAGGGATACCTGAGAAGGTTTAGTACAGCAGCTAGCCAGCACTTGGCCCTTCATCCTTTTGGCTGCTAGGCAACTGGCCAGACCTCCATGGTGAAGGCATCCATTATAGGAGGAGTCTATGTGAGTGATCCAAGGCCAAGCATCCTTTAAGCAACAAGACTTTGGTCCAAAAAGTGGGCCCTGGGCTTTCCTGGCCTGGGACGCTAACAGATGCATACAGGACCACACTCTCCACCCGAGCCCTGGCAAGTTGCATTTGAATAGGAGTCAGCCAAGTCTGAGGCAACTTGTGGTATGAGCAGCCGCAACGCCCGTCTACTCACATTACTTTTGAAAACACTGTGCAGGGGAAGGAAGGCCAAGCCCAAAGCATCTGTGAGCCATATTCAGCCTCCTGGCTGCCAGTTTGTGACTGATGTGAAAAGCAACACTGGGATGCACTTCTCTGTTTTCTTCTTTAAAGATTTTTTTATTTATTTATGTGAGTGTAGGGGAGAGTATGCCCTGTGTGTATGGGTGCCCAAAGAGGCCGAAAAGGGGCATTATATCTCCTGGAGCTGGAGTTACAGGACATTATGAGTCATCCCCACCCCCAATGTGGACTCAGGTCCTCTGGAAATCAGCATAGACTCGTAAGCACTAAGCTATCACCCCCATCCCCAACTGTTTTCTTGGTCTTCTAAACCCCACTTCTTGAGACAAATAAACATTTTTCAATTCAATCCTTAGTGTTGCTACTGAAATGCAGTTGAATTCATTCATTCATTCACTCAATAAACTTTATAAAGAGATGGTGTCTCACGTACACCTGTAGTCTAAGCACTGGGGAGGCTGAGGCGAGAGGGTGGCAAGTTTGAGGCCAGCCTGGATTATGTAGTGAGATCATTTTGAAAACAAAGGAAAGGGTGGATAAAAGCAGTCTTGGTGTGTTGTATAAGCTGGTCTTGAACTTCTAGACCCAACACTCACCCCACTTCAGCCTCACATGTAGTTGGGATTACTGCCCCACACTACCAGGCCTGGCTTTTAACAAACCTTTACTGACTTTATTGGCAAGGGCAGTGCTGGGTTGCATAGATGAAGAAATTAAAAAAAAAACAATAGTTGCCTTTAAGAAATAGCTAGTCTAGTGGGGGAGAGAACCAGAGAACAAGCAATGACTCTTAAGTGTGTATAGGCTCACACAGAACTCCCTGAGAAGGGCAGCCCTGAGGTTGGAAATAGAGGAAGAAGACATTGCCAGGACCAATAGGACGAAAGCGAAGAGAACCAGGCTGAGGAACACACAGGGCTTTCCTGGCCTGGGAAACCTTGGGCAGATGCCGAGAGTTCTGGAGAGCAATGGCGTGCTCAGGCGTTGGCGGGCAGCCCTGTGATGGATGTGTAAGGAATGGAGAGCTGGGAGCGGCAGGAAGTGAGGCGAATCTTTTGGGGCCTGGTGGGCCATGCTGTGCATCTTGACCATTTTCTCTCTGGAGGCAGGAGGGAGCCAGATGAAAGGCTAAAGGGCAGGGGCAGGTCTGTCTGACCTTGGCTTTCATCCACACTGGGGCCGGAATGTGGCAGGTGGATAGAAGGGACAGTGGAAAGGTGCTCACTGGGGAGCCAAATCCCCAGTGCCTAGGCTTGTTCAATCTAGACCTGCAGACTGGGGGGAGCGGGGAGGGGCAGTGAGGTGTGATGATGTGCTGGCCAGCTTTCTGTCTTTGTGACAAATGCTTGTAATAAACAATTTATAAGGAGGAAAGAGATATTTGGACAGATGATGTAAGAGGTTTCAGTGCATGGTTGGCTGGTCCGCTTGCTTTGAATCTGTGGTGAGGCAGAACATCCCAATGGGAAGAAAAGCTGCTTACCTTAAATCAGTCAAGAAGCTAAGGGCCCCACCTACTAAAGGTTCCCTATAACCCATCAGTGTTATCAGCTAAGAGGAGGGATGTGTGACACTGCTACTACAGCCACTCCTGGGGACTCAGCTCACTGTTTCATGGGGGCTGGCTCCCATGGGCATCTATCTACCATCAGTCCCCATTGGGCATCACAAAGGTGACACATTCAGAAGCAAAGTCCTGGCCTTGTCTCCCACCTTTGCTACAATCCTCCACATCGCTGTCGATGTCAAACTGAGCTTTCCAACTGCTCAAAACCCAGATGACCTCAATTATTTTCTCCCATCCTCCACGTTCAAGTCACGTTGTTTCCACCTCCAAAATATATCTGGAACCAAATGACATGCTGCCACTTTTGTGGTCTGTGGCCTGTCTGTCACCTCTGACCTGGAGCTCTACAAGCATCCTGTGGGATCTCCTGGCATCTGCCTCCCTGATCCTTTCTTACTATTCTCCACCCCACAGCCAGTGTGCTCCTGACGGAAAGGAGATGGGCCCCTTGCCTTGGCACAAACCCTCTCTGGTAAGCTCTCTCTTTCAGGTTACTGGTGCCCCTGCGTGTGTGACCTTATGCTGACATTCTGCTCCTGGTCAGTCACTGCTCCAGCCACAGTGGCCTCCTTGCTGCTCCCTAGACAGCCTCCAGGGCCTTTGCATACACTATTGCCTTTACCTGGAGGCCTTTCCTCCAGGTTCCCGCACAGCTCCCTCCCTCCCTTCATTGAGAACTTTGCATACTGCTCCATAACTAAACTTCCTTGGTTCTGCTAAGAAAGCAGCATCCCAGCCCTCTCAGCTCTAGAGCTCATCCTTTGTTTCATGGTTCTCCAAACTTCTCGCTTACTACATGCTTTAATCAGTTGTTTTCTTTGTTGCCTCTCTCGCCCCCAGAATGCAAGCCCCAAGCAGCAGGTGCTCGTCCTCTGCTACCTTCTCCCTATGGTTTGGATTGTGCCAGGTGCATAGAGACTACTGAGCAAAGGCCTACTGGATAGAGAAGCAAACAAATAGTGAGGGTCGCTAAATTGCCCTTGGCCACCTCTAGGCCACATGACATAGAATTCTCAGGAGTAGATTGTTTAAGGGCAGCAGAGATTCCACTGGATTATAGGAGTTAGCAGGCCTAGCCAGAGTAACCTTGGTCTAGCCCCTTTCCCTCACTGATCTTCAGTTTGCTCATTTATAAAATGATTACAAACACTGGGATGGGAGACGGTGAGATGCTTCAGAGGGTAAACCTGAGTTTCATCCCCAGATCCACAGTGGAAGGAGAAAGGCAGCTCCCAAGAGTTGTCTTCCAATATCCTCATGTGCATCAAGACAGACACACACACACACACACACACACTTAACTAGTTAAGCTAGGCCATAGACCAGTGGCATGAGTTTCATCTCTAGAACTACAAAATGTTAAGTAAACAAGTGTAACAGATAAATACTTTATATTGTGATGCAGTATGGCAGTCAGCACTGGAGTCAGACCTCGTGGCATGGGCCTGGTATCCTGCTTGTTTGGGAAACTGATGTGGGAGGATCAGAAGTTTAAGGTCTGCCTAAAGCTAGGATTCAGAGTGAGTTCAAGGCCAGCCTGGGCAACTTAGAATGACCCTGACTCAAAATAAAAACTAAAGAAAAGGACTAAAATTGTAGCACAATTATAAAGCATTTGCCTAGCATGCACGGGGCCCTACATTCAGTTTCCAGTACTGCAAAAACAAACAAACAAACAAACAAACAAACAAACAAACAGTGTTTTGAGTCGTTCAGAGGTAAAATGAGCAACTGATCAACTGCCCTTGCCACTCAGGCCTGGAGACGGAAGGCAGAGATTTCTACCCTTGTGATTTCCCGTTTCTTTCTGAAACTCTTCTAAAACAGTCTTATCTTCAGCCTATATCTATAAATAATACTCCATTACAGCTGTTCAAATAATAATGGGAAAAAGGGCTGCCAGGCTGCTGCATTCAGTTGAGCCAGCAGTGCTCCCTGAAGTGGGCTTGGTTCTAACCAGAAGGCCTCGGACAGGGCAGTGGCCTGAGAGACACCAGTGGTGGGATGACAGTCCAGCCCACTTCTCAAAGCCAACATGCCCACCATGTCTGCTGCTCACGTGGGCCCACTTCCTCTCCTAGACTCGGTTTTCTTATCTAGTCTAGTCAGAGCTTACAGTTTACCAAGCACCTGTCACTTAAGATTTAATCCTCACTGTAACTGCATCAGCATCCTTGGGACCAGTAATCAGAGAACACAGGCTCAGGGGCAGTCCCACACAACCCCTTCCTTCTGTAGAAATCACCAGATACTTGTTCACCAATGTCTAGGCTAGAGCTATGAGAGAGAGAGAGAGAGAGAGAGAGAGAGAGAGAGAGAGAGAGAGAGAGAGAGAGAGAGAGAGAGAGAGATATGCACCATTGTTTCTTTGGCTCTATGTAGGCTGCATGCAGGTGGAGCCTAGGGAAGGGAACACAAGCCAGGCCAGATGGAAGTCATCACTATCCCACCGGCTCCATGAGGCTGAGCAGAAGGGAGGTGCCTTCCCTGCCTAGCCCCACCAGGAATGCTGAGGTTCCTAAGGCCAGTTGTGGGGGGGGCAGGTTACTCTAGGTGATGAACTATTTTCCTTTCTCATTCCACGAGCACTTAGAGAGCTGCTCTTTGTTACAGTAGAAACAGAAAACCAGAAAAGCACAGTGGGGGTTGGCCAAACGTTTCCTTTGTTCTGCTGAATATGAGGACTAGGCAAGGGGTTGGGTGGGGCCAGCACAGGGTAACAAGTCTGAAGATAAAAGACCAGGATAGAATTCTAGCAAAAAACGATGACAATAACTAAACACAAGAAGCACTGAATGCACCCAGTGAGGAAGACGCCCGATCCCTCCTCACAGGTCTAAATCTGCAGCCTTGAGAACTTGATTTTTAGCACCCATCCATCCACCAAACCATCCAACCATTCATTCATCCAACCATTCATTCATCCATCCATTCACTCATCCATCCTATGGCTATGTCACAAACACCCCACAGGTCAAGTCCTGAGCTTCTGGGAACTGTGGGGGAGAGGGGATGAGAACAAAACAGGCAAGCCTTCTACTTTTTTTTTCTTTTAGAACCAAATCTCCTATAATCCAAGTTAGCCCCAAATTTACTATGTACAGTAGGCAGTAAATGTTACAAAGAAAGTAGTGTAGTGTGGAAGGCTAGAGCATGTCAGCCGTCTGTCGACAAGGATCTAAGTGTGAAGGTTGAGAGACGGGGCTCATGAACATGTATGTATACAGGAAGGTCCTGGCACTGAGTGTCCACTAGCAAGAGTGGTAATAGGGTTAAGCAATGGTTGGCTGGTTTTCAGTTTCCCTGGAGGTTGTCCTGTCCTGTCAGGGAGATGTCTGGTGGTTGGTTCTCTGCACAGCAAGCTATCCTCAGTGTTCATGAGCCCTGCTCTTTCACACGACGAGACTCCATCTCATCTTTTGAGACAACACAGGCACCATCACAACCTGGGTTGAACACCTTTATTCATTACATGCTTGGGCCTCTGGTGCACTGATGCCAAGTATACGCTTAGTACCTAGGGAATGCTTACTGAATGAAGGAATAAATGGATGACTGTGGTTTCTCTGCTTCCTCTGCTGACTGGGTCATCCCCGCCCCTGGACAGATGCTCAGCTTATCTTTCATTCCATGGGAAAAGCCTCCCTCGGCCTCCTTGCACCTACCTGTAAACCCTTGACTATCCTTAGTGTTCCTCTGTGAAGCCTTCTTGACTTCCCCAAGCAGGGTGGATCCTCCATCCTCTGAACATTCTAGCACACTCTGTCTCCGCTCCTCATCTTAGCCCTGATCACTTTATGGTGTTTGTCTATTTTACTGTCACTTCTCCTAACCTGTGATTTTTCTTAGTGGCAAGTACTATTTTCGTCACCTGTGTACCTCCAGCACTAACCCTTAGAGAGTGCCCAATAAAAATGTATTGAAGTAAGGCTGGGAATATAGCTCAATAGAGATTGTACCTAACATACACAGAGCCCCCAGTTCCATCCCCAGCACCAAAAAGTGGAGTCAATGGGGGGAAAACAATAATGATGAAATTGTTTGTCGGCCTTTGTTTTTGTTTTGCTTTGTTTTGTTTGTTTGTTTGTTTTAGTAGTTTGCTAGAACTGGCTTGTAGTGCTTAGTAACAGCCAATTGTTAAATATTTAGGAATGTGTGAGCCAAATGGTAAACATTCCATCTTTAAAAATGCAATTATACCAGAAAGCAGAAGACAAACGGAAACTGAGGGACAGTCAACAAAATAAATGACCAAAAATATGCAATAGGGGATCCTGGAGTGGATCCTAGAACAGAAAAAGGACTGTGTAGGGAAACCTGGTCAAATCACAGTCATTTCCTATGGCGCTGCACCCAGGTTAATTCCCCAGTTTTGACAAATGCTTGGTAATTACGCTACATGTCAGCTGAAGGGGGAACTTGGTGAAGGGTACACAGGGTCAAAACCATACAGAAAAGAGACTTGTAAGTCTAAAATTATCCTGGAATTTTAAAATAATCTGTTAAGCAAATATACTAAATTATATAAATCTGTAATTAGATAAATCATGTCAAAAAAAAGGTGATAAATACAACTCACTTCCTAATTCTCTTGAAGCTTTCCATATAAGTAGGTCCTTGCACTTCTGGCTCTCCCCTGTGTATGCATGGCACACTGCACCATAGTCCTCCCACTTTGTGCCATATTTATGTCACGTTGGAAGCTCAAAATGGGCCCAAATGAGTGTATTACATTATGGAGATCTGAAAGTGCCACAAATCAGGGCTGGGTTCTTGTACTGGACAATTGTACTGTAGGCCCAAGAAAGTGGTGGAGGCTGGTGGCCTTAGCATGCATGAAGTCCTGAGTTCCATCCCCGGCGGGAGAGGGAAAGGAAGAGGAAGGAAGAAAGGAAGGAAGGGCAAAATGTTAATAGCATACATGAACATTGAAGATGTGATGTGTCTATTGCTGTTGACTTCATGAGTAGTGCACAAATAACTGAGGAAAAATACTCTCAGTACGCATTATGATTTAACAAGGAAGTTCACATGATGACAAATCTGTGAGGGATTAGTGCTTCTTTATTGATTCACTTTCTTCTTACTTATGAATATAAATGAACTATCTACCTAGGAAGAGCACTAGCCTTTCTCCCACAACCAGAGTTTGGCTTTGAATAGAAGGCATCGGCAAAATCAATGAGAGTACTATGGGAGATTCAATCGGCCGTATGAAATCTGCAACAAAGAATACCTATCCCATCACTGCTTATATGTTGTGTGTTTTGTTGTCTTGGGTAAGTAAATGTATAGTGCATGCACACAGTTTTGAGAGACCACTGATGAACACTTTTTAGAGCACCACTGATCCCAGTGACTCACTTTGTCCTTAATTGCATTTAAAAAAAAGAGTATCTATACCTCCTCTGTGCCACGCCACACCATCCCTTCCTATGGAGACCTTGAGGTTGCTCTTTGGCTCAACTGTGTGAAACCATCTCGGTCTCCATTTTACAAATGGGGCTATTGAGACCCAAAGAGGTTAAGTGAGGAGGCCAGGAATAAAACACTACTTATCCCTGCATCCAAAGCTAGTTATTAGTTCTCGTTGCTGTTGTAAAAATTACCATAAATGTTGCAGCTGAAGGCAAAACAAATGCATTATCATATGGTTCTGGAGGTCAGAAGTCCAAAGCGATCTGAACTCATACTTGTATGGTGAGTGGTTTACCCACTGAAACATCTCCCCAGACCTATGCCATCCTTTTGATTAGCATATATTTATTATACATAATGACAGGTTTGTTATTGCATTTTCATATATACCCACATATAAAGTTCTTTCTCTCCTAGTCATGCCCCTTTACCTTCTTCTGTTCTCCTCCCATTCTTGCTTATCCTTTTCCGCCTCCCCGACCTAGTCCTTCTTCCGTGTTCAGGTTTCTATTTGTTTGATTTTGATGACCCAATGAGTTTCATTAGAAAGACCTATGAACAATCCCTCACGATGTTCACTGAGCCTTGGAGGGGGGGATGTAAATAACCTATTTATGTCTAAACCATCACTTTTTCTTATCACCCTTATCAGTTATGGGTCTCCTGAGTTATCTATGACCACTGTAAAAAGAAGTTTCTCTGACCAAAGTTGGTCATTGATTAATCTACGGGTATAAATGTAATTGTTTATGGTACAACTTGTTCATTTAGCAAAACAGTACCAGTAGCTTCCTTACTAAGAGCTATGACCTCTTCGGTCATAGGCTTTTGGCCAAGTTGCCAGTAGCAGGCATAGATGCCTCCAGTAGAGTGGACTTAAGGCTGTGTTCAAAGGTTCTAGGGAAGACTCTGTTTTGCCTTTCCCAGCTTCTAGAACTTGCCTACATTCCTTAGATTCAGAACCAGCCATGGCTGGTCAAGTGTTTTGTCACATCCCATCTCTGCTTCTGTTTCTGTCTTCACACCAGACTCTACCTCTTGCCTTTCTCTTTCACATTAGAAAGACCTCTTTTTAGTCAAGAGCAGCCACTTGGTAACCTTGGTAACTAACCTTTGTGCCACTTGCAAGCCTTAGTCTCCTGTCTGTCCCTTCCTTTCCCAGGGACAGAGCAGTGTGGTGACCTCTGACCATTGTGATGGTCTTTACCACATTGCTGTTGACCTGGGGCCACATTCTGAGCCTGCATCTAGTCACCAGCCATGATCCAGGCCTTGTGCATCTTCTTTCTTCCTAAGTTTTCTTATCACCCTATTCTTAAAAGGGCCGTGGTCTTAGAAAGTGTCCTTCCCACTCTTGCCAGTGGCACAGTCTGTTTATGCTTAGTATTCCACTGCATGCTCTTCCGGGCTCGAGTTCTCTAAACAACGGTTGCCCACCTTTCTCCCTCTCTACACAATGAGCTTTCTGCTTCCAGCCATGAGAAACCTCACCTATTGAGACTTGTCACTCATGCCCCAGAGCATGAAAAACAGACACATCACACCACAGCTTGTTTCTGCCATTGGTCTCGCCAAAATCCATTCCCTTCTATATGCCAAATTCATACCCACCCTTTGAGGCAGGATCTGAATTGCTCCTTGATACAGGCACACTTAAATTGTTTAATTTACTTTTATTTTTTCACAGTTCTTTGTATATGTGCAAGTGTGCACATACACACATGTGCTATGGGGCGCGTGTGGAAGTCAGAGGGGGTGTGGGGGTTGGTTTTCTCCTTTTCCATCAGTAGCACTTATTTTGACAAACAGATCATTTACCATTATGGAAAAGCCACAAACTGGTGACCACTGGGCTAAATAATAGCCACTGATTGGATCCCAGAATAATTAGTAATCTTTCCATGTGGTCTGGATTTCTGGCTCCTTTTGAAAAACAGAAAAATCTGGTAATACTAGATATGCATTTCCACAGGACAGTAGGTAACTGGATTGGGATGGTGGCTTTCCCTCTAGCTAGGACATGTGCTGTCCAGCCCTTCACAGTCCCCACCAGTCCTTATTAGATTTCCCCACCTCTATCATCATCCTGTCGGCTTGGCTCAGAAAGGCATTTGAATGATCTTATCTGAACTATTTAATTCATGCCCAGGTTCCCACGTATACCCTGATCTCTTGTGTCCATATGAAACTCTGAATTTCTTTTGTTACTCTCATGCTGGTACAGACATAGCAGAGTGGTCCATCAATACTAGATGAAACAATTTTCCTCTAGGTGATTCTTTTTTCATTTTATGTGTATGGATGTCTTGTCTGCATGTATGTCTGTGCACCATGTGTGCACCTCTAGGTGATTTTAGAAGTATATGGATTTACTTTCGTAGCACGGGAAGGCATTATATAAGAAGCATTTATTGACAGAAGGTCATATCCCTGAGTCAGAGGAACACTGTGTGAAAAGCATGCTCCCATGTCACTGAGGAAAACTGAAGTGCAGAGAGCCTATACACAGTAGGACTGGAGCCGGAGACCTGACAGTTTCTGTAGTCAGGGCCAAAGACTTTGTTGTATGAAAAAGCTTCTGGAGATTGAGAGGAGATGCCCCCAGACTCTCTTAGAAAGAGAGCACAGACTGAGAAGTTCAGATCAGGCACGTGTCCTGCACCTGCTCTGTGCCTCATGCCTTCTCGGGAACTCCAAGCCTCCCAGTAGCCCACTGAAAAGGTGAAACAGGTGAAGCCAGATTGCTGTTGGGATTTGGGGCCCATTTGATGAGTTACATTGGATTCTGTCACAATTGACAGACACCCCTTGTCTGCGTATGCTCAGAGCTTGCTACTCCCTCATGCCATCACTGGAGTGAGGCATGGGGTGGGAAAACACAGAGAAGTTATGCGTGGCTAATTGTGCAGCAGCAAGCAGGAAGGAATGTGCGAAGGCCAGGGGCTCCCACTGGGGCAGCAGTCTGCTGTCGTGTGCTGAACAGCTGCAGGAAAACTTGTCTGGACCCTTGGATGCAGAGGGCTGCGTCTGCCAGACGTGGGTTGTAACTTGTCTGGACCCTTGGATGCAGAGGGCTGCGTCTGCCAGACGTGGGTTGTAACTTTGGTGGCAGAAAGGATTTATAGGAAGCAGATATTTAAAGTCTAGAAACTTTTCTCTGGAACCTTTGCTTTATTTGCCCCCCTGTCCCCTCTAGTCACCTCCGGCTCTAGCTATTGCAAAGAAAGGAGCTATGTAGGAAGACCTCAGCTGCAGGGTCAAAGTGTTCTTACACATGACATGTCTACAGGCCCATTTTAGGGTCACCAAAATGTGCCTGCTCAGCTTGGTGCATGTATTAAATCTCTGGACCACAAGCTCCAGGCCAGCCATGAAGCGGGGAAGGTAGGTCAGAATGGGTTGAGGATGCTAGAGCTCAGGTAAGAGATTGTCTTTCAGATTCTATGGGAAGCCCAGACTCCATGGCCCAAGTACCTCCTCTGGTCCTAGAAGCACACCCTCAGTAGTTCACTCAGTCTCTTTGAAATCACATAGGCAAACATTCCCTTCTTCCTATGTATCAAGAGATGAAAGTTTGAGATAAGTTTAAGTCTTAGATATTTAAATTCATTATTTATTTAACTCTTAAAAAAAGATCAAGAACTTGAGTTAAGACAGGAAGGCTAAGTCATCAAAGGTCACCCAGGGAGTCAATGACAGAGCCAGCATGCACTCCATGCAGAGCTACCATACCACTTGCCAGTCCCACTTGATACACTGGAGGAAAATGGAGTTTAGGAGGTTCCTAGCATCAGTGGCAGGCCTGGATTTTCCTCTTCTGTTTCTACTATTTAGCTTGCTGTGTGACCTGAGGCACATTACTCACCCTCTCTCAGCTGTCTCCTGTTTGCAAAAAGAGAGTTGGAAATGTCAGCATCCCAAACCTCTGAAAGTCTATACTTTGCAAAGCAGTATTAGTAGGCAATGGTACAGAGGAGGGGATTCAGAATGCCCAGACACAAAGAATGGGAAGGTGATCCCGGTGTGCCTTGGCTTTACGAGGTGGAAATGGGCCTGGAAAGGAGACTTGTCAAAGTGAATCTAGCTCCCAACACCCCCTCAGCAGCTGTTCTGTGAGTAGCCACATCGACCAGGTGATCATGATGCTGACCAGGTTCAGCAAGCACACCTATACACAGTGGGTTGCTGCTGCCACCTAGGGGACAGTGGTGACCCGGAGCTCGGACTGTACAGAGTTGTGATTCAGCCACTTGCTGCACATTCCCTGTCTCCTGCTGGTTTCCGGAGTGGAGAGAGACAGCCTGGCCCTGTTCAGCTGTGGGGAGGGGAATGAGGCAGAGCGTCAAGTGCCGCCTCTGTTTGGGGAGTTATAAATAAATCCATCTGGAAGTGTTTGGGGCTGCGAGCGCTGGGGGCTGGCCCTGCAGTTCAGACCATGTGGCGCATATTTCCATCCACACCAGCCCCCCAGTCCCCAGAGACTGTCTGAGCCGGGCAGGAACGTCTCAGGCCCCACCTCAACAACCAGCCCCCACCCAGGCCTCCTCTTCTCTGGTGCAGTCCACAAGATCGTGGCTGAGCACCACTTTGAATTAGTTCAGTGGCCCCTCGATTTTGTAGCTCAGCAATAGGCAGGGCCTGTGATTGAAGTGAAGCATGCTGTGTTTTTAGGATTACCTTAGCAGGCAGCTAAAGCTGGCCCAGGTACAAAGGCCCTACGAGTGGGTTTGTCCCTTTGTCTCTAGCACCCAGCAGCATGATGCTCAGTCAGAATGAAGCCATGAAATGATTTATTAATGGCTCAAGGACTTAGTGCGCACCCTCCTGTGCTAGACAAGGAAAATAGAAAAGGACAGCCTCAGAGAACTCAGAGTTCAAGTTGTCCCTTATCCATGGGGTGCCAGCTCTAAGACACACAGTGAGTGTCTGAATTGTTATTTCCTTTTTTATGACAAGGCCCAATTGATAAACTAGTCACAGGAGGAGATTAACAACAACTAATAAAGAAACAGAACCATAGCCATAAACTTTGAGAAAAGTTATTTTTAAAAATTCACAATTGTTTGTTTCTCGAATTTTTCCGTTGATATTTTTAAACTACAATGTCCAGTGAGTAGGAAAAACTTCTGACAGTAAAGTCACGCATGCAGTGTGCAGTGTGCAGTGTGAGGGCAGTTTGGGGACAACTGCACTGTTGGCAATTGAGGTCACATAGTTCTTGGCGGTGGGAGGCTCTCCTTTGCAGTGTGGATCACTCAGTGCCCTGACTTCCTGGCCCAAAAATGGAGTCATACTCTAGAGCCACTGTGACAACTAGACATACCTCTACACATTACCAGATATTTCCAGGGGACAGAAGGGACAAGCCCTGGCTGTCAGTCATTTGGAAGGAACTTGACAGGAGTTGAGAAGAAGCTTCTCCAACATGAGATGTTAAGCCAGCCCTCTGTGCTGACAAGTACATTGATGCTATAGAACTGGAAGGCTGGGTTTGCCCCAACGGTATAAAATGATCCTTAATTGCTGGATCAGATCCCAGAAGCCCACAAGACCACAGTCTTACCAAACTGGATTGGAGCCTGGAAGTGAGCACAGCATGGCAGCTAGGGACCTGTTGGTAACATGATTACTTAGGAATGTCCACAGGCTACTGTAACCCAGCCCCAGGGACAGATGACAGGTTGGGTAGGTGTTGTTGAATGAGGATATACTATGGTAGAAGTTGCACTGGAGGTCTAAGCTTCATTAAAATGGCCACAGGCTAAGGTATTGGTGCTACAGGGAACCCTCCTGCCCCCAAGAGATGACCACTCAGATACAGTCCATAGCCAGTTGAAAGTCTTTATTCCAGCTGGCTGGAACTACACTCAGGTATTCGGGACCCAAGCTTAGCCTCAAGTGTTTATGGTAAGGGGGTTTTAAAGGTAAAATCCACATTGTGGTACCTCATCCAGCAGTGGCAGGGGGAGGTCTTCACAAACAGGAAGTTTAACTGAAGCTAAGTTGTTAGCTGGGGCATCGGACCTTAGGTTCCTAGAATAGAGTTAGATAATTTCCACAGGACTATCCATCAAGGACATCAGATTCTAGTTAAAACTAAAATGGCCTCAGCAAAATACAAGATGGAGGAACCTCTGCATTGTCTTGCCCTGTCACATTGGGAAGGGTAAAGAATTGATGGCAGAATATAGGCCCATCATATAGCACATAGGCACTGTGCTGTCTCTTCCCTGCCTCATGCTCCCGTTCTTGGCATGAGCATCCTCATCCAGGGCTTCATCTTGTATTGGGACCATGTCAATAGTGTCCTGGCTGTTCTATTTCTGTTTCTCTGCCCTCAGAAATAATCAGTTTAGTTGTACAGGGGATAGAATCCAAGGCTCTCTCTCCATAGTTGGACAAGTCATACACTCAGCCAAAATTATCTTCTGGCTTTCACCACATCCTACCAACATTCGCCAGTGCCACCTACACCATTCACCATTGCCACCTTGCAATCTGACCTCCATGACTCCTATCACCTGTCATTCTGGTCACTTGGTTCCAGTTAATTTTTTCCAGGCTCCCCGCTTTCCTTGATCCCAGGTCTTGCTGTGTAGCCCTTTGCTCCTCATGGCCTTACAATCATTCAATGTCCTTTGAACTTGTCTCATTGCATCGTGAATGCTTAGGATTCAAGGCCCAGCTGAAATGTCTCTAGGAAAGCCTTCCCCAGTCCCTGAGACAAGCAGCCACTCTCCCGTCTGTATGGTCAGTTCTTGCACTGGCTGGTAAGCTGCCTAGGGGCATCAACCAGGTCTCATTTGGCTTTGCCATCCTTCTCAACCCCCAGAGGAGACAAAGGGAAGGTGCCCCTGACACTGATAGAGTGACCCAGTGATAAGATTCTCCCCATTGGGCCACTCTTCATAGCTGTTTTTCTGTGACTACTATATCTGGATGAGAGTTTTTGAAGGAGCCAATGAGGGAAGGGTTGAGATGGAGGGCCAAGGCCAGGGACAGAGAAGTAGGGGTGGAAAAAGGAAGGACAGAAAGGATAGAAGAGGAATGGGGAGGGCAGAGGCCCGTTAGCAGGTTCCCACTCCCAGGGCATTCTGGTAGCACAGGGTGGGGTAAGGAAGGCTTGAGGTTCTGGAGATGAAGGCAGTGGCTGGAGTGGGTCAGTCAAGTATACAGTTAGTAAGGGGCACTAGTGCCCTCTGGTGGCAAGCATTTCACAGAAGAATGTCCTGCTAGGACCAAATGACAGTCAACCAGGACACCTCTTAGTAAAGAGCAGAAGAAGCATTGAGGTAAGAGCTGCCAAGCTCCTCAGAGAGCCCTCAAGGGCTCCAAGGGCCACTGGGACCCCAGAACTTCCTTACCAGAAGCCTCACTCTTGCCTAGAAAAGGTAGACACAGGGAGAGAAGAGACAAATGCTGAGACACATGTGACATACAGAGCTCATTTGACCCTTACTATGACTTTGTGAGGTACAGAATGGCTCCATTTTTGAGACCAGAAAACTAAGGTCCTGACTAGGTTCAGAGTATTGCCCAAGGACACCCGCTTGAGAGAGTTGGACTCAGGATTCTAATGTAGGTTATCCATCCCTTGTTGAGTGGGCCAAGATCCAGAGGCTGGCAGTAATTTGATCTCCATCCTTTCTGACTTTGGCTATGGGGCTCATTTCTTTGGATTGATTTATGCAAGTGTAAACAAAACACCAGCAGTTTTGCCTAGCTTTGGAATGGGCTCTCACACTCATGTGCTGTCCCTCCACTTTCCAGCTGGGCACCTTTGCTGAGGGGTTCATGAATTGGAAGCAGAGCTTTTAACCTGAGAATCTTCAGTGTGCACAGAAACAGGCAGGGTGTTTTTTGTCATGATATACACCCAAATGTGGGCCCATGCAGCCTGGGGCCAGGCTTTCCATCTGCTCCCTCTCGGCGACCTCACCAGTATATGATATGGCTGATGCTTGCCTGGACTCCCAGCCCCCCTCTCCCCCTCTTTTTTAATTTCTTTCAGATGTCTCCTCCACACTGTCCCCACTGTGGTCCATTGCTTTCACTCAGTGGGTGATGGATGCCTTCTGTCTGTTGGCAGCTGTGAATGACAGGAAGTTGGACAGGGCAAATTGGGACAGCTTTTCTTGGAATTCTCATGTTGATGTAGTTAGGCTAGCTCTTGTAGGTAGAGTGGCTGTTGTCAGGGGCCCAGTGAAGGGGGCAAAATAGCATGTAGCCCCAGTAGAGGCTTGATTCTGAGGTGGGACAGGTTAGCTAGGCAGCCCATGATGGTTGTTTTCTGGACTTGCTCTAGAGTCGGGAATAGAGTAGAATCCTCTGAGTTTCCCAGAATTGTGTGTCCTGCATGAGGGACAGTGTGTTAGAATTCTCCTGCTGCATAGAAGCCTTCTGAAATCTTGCTGACAACAGAACTCACATTGATTTTCACAATAACTTGTAGAGGAACAAGGCACTGGTCCTGGGTTGGGACTTGTGCTCTGGCCAACGTAGTGGGGCAAGATGCCTCAGAAACACCTTCAGAATCTATTCAGAGGAGGGGTAAGATGGGTGGAACTTAGCAAAGCATGTGATACGCACATGGGAGGATGCTGTAATGGAATGTACCATTCTGGATTGTGAATCTGTACAAATAAGAATAAGTAAGATATATGGAGAATCCAATCTGCCTGTGCTCACTTAGGCCTGTAAAACCAGCAGTTAGCAGAACCCAAGCAAGAAAGTTTGTGAGTTTGAGGCCAGCTTGGACTACACAGCGATATCCTGACTCAGCATGGCTGGGTCTGACTTAGGTCCTCTGCATACATGTCTTCGTTGTATAGCTTGGTCTTCATGTATGACTTCTAACAGCAGGAACAGAGGCTGTCTTTCATACCCTTTCCCCTCACTGGGCTGCCCCATCTAGCCTCAACAGGAGAAGATTCACCTAGTCTTACTGCAACTTGATATGCGAAAGCTGGTTGATATCCATGGGAGGCCTCCCCTTTTCTAAAGAGAAGCGGAGGGAGGGGAAACTGTAGTTGGTATATAAAGTAATCAATTAATTTTAAAATCCTGACTCAAAAGCAAACAAAAGAAATATATAAACAATAAAGAGTGCAGCCACTTCTTACCATACTCTGTGGTCCTCTGCATATATGTTAGGGTTGTGTACCTGCAAGAGTGGGGTGCAACCAGCACAGAAGCTCTACACAGAAAGAACCCGGAAAAACAATACCCTCACCTCACTTTCTCTTTTCTTCCCATGTCCTTACAGGTGCCTGCCACTGGGTGAACGGGACTCGCAGCCTGAGGGCAAGGGAGCTCGTGGATGTAGCCAGCACAGGTCAGCTACCAGGGCCAAACTGCGTGGGGAGGGAAAGACGATATGTGTGTGGAGGGGCAAGTAGACAGTAGCCAGGCAAGCTGCCTGTCCTGGCAGCTGCCTCCTCCATTTCCAGCCTCCACCCTTCCTGGACACATCTCTCAATAACATTTCTCATTCCCTGTCACCTTTCTGCCCCTTTTCCATGCTGCTGTTAATAACAGCACTTACTCCCACCCATCAGGTAAATTCCTCATTTAGCTTGCCTATTTCCCTACTCTCCAAGTAGAATGGGAGCTCCTGCAGGGCAAAGACTTTGTTTTGAACACTGCTATTGTTGCCATGTGGCACATAGTAGGTGCTCAACAAACAGTGAATAAATGATTGAAAGGATGCACTGGCTCAGGCCACCCAAGGTGAGATTGTTCTTAGCCATTTGTGGTGGATTGTAGACAGCCAACTTTTACTCACACCTGCTGGCATTGATTTCTTCCAAAAAGGAAGAGCCGTTGCCATGTCTTCAGGTCTTCAGGTGGGGAAGCCTTTGCCTCTCCTGGGATTGTGGTTGCATGATACTTTGTCAGCCTTACCCTGCTGTGTGTTATCTAAGTGGTTGTTAGCAGCTGTGAGGCATTGGCCCTTCCTCAAAGACACCCTCTGTGCTACTGGACCTGCTTCGAAATAAGGAGGATTGGAAGCACTTCCTTCAGGCTCAAGGGCAGGGGTCTGAGAGCTACGTCCCCTGCCATCATGCTGATGAAACGTGTCAAATCCAGATGAGAAATGCAGGTGTGAATACCTAGAACACTGCAGTTGTGTCAAGGATGTTTTAATGATACAAATACTATAAATATTCTCAGCAATGTTTGTGTTCTTCCAGCACTGGTGACGGAACCCAGTACCTTGTGTGTGCTAGGCAGTCACTCTGCCACTGAGCCGCATCCTAGCCCATGAATACATTGTTATTGTGAGCAAAATAAATTCAGCTGCTGTTAAAATCCTCTCCATGGCCACCCTGCTCCCCAGAGGTAGTCACTGTTCTCCACGTGGAGTGTCCCCCTTCTTTCGGATCTTTATCTCTGTGTATAGCTTGGCTTTACATGGAAACGTACAAGCAATTGGTACACCGAACATGATGAACAATCTGCAGCTTGCTTTTCTCACTTACCAATGTCTTGGAAACCTCTGTGTGAGGGACATCTACCTTACCATTCTCATGATAAAACTTTATTTTTTTAATCATTGCAGAGTGACTTGCCATTTCAAAAATAATACAGGCACTCTTCCCCCAGCTTGTCTCTAAGGTCAGAAATCCAGACACTGACTCACGAAATGCCTACTTAACCCTTGTCAATCCTTTTTAAAAAAAATTTACATTTATGTGCGTGCGTGCGTGCGTGTGTGCGCAAACATGTGTGTGCTAAGTGCCTGAACAAGCCATGGTGTGAAAGTCAGAGGACAACTTGCAGAAGCTAATTCTCTTCTTCCCACCATGAGGGGCTGAGGACGGAGCTCAGATCATCAGCTTAGAGTCAAGCACCTTTTCCCACTAAGCCATTTTGCCAGCCCCACCATTTCTTTGTTTTATTTCATTGGCTATATTTGTTGTACATTATATTATGGTATGTAAGGGTATTTTCATACAAATATGTTATATATTGAGTACATTGCATCATACTCCTCCCCCTGCCTGTTCGCTCCACCTTTATATCGGTCCCTTTTGTGAAAGTTTCGCTTCTACTTCCATGTCTTATACGTGATTTTTTTGTATCTATATAAAATCTAGGCATCACAAATGAGAGCAAGCATACGGCATTTGTCTGGCCAAGACTGGCTTAATTTACTTAATATGAGTACCTCCCCTTGCATCTATTTTCCTGCAAATGGTTTAACAACTTGGTTCCATTTCTTGAATTAGGTCATTTCAATAAAATTAAGTAAAAAATACAGGCAGTCCCACAATACCCGGCGGAGGGCAGGTGGGTGGTTAGTGTCTGGTCTGTGCGGAGCTTCGGTCCCTGGCGGACTCAGCTGCCTCTGTCTCTTTAACGGGAGAGGAAGTGATGCAGAGGGGTGGAAAATGGCAGAGCTGCAGATGTTACTAGAGGAGGAGATCCCGTCTGGCAAGAGGGCGCTGATAGAGAGTTACCAGAACCTGACCCGGGTGGCGGACTACTGTGAAAACAACTACATACAGGCTACAGACAAGAGAAAAGCTCTAGAAGAGACCAAAGCATATACAACTCAATCTCTAGCTAGTGTTGCTTATCAAATAAATGCATTGGCCAACAATGTGCTCCAGCTGCTGAATATCCAAGCATCTCAGCTGCGGAGGATGGAGTCGTCCGTCAATCACATCTCACAGACTGTGGATATTCATAAAGAAAAAGTGGCTCGAAGAGTCACAAAATACAGACTGTTGTATTTTGACAACAAATAAGAATACGTCACGAACTCACAAAATAATCACACCTGCAAATATGGAGCGTCCTGCCAGGTATACTCGGAAACCTATCGACTACACAGTTCTGGATGATGTGGGCCATGGAGTTAAGCACGGAAATAACCAGCCTGCAAGAACTGGCACATTGTCAAGAACAAATCCTCCCACGCAGAAACCACCAAGCCCTCCCGTGTCAGGCCGAGGAACTTTGGGACGGAATACCCCTTACAAAACCCTAGAACCTGTTAAGCCTCCAACAGTTCCTAATGACTACATGACCAGTCCTGCGAGGCTTGGGAGCCAGCAGAGTCCAGGCAGGACGGCTTCTTTAAATCAGAGACCAAGGACGCATAGTGGAAGTAGTGGAGGAAGTGGAAGCCGAGAGGACAGTGGGAGCAGCAGCATTGGCATTCCCACTGCTGTGCCCACACCCTCGCCGCCCACTGCGGCCCCAGTTGCTGATAGCCCAACCCCACCACCACCCCCTCCACCAGATGACATTCCCATGTTTGATGACTCTCCGCCTCCTCCGCCACCTCCCCCTGTGGACTATGAGACGAGGAAGCCGCAGTAGTTCAGTATAGTGACCCATATGTGGATGGGGACCCTGCATGGGCTCCCAAGAACTATACTGAGAAAGTTGTTGCAATATATGATTATACAAAAGACAAGGATGATGAGCTGTCCTTTAAAGAGGGTGCAATCATCTATGTCATAAAGAAAAATGACGATGGCTGGTTTGAAGGAGTTTGCAATCCAGTGACTGGACTCTTCCCTGGGAACTATGTTGAATCAATCATGCACTATACTGATTAGTTTTTCTTTTGTTTTCTTGTAGGTTATTACTCCGTCATACTGTGGGACTGTATGGTTAACAGGATTGTTTTAATGTTTAAAATGTGCCCATATTTTCAGGACATGTTTTATGGTATACTTGGATGTCTACCTGTAAGCATAAATTTTGGAGGCAGTTCAGACATTGCTGAAGAGCAATTTATATCAGACTGCCTATAATTGGCTATGCGTATGTACTCACACCTTGATAAGTTTATGACCAGCCTAAAATTTCTGGGGATGTGGGTTATTATGTTTAACAAATCATGGTTCAGAATGCACCATTACATGTCTCAGTACAGCATGGTTACTAACATTGTGTCAGACTAATATGAAAAAAAACCAGAAAACTTCAATGCTGGTGCTGGCCATACTTTTGGTTTCAATTCTTATTTTTTTTAAAATAGTGTTTAAAGCATGCATAAATTTTTATGTATTGAAATATACTTAACAACTCAAGATGCTTCCAATTTGTGTAACAATTATCTGGAGTACTCATACTTGAGTCTCTAAGTTCTCCATGTGAAATGAAAGACTATCTGTAATGTTGTAATTTGTATCTAAGTTTTGTAATGGGTGAAATTTGCATTATAAATTTTTCCATTCATAAATACATAAGTGAACCAAAGGATTTTGTCCTCTCCATTACTGGTTTGCTTTAATCATGTGTGCTTGTGCATATGCATGCACACCTCCCACCCCCCAAAAAAAGGTTTATTGCAGAATTATGCTTCTATTTTCTCAATGCATCAGCTTGAAAATATTTTTAACTTATTCTTAATGTGTCCAAACAGCAGTGCGACAGAATTTTGCAGATTTTTGGAGTTAGACTGTGTCAGAGTAAGCACATGATATTCTGGGGGGTAACATCTGAAGGAGTACCATACCTGTCCTTTGGATTTTAATGAAACTGAATTTACACTGACTCAGTGAAAGGAGAATCTTTTACATATTGTAAAGATGGATGCAGTTCATTTGTGGACAGGCATATTTAATCCATTGCCTGGCACTAGAAACAAAAAATTTTAACAAATAATTGGGAAAGAAACTAGGCCATATATTAATCTGTAAACAGGTAATAAGCAGGTTTGTATTGCAACTTAAATGCAACACATGCACTTTGTGTGTCTCCTTGAGTTAAGGGAGGGTTTGAGGGGTACTCGTGTATAAGACTGCACTGCTTAGGATGATATTAAAGTAGACCACACAAGTGTGGGTTTCTGTGTACTGAGGGTTACAGATGGATGGCAGCACAGTAAGTGATGAGAGCAGTGCAAAAATATTTCTGAAAATTAAAGACCATTGTTCCTATCAAATCAACTATTCCATATATATTTTACCTTTGTTATTTTTGAAGTACTATGTCATTAGCGATCAGATAGCTATATTATGCTTCTTCTTTTTGAAGCAGAATGTTTTCTTCATTTGTAAATAACCTGTTGTCTAAATTTTATCTACAGTCTTTTATAATAAACTATGCTCCTATACAAAGATTTGGATATTGTTAAAAATATAACTACTGTGGATATAAATAGCACAGACTTCAAAATTCTCTGACCTTTAATCCTATGGTAAAACAAATACAAACCTCTTGAATTTTAACGTTGATTATTTATTTGTGTAATGGCTTTACATGTGGGCATTAACAGTGTAAACAATACCACATATAACCATCAGGATACCTTGATTAGAATTTATAGGACTATAATGACACTGGTTTAATTACATTTAAAAAGTTTTCTGAAAAACTTTGCCAATAAAAAAATTGCCCATCAAAAACTAAATAAAAAAATAAAGTAAAAAATACAATCAACCATCATGTTACCTTTAGGGATTTCTTCTCATCACCACCATTACCTAGAGCAGTGATTCTCAGCCTGTGGGTCACGACCCCCCTGGGGTCACACCTCAGATATCCTGCGTATCAACTATTTACATTATGATTCATAAGAATAGCAAAATCACAGTTATAAAATAGTGAGAAGAATAATTTTATGGTTGGAGGTGTCACCACAACATGAGGAACGGTATTAAAGCTTTGGTACCAGCAGCTGGAGGATTGAGAACCACTGCTCTAGAGAGTCATTGTCACATGTATCAATATTCTGTTGCCTTCATTTGTTTGTTTGTTCAACAGTCCTCCTTTGTTTTGCCGAGCCGTTTTCTATGGTCTCGATGTATCAAAGAGTGTTTATCCAGTCAGGCATTGGAGGGCATCTGTAGTGTTTCCTAGGTTTGGCTTTTACGAATAACACTGCTACTGACATTTGCCTAGCAGCTTTTTAGTGGACGCAAGCTTTAATTTCTCTGGGACAGATGCCTAGAGTGCAGTTGCTAGATCATATGGCACTTGCATGTTTAGTCTTTAAAGAACCTGCCAAACTGCTTTCCAGAGTACCCTACCATTTTACATTCCCACCAGCAATGTAGGAGGGATCCAATTTCTAGACACTCTCATCAGCGTTTGGTGTTGTCACGTTTTAGTAAAATGCTAGACATCCGGATAGGTGTGTTAATGTCTCCCTGTGGTTTTCATTTGCATTTCCCTGGTGGTTACTGACATTGAACATCTTCCCATGGGCTGATGTGACAACCATGTCTCCTCCTCGGTAAATGTCTATTTATGTCTTTAGCTCATTTTCTGCTTGGGTTGTTTGAATTTGTAACTGCTGAGTTTTCAGAATCTTTAATACATTTTAGATTCAAGTGCTTTGTCAGACAACATGTTTTGCAAATATTTCTCCTCACATTTAACTTTTTAAAAAAGTGTCTTAATGGGGTCTTCCACAAGGTGAAAGTTTTAACTTTGATAAAGTATAGTTATCCAATTCCGCTTTTTGTGAATTCTTTCGAGTCAGAGTCTTAGAACGTAGCCCAAGCAGGCCTTGAGTTGAAGGATCCTTCTAGCTCAGCCTTTTGTTGGTGACAATTACAGGCCTGGGCCCCAACTCCCTGATATGAACACATTTTGATTATCAGCTATGTGGTCAGGCTTATATGCCCAGCTGTAGATATAAATTTGAATTTTTCTTCTTTTCCTTATTTTCAGATTTTTAAAAAGTTTATCATAGGTGTTAGAGATTATCAGATGCTTTTCTGCATTAATTGACATGATCACATGATTTTTTTCTTCTTTAATATGCTAACATGATGAATTAAATTAACTGTGTAGAATTAGTGTAAAATTCTCTGAACAATCAATCAATAAAACAATCAATAAAACCATTGGACCTGGATGTTTCAGTTTTGAGTTTTAAACTTTAAACTTGTTTCTCTCATTTTTTTTTTAGTTTGTATTTTTTAAGCTCAGGGACAATTACAGGTTAAAATGAAAACCCAAAGTCAGACAAGTGGCAGACCTCAGTAGCTTCCCAGAGGAGAATGTAGGGAAGAAGGAGGGTGCTACGTTGGTTAAATGGGCATGGAGATTAGCCGTATGGCAGCAGACAGCTACATGGTGGGACAGGGGCTTTACAGAAAGAGTAAAGAAGTCCATTGTGTTAGGGAAAACATACTTAGGACAGAGGTTAAAAAGAAGAAGCAAAGTCATACCTTCCTCAGTAATTCCGAGAAGCAGACTGGCTTAGGAAGCAGTGTGGCTATGCTCTATTAGAGACTGTGGTAGGGAAATCTGGGAAGGAAAAATACCATATCGAATTAAAAAGGATAATTATTCCGCCTGTCTCTTTAGCATAGCTTAAGGTCATCCTGCCTTCCGGGAAGTGGTCTTGCCTTCCTGAGGGATAGTCCCTTAGCCAACTGGAATGTTAGGTCTCCATCCAGGCTAGAGATCTATTCTCATGATCAGAAGAAGTTTCCCTTAATGGGATCTTTATCACTACTCTAACAACACGCCCCTCATGAAGAGGCAATCCTAAAATCATTAGGCAGAAAAAGGTGGCTAGAACCCATTTACTCCATGAAAACTTAAGTCTTGTTCCAAAACTGTCCACCAGAAGGGGCTGATGACACAGGAAGAACTCAGTGCAGAGATTTTCAAATCTATTTCTTATAGGGTACATTTTGGAAGTCTATGCTCTTTTTTTAAGGCTCGTTCATTTTATCCAGTGATCAGTGCTGTGTCCATACCACAATCCATTAAGTACTCTGGATTTAATACTTTGTATAGGGAATCATCTTTCATTCTATTTTCTCTAAAGTGTTTTTTAAGCATTCCTTATGCACGCTTCCTGGCTTTAGAATGAGTTTGTTAAATCCAATGAATAATTCCTGTGTCGATTAGGTGGAATAGTAGTGAGCTTATGGACTGCTTTAAAGAGAGCAGACATCTTTTTCCTCCTTCTTGCAACCTTTTTCTCCTTTACAAAGACCACCGGAGCCTGCATGAAAGGCAGCCAGGGCAAAAGAACACAGAGAACTCACCTCCCTGACTTACACGCTCCCCCCTACATTTGTGTCTGTTTGTGAAGGCCTGAACTTCAGTGTCCAGATGTTAAATATTGACTTTAAATCTTTAACAGGCTGTGGGCGTTTAGTCTGTTGTTCAGTAGTATCCCTGAGTAGAGACAATACCATCTTTTCCTGATCAGAAAGAAAAAGATTTGGTCAGTGTAGTCAACATAGTTAAACGCTGTCAGGAAATGGTGGGGTGGTACTTTTCTAGGTAGAGCTCAGGCTGACAGAAAATCATGGTGGGTGGGGTGGGTGGGAATACCAGCGGATAAAGAAGCATGAAAGATTATTCATATCTAACTTTCTTCTGTGGCTCTAGAGCCGTATCATCTGCCCAGTACCATGTCTGTTCAGTGGTGCTGTTAGCCACAGGTACTCACTTGGAAATCAAATGGATCTTGATGCTTGGCTCAGGCTGGAGCTGTCTGAATGAGTCAACAGGCTCTCTCAGGTGCAAACAATAGGTCTACAAAGACCTTCAGCATCATGGGGAAGCAGTTGTTAGCTATAGCTTTCCACATTTTCCCCAAAGGAGACAGTAGGACCTGGGTTAGGGTTTGTTTTGGCTTCCACAAACGTTGTCTGGGCAAGCAGCTCTGCCCCCACCTATGTTCCATTTAGCCCACATCTGGATTCTCTTCTACACGTTTATTGTCTCCAAAGCAGAGGTGGGACCTTAGCTGCAGGCTGTACTCTGTGTTTCTTATAGTCTAAGAAAACAAGCAATATATTACTAATAAATAAAATAAAACCAGCAGTGACAAACACCAAAGGCAGGTGCAAAGCCAATGTGGACTTTAACTGTATAACTTTCTAACCTCCCAGTAAATCCTTCCTAACCCCAGAGCCATATCCACATCATATTCTTGATTCAACTGCACACCCTACCAAGGTTCCAGGGTCCTCTTAGTTGCCTCTCTCTCCTATCTGTTCCAATTTCTGGTGCACATTCCTAATTCATAGCTCTTGCCCCTGTCCCCTGCTCCGTTTTCTTTTGTTTTAGAAACAGACTCACTATTCTCAACCATGTAGCTCTGACTGTCCTGTAACTCACTATGTGGACCTGGTTGGCCTCGAACTCACAAAGATCTGCCTGCCTCCGCCTTCCAAGTGCTAGGATTAAAGGCTATGTCTGTGTCCTGCTCCTTAACTCAAAACATTTCACACACTCAAGCCCCATACCTGTATGTCTTTCTCATTAGGAGCAATTTTACAGCTTTTATTTTTGAAATGGTAAATGTTTGCTATAATGCTCGGATTTCAAAGTCGTTTATGACATCATCGTCTAACTGACCCTTCCTGAATGTGTCTGGTGTGTGTGAGTGGAGGAGGGGTGCAATTTGATGCTGTGGAAAGCCCATCTCTCCATGAACTTTGGAGTCACACTTATCTGAGTCATATAGCCCCTCCCCTACTCTTTAGCGGTTTGTTCCCTGCCTTCGCCCCCATCTTCCTCTGGTCCTCAGTCTCTATCCCCATTAGAAGTGGTAATGAATCGACGCGGGGGCGGGGTGTACTCGTGCGACAATGGAAATAACAAGTGCTTCCAGCGTTGGAAGCATGAATAATGCTGGGATTCACATAGGACTGGAGCCCAGGAGGGTAGAGCAGGCCAAGTGTCCCCTGGCTGGTTTGCGTGAGCAGAACAGCTCTGTGCAGCTCCGCGCGTCACCAGGCGCGTGCGGAGGCGGCAAGAGCGGCGGGCGGTGAGTCATGGTCCCCGCGCACCTCCGGAACTGGAGGCAGCTTGGTACCCAACAGCCCCCGCCTAGTTCCCCGCTCCTCCCCGCTCCTGGGGGCGGACAGGCGGCATCAAGGCTCGATACTGGGCGGCAGAGGGCGCTGCTGTGCAGCTGCTGGCAAGCCAAACCTAGAAGGTTGGCGCTGCCTCTGACTGGGAGGGATGAACAGCCGCCCAGAGGCGGGGCGAGTGGGGGAAGGAACGTCAGGGCAGCCTTGATGTTTTTAAGAGAAAGGAAGTGTACTTCAGAATGATTCATCGCTGCACAGAGTGATGGGACAGTACATCTCCCACCCCCCACAGGAGGATGCCTGTCTAAAGTTGGCAGCATTGTCCTCTCCTCAGAGAGGGTCTCTTATAGAGCGGGTTACCTCTTTTCAAAATGGATCTATCTGCCCAGGGATCTAGCCTGCAACCTTCTTTCCTCTGATGATTGCCACTTGAGGAAAGTGGCCTAAGATTTGAGCTAACAGTAATGCAGGGCAAGAGAAAGTGCTCTACTTATTAGGGACCAAAGTTCCACTGTCGTGGGTTTTTTTGTCTTGAAATTGCTGTGTGTGTGTGTGTGTCCCCGAGCTTTTGCTCAGGGTAGAATCCAGAGCCTTGCGCATGCTTGATAAGTGCTATTCAACTGAGCAGCATCCCCAACCCCAAACTTAAGCTTCATCATTCATTCATTCATTCATTCATTCAGAAAATCTTCACTATGTTCAAAAGCCAGTCACAGTGCAGAGAAGGGAGGAAGCTAAATGTTAGAACAATGATCCTTAGCAGAAAACAGCTTAAACTTGACACAGGGCACCTAAGGAAATACATCCAAGGACTTCATGCAGCACCCTGGAACAAAGTTGTTTTGGTCGCTGATGCATTCTGGGGGCATACAACAGTTACTGACACACAATAGGCACTCATTTGTCCAGTGAATGCTAGAGAAGTCTAGGAGAGTGCATGGAACCCAGAAGAGTCCAGGATGAAGACATTAGCCAGACAGATCAGGGCCAGATAACACAGATAGAAAAGAACCTTGGCAAAGTCCAGAGCTTCCCGTCCTCACCTCCCTGTGCCTCATTTCCCTCATCCAAGGAGAAAAGCAGAGAGAGAGCTCTGGGATCTAAGCTTGCTTTCAGAAATGAGTCCAAGTATGTAGGGTACAGCCTGGCCAGAGCTTCTCAGCCTTTCAGCCAGAGAGGCTGGGGTTTTGACCTCTGACTTAGCTTGTCTTCAGGTTACAAGCTTGCCTATTTTCTGTGCTCCTCCCTCCGTTCACCCTGTCTTCCCTCAAACTCCCACAGAATAAATTATCTGTGGCATGGAAGTCTGTACTTGTGTTTTGCCATGAAGTTTATTTTTTGTATTAATTTGTGTTTCAAAATAAAGTCTTTGTTATTTACAGATTTTTATACTAACATGACTTTGTTGTAGGAAAACAAGTCAGCACTTTTGTGCTAAAAATAAAATAAAAATCCAACCATAATTTCACCGTCCAATGTAGTTCTTGGAGTTTGGAATGCCTTCATTAAAATTAGCACACACTGGCACTCATCTGGATAGAACTGGTATAGACTGAATCTTATATTCCTAACGAAAGCATGTGGACAATGGTCTCCTACCCTCTATCAATAGCTCTGGTGGCAAGACATTTTGGCTGAAAATCTCTAACTGATTCTTTAAGCAGCTGAGGTTCCTCATGCTAAGTCCTTGGGAAAGTTCAGAGGACTTTCTCTGAGCCAGCTCTGCTTCCATATCACAGTATGGATGCTTCCCTAAGTCTTCAATTGGGTTGGGGTTCCACTCTACTTCAGAGGGCCACAATAAAAAAGTGATGAACTCCTTGCTGGAAGGGAGAGCTGGGGAAGGTTGCTTGGGAAGCTATTGCCCCACTTGTCCAAGGGGGAATCCCTAAAACAAGCCCATAGCCCTGGCCAACTCAGATGTTCTCAGCTTCTTTAATGTTCCAATGTAAGTACGAGGACTCTTTTCTATCTTTAGTCATTGCTTTTCACTATGTGTCCAGTCACACACACACACACACACACACACACGTACACACAGCCAAAGCCCCTGCTTTCAGTGTAACATGTCTTCATACAGAAGGAGCTTAAGTGACTAGTCTAAAGTCAGACAAGGGGTCAGAGGTAGATTTGAGACTGGAACATCCTTTCAGACAGTTAAACTGAAATCTTAAATGATTCCCCTTTTCGGAAGCTTTTGAGACACCCTCTTCCCAGTAGGCTGGAATGGACAATTCTGAATCTGACAGTCAAGGTCCTCCATGGCCCCTTGATTCAGCTCAGCTCTTCTTCCCAGCCTGACTTTTCTTTTCCCAGAATCCTCTTCCTCATTCTCTTCCGCCCTGCTTTAGAGTTTCCTTGTCAGGATGAGTTTCTGGGGGTTTAGGGTGGGAATGGCTCAGGCTGGCCTTGAACTTAAGATGTCTGTGATGGCCAACACTGATTATGAACTTGACAAGATCTAGACTCAGACATTTCCTTCCATCGCATTTAGCATCTCCAGTTCCTAGAAACATTGAGTCATGTCCATCCCTCAGCTTCTTTCTGATACTTGATCCTCAGTGCTGCCTCAGATCACCCCAACTCAATGATCTGTGGCACCTCACAGCCAAGTGCTTTTTTACATTCCAGCCTAAAGACAGGCCCTAGGCCCCTGCTTGGCCTGAAGGCAAAGTCTAATATGGCTACCCCACTCAGTGCTCACATAGTTCTATGAGTGCCTTTTAGATCGTGCCTTCATAAGCAAGCTCTAGGCCCCTGGGAGGGGACAGGACAGTCTTAGTCCCCTCTTTATCCTTCACAATACAAACATTTCACTTTGTGCTTCCTCTACCCCCTCACAGCTTTCCTTTCTTTCTTTTTTTCTATTTTAAAAGATTTATTTAGTTGATTAGTTTTTCTTTAGGCAGGTCTCATGTAGCCTAGGATATGCTGCCAAGGATAACCTTGAACTCTGATTCTCCTGCTTCCACCTCCCAAGCTCTGGGATTACAGGTGTATACCACCACTCCCAGCCTTCATTTATTTTTGGAAATCCAAATATCCTCCCTGCCAGGCATGGTACTGCCGGAAGGCTAAGAGCTCTAGACGGTTCAGATCAACAGAGCACTTCAATAACGTGACACCAGCTAATTGATTTTGGGCCCCGGCCAGTAGAAATATTTGTGAAAATGGTTGGCAATTAGGCGGGACCCACCCATTCCTAGAGCAGATAAGAAAGAGGTGTGTGGTGCTGAGGCTGACTTGAGGAGTCCTGGGGACCAGCAAGAAAGCGAAGAAGCATTGTTCCCATTTTCCAAATGAGCACATAGAAGGGGAAGTCGTGATTATGTAGCTGTTGAAAAACAGCATTTCCACTCGTTACCTGAAACAATAGCAGCTGGGAGTGTAGTTCTGAGAGACGGTGATGTCATGGGAATAGCATGGAACAAGCTTCTTGCAGACCATGACTCTTTGACCTGGGGTTTGGTCTCAGCTCTGCTTCTGTCTTGCTCACTGTTAAACCTCACTGGACTATTTCCCTGGCCTGGCCTTGGTTTCTTCCTCTCTGATATGGCAGGGGAGGCAGTGGGGTATTGTGTGAGCAGCTTGAACTGTCTGCTTCTTCCAAGCCCTGGGCGTTTTGGATATGTGACAGAGACAAGCCCAGATCAGGGAAGTTCGCTTGGAAGGTGAGACTCAGACAAGGTGGCTAGAGAAGTGACACTGCCTGGAGGCCAAGGCCTGATCCAGGGTAGGGCTGGTGGTTTGATGACTGTGAAGCTGACATGTTCTGACAGGAACGGACTGAGAAGGTTCTAATATGAACTGACAGGAGAAGGGGAGTGGGAGACAAGGAGGATGGAGATTTCATTTGCTTCTGAGTCCTGAGTGAGAGCAATCTTGAGTCCCAGATTTAGCTCTGCCTGCACACTAAGAGGCTTCAAGCATGTCCTTGCCTCCCTTGGGGGTCTCAGTGCCATGTGTGCCCAGTAATACCACCCAACTTGTAGACCACTACAACAAGTTGCAGTGCTTCAGGTTTCAAATTACCTAGTAGTTTGCAGGGAATTTCTGAACTCTTTGTTTGTTTTTTTGTCCTGGGTTTTGACTGTTTGTTTGTTTCATTTTGTTTTTGAGATGGGATTCCCTATGGTGCCAAGGTACCCAAAGTTCTAAAGCTGACATGGCAAGCCTAGGGCCGTGGTAGAGGTTGTAATGAGGGCAGCTGGAGGAGGGTAGTGAGGGAAAGCCACAAGTGACGATTGCAGAAGCAGCCTTGGGGACTTTCAGAGGTTACTCCTAAGGGTGGACAGTCCCTGAAAAAGAGCTTGCTTCCAGACTCAGCAAAACTTGGCCTTTACAATATTGAAAAAGTGATCTTTAAAGATCCCAGGTCCCCAAACAATCCAGACTGGGTAGCGGTGTGCCTGCAAACCGTGGGCCTCGTGCATGCCGGGCAAATACTGATGAGCCATAGCCTGAACCCTGTATTGAAAAAGTTCTTTTTGCACAGAGGAACTCAGCTGGAGGTAGGGCTTTGGGTTTGGATAAATAAACTCTAAGCCCTGATCCATCAAAGGCGTTTTTCGGATAACCGTAGGAAGAGCTGACACCTGATGAAGGTCTCCAGCGACATAATTGGAGAACGAAGCACATCGTCTGTGTTCATCAACTCACTTCATTCCTACAGTGACCCACACTTTACAGATGAGGAGGTGGGCACAGAGGGGCCGAGGAAGGTGTTCAGATCACGCAGCTGATGAGAGCAGGAGCAGGCAAAGCTCTCTCCCAAACACTAAAATGTGGTGCTAATCGCAGCACCTGTAACTGTCACCAGGAGAATTACAGCTATTTTCAGATCACATTATGGCTGTTGCAGGTATCTCAAAAATCGTTTATACTCATCACTGTGCACTTTGAAATTATGGTAGTCATTAGATCCTTTGCTAGATCTTGTTATATTGAATATATTAATCAAGCAGCACGCATGACTACATTGTAAATTGCGCTTCAGGAGCCGGTCATCAGTTTCCTTTCTGATCCTAGGTAATTTACTTACTGCATTGAAAAGCATTTTTCCTCAGAAAGGGTCGATAAGGAGTACCAGATTGCCAAGACTCTGTATGGCGTGACTGGGCAGGCTCTGCTGCTAGATAACTGGGTGCTGGAGGCTCATAGGTACCACACAGAACACTCCTTCAGGTCCCTCACCTGCACACCCACCTTCCCCAAACCAGTAATGACAACCACCAGGGCACCTGGGCAAGCTGGAGTCACTAGCAACCAGCTGCCATGCTAGCATGGACACTTAAATCTGTCTAAGTTCAGTCTGTGCCCATCATGGTTTCGCCCTTTCTGGAAATTTAGCGCCCCCTCTCTGGTACAGTTCCCTCAAACACAAATGATCTACTTCAGAAAGGGGACACCTGATGGGCAATAGATCACATCACCTTTGTAGCCCTTTAATGCATCTCCACAGCAGGCATTTAAAGCTAGGTCCTTTCCTGGTAGGAGGGGAACCCCCAAGAGCAGGCCAGCAGGGATGTGTAGCCCAAAGGCTACCAGCCTGCCCCACGCTTGAGTCCGCATCCCAATTTCGCCCATGTTAGAGGTTCGTGCTTCCACTTCCTTAGCTGTTCAGTGAGAACAAGAATGATCCTTCCTTTCGAAGCTGTGAAGAGCCTGGGAGACAATCACAGACCTTCTGCTGTACCTGCTCTGGGCTGGAGTGTCAGCCAGTGTCTATGACCTCACAGAGACTAATGCAGAGGGAGCCTGAGGCATCTGAAAGACCTTTGGGAGATACTGGCTCTTCCTCATAGCTGTTAGCAGGATGCCCCTGCTCTAATTCCCTGATGTGTTCAACAGCAGACACTCTTAGCTTCTTCCTGCTTTATACCTCTGCCTGCAAGCCAGCATCAGCTAGGGAGCTGTTTCATTTCTTTTGTCTCTACTGTCTTCCTGTGAGACAGTGTCTCACTTTTCAGCACAGGCTAGCCTTCAACTCTGGATCCTCCTTCCTCAGTCTCCTGAGTGCTAGGATTACAGACAGGAGCCACCACACCTGTTTGCCTAAGAAGCTTTCTTTTAAAATGGCCTGGACCTAGCCTCTAAATCATGGAATTAGACTTGGGGTAAGGACTAAGAAGCAATAGTTTTTCCAAAACTCCTCAGAGGAATCTCAAGTGGAGAGACCTGAGAGTCATGGCCTTGAAAGGAAACGGGTGGTGTGCTGCTTTAGGGGACAAGGAATGGAGTGGGGGACTTGGAGCCCGTGCCCTTGCTCTGCAGACAGGACGAGAAGGAGCAGAAGTGTGGATGTGGAGGGAAGCTATGTATGCCTTAGGGAGGAGGAGGGGGAGCTGGAGGAAGCCACCCGTGTGGGAGCTTGAGCCCAAGCCCTGCCAGGGCAGTGATCTCACTCACTGATTTTCTGTCAGAAAGAAATGGGAAATATGAAGTCAAGAGACAGGTGACACTGTGTTTGTAGCCTCCTACAGGTGGCAGATATGAAGAATGTTAACACATAATGAGGAACACTCAGCCCTGTCAGTTACCCCCCACAAATCCACCCACCAGCTCCCTCATATACATTAGACACCACCTTTAGCCCAACTAAGCAGAAGCCCCCTGTGCACTAGTGAACATAAGGTGACCAAAGCAGGGCCACATGCTGAGCCAACTGCCAGGCTGCCAAGGATGTTTGCTGCCTTTTGCTCTGGCAGAAGACTGCATCAACCTGGAAACTGCACACGGTGGGTGATGGCTAGCTTTCAGTATAATCAGAAAGGGAAATGGCCAAGAGGAGAGTAGCATATAAACTACTCTCCTCAGGCAGAGGTATAAAGCAGGAAGAAGCTAAGAATGTCTGCTGTTGAACACATCAGGGAACCAGAGCAGGGGCATCCTGCTAACAGCTATGAGGAAAAGCCAGTATCTCCCAAAGGTCTTCCAGATGCCTCAGGCTCCCTCTGCATTAGTCTCTGTGAGGACATAGACACTGACTGACACTACATAGGGACTAAGGGACTAATGATAGAGCCAGGCCTTCTGATCCAGTGATCTTTGCTCCACCCCCTTTCATGGCCCCCAACTTTCAGCTTTGGTGCCTAATCTACTTGTGCTGGGAAAAGTGACCAGATTTCTGCTACAGCCCTGTGGCTCTAACTGGTCCCTGTGAGGGAGCCTTGAGTCAGCCTCCAGCTCAGAGCCTGGATCAAAAGCCAAGGCACAGAGCATTTTAGGTTTCAGACCTGTGTGCGCTCCACTATTGTTTGCTTTAGGGCATCTTTTGCCAGGTGAGAGTTGTCTGGCTCCCCACCCCCACAGGGAGGCTATGACTTTAAGAGAGGAGTCAGAGCCATGGGGATCAGTTTCAAGCAGCCCTCAAAAGGCAAATCTGGATTGAGTTTAGGAAGAAAAAAGAAGGGGTTAGCTTTGGTCCTGCCTCCTTTCCCTTCTCAAAAGCTTGCCCCTCCTCCAGCCTACGCCTGGAAACTCACTTCTTTTGGCCTGGAAGTTAGGAGTCCACCAGCAGCCTGGTCCCCTCACCTGGTCCCTCCCCTAGCTCCAGAGCACACCATCTGGAAGACTGCCGAGCTAGTAGCTGCAATGAGTAGGTATGTGTCTGAAATTTCAACTTTCACTTTGTCAAAGTTGTCTAGGGGGGAGGTGGAAAGGGTTCCAGGGCCTCCAAGACCCTTGGCAATAGGTGGTGGTGGTGGGGGAAGAACATGGGTGGACTTTGGTGACTCTACCAGGATATCTGTGTTCAGACATCTGTCGGCCGATCAAAAAGCTTCATCCGTGCAGCCTGGCCCATTTCCACCTGAAGTTACTTACCAAACGCATAATACGTGGGAGTTTGGCAGTGTAGAGAGAGCTTTGAGCTCTGTGCAGCAAGACCACTCAGAAGATGGATTGTTTTTTGTGATTGTTGTATACAAAGGCTCACTATACACTATCCAGGCTAGTCTGTAATTCACCATCCTCCTGCCTTCTGAGTGCTGGGATTGCAGGCCTGGGCTACCATGCCCTGCAGAGGGATTTGTTTTTAGGGAGGATGTTAAAGACCCTGGAAGGCCTGATTAGCTTTCTAGGTGGAAGTCATGAAGCTCGGCATCTTTCTCCTACCCCAGTTCTGAGCACAGTGAGAGCAAGGTGAGATCCTGCCTTTGGTCTTAATGCTCATTTGCTGGTCACTGGTCCTGGTGCAAGCTGGTGGCTCTAAGAGTTCAGCCTTGAATCTCAGACCTTAGAGAGCTGCCATGCCTTTTCATGTGAGCATGGGGGGGGGGGGGGAGGGGTGTTCCATCACACTATCACACACACACACACACTCGCGCACGCACGCACGAGTGCCACTACCACCACCACCCCTTCATAATACAACAAAGTTCTCTATAACTAAAGGACCACTCAAGAATTAGCATCTTCAGCCACACCACTTCTCTGAGCATTCTGGGTGATCATGATCCCAGACAGCATGCCTTCTGTCCAAGTGGTACCAACTCACTCCAGTCACAGGAACTAAGCTCTCAGATGTTCTTGGCAAATATAAGCAATGCTTGGTCCATATAGGATTCTGTGGGCTGGCCAGGGGTCTTGTTTTACCCCTAGTGACCAGAGATACTGGGTTGGTACCTTCTGTGTGAGCAGACTCTGGAGGAACCTGTAGCTCTCAGCAGTTTCTGACCTTGGAAGTCCTCCTTAGTGGCTGAGGTACTGTTCAGGGGCCAGGCACCAGTCTCTTTCAGGAGAGACTGCTGTCAGATGAGATGTGCCTGCTCTAGTGCCAACAGCAACAGCATCTATTATGTCCTTATCAGGTCATCTTGGGACACTGGAGGCTACCGATTCTTTTTTTTTCTCAAGCAAGCTGGATGCACAAAGAAAGGCAGAGTAGGGATGTGGAAAAACGGCCCACATAGAAGAATCAGCTGCCATATTAGGGAGTCAGTGTACCCCTCAGACTCATCAGCAATGGGCACCAAGGGGCATGTAGCAGACATCTCATTGCTGGACTCAGTAGACAAGTACATAATGAATTCTGAAATGACTCCTGGGGGAGAGACATACCAGAGCTCAAGAAGTCCTGGGTTCCCCCTTGAATCTCTGTCACCAACCCAGTTTGTCTTCTCTGTCCATTCCTTTGTCCCTCTTATAGCTAAGATCACTAAGTCCCTTTCTGTGAAATAGAAACCTAAGTCCTTAGAAACTAAGCATCGTGCCTGTTGTCATGCAAGCAAATTTAAAATCAAACCCCAGAAGACTTTACATGAACCCTGGCCTGCTGGGGATGCACCTCAAACAGCCTGAAAACCATTTGCCTTATCCAAGAGCCATCTGTCCTCAACAGACAGATGGCTGGGACTGGTCATGTTGCCCCCTGCCTCCCTGATGAGGTTGCTAGCACCGATCTGGTCTAAGTTTCCCAGGAGCACTGTTGTCACCACTCAGGGGCATTGCTGTTCAGCTACAAGGTTATTTCTGAGCCTGGAAAGGAGTGAGGGATTGTATGTTGTTTCCCAAGGAAACGACAGTGCTGCGTTTTGATTACTCTTGCATGCCTTCCATTTCACTGTGGCTGCTTCTAAGCTCTGGTGATGGGATGTCACCAAGATGAACCCTCTAGTTTCTTCAGGGAAGCCTATGCTGCCCACTTCATAGTGGCCTTGGGATTTATCAATCTTTTTCAGAGTAAAGCAGCACCCCCAAGCAAAAGGCTCAGCTGTGCCTCAAGAAGATGGGGGCAGAGAAAGCGAGACTCCTAGAGATCAATAGAGAACCTGAGTGATTTCATAGCAGTTCAGTCAAGATAGATCCCTATCGTGTGTGTGTGTGTGTGTGTGTGTGTGTGTGTGTGTGTTGTGTACTCATTTTGTTGCCTTTTTGTTCCCAACTTTGTTTGAGGGAAGCTAAAGGTTTCATAGACTATTTTTTTTTCAATGCGGAAAAAGCCATCCCTTCGATGTAAAGCTGAGTAATTCCAGTAAAAGGATCCAAGTGAATGAGGCTTCTGCCCAAGTATGGGAAAATATCCATCCATCTCTCCCCTTAATTAGAAAAATGGCCTTCCAAGTAGTGAGTCATGCTGCCCGCTAGCAAATTGCTCCATCCGTAGTCAGTGCTCCAGGGATGATAGAGGTGAGAGATGGCAGTGACTATGACACAGAAAAGACATGAGAAGGGACTTACATTCCTGATGCCAGCAGCTCTGTGGTCTAGTGTTGCCTGCTCCTCTGCCAAAAATAATTCATTTACCTAGCTGCAGCATCCAGGATGTTGATCCTCTGTCTGAGTTCACCCATGCATTCTGATAAGTGGCATGTTGCAAGGGGCCCATGGAATCAGCCACAGCTATTTGCATAATCTGGGCTTTATTTTTTTTTTTTGGAAAGCATAGACAGCCAAAAGTGTAAAGCACACTAGATCATAAACTTACAGCCAGTGAGCTTTCCCATACACGGGCATTATGTGCATAGCTACCACCCAGTACAAGATACAGAGAGGGTTTGCACAATCAGGAGGTTCACTTTTGCTCCTTCTATCCGGGACCTCTCTTTTGACATGTGTCATGCACTGAAATTCAGTATTTGTAATTGGTATTGTGCTGGGAAATATAAGAAGCAGTTCTGGTGTGTGGGGAGGCGCCCTGCCTTGTAGAGCTTCCCAACTCTATGTGGTGTAAACATTCCCACCGCAGCTGCTTTCAGGCTACCGACAGCTTAACAACTGGCTCAAAAATTTCTGGAAAATGGGAGTAGATGCAGAGACCCACAGCTAAAGACTAGGTGAAGCCAAGAGAACCTCACAAAAGAGGGGGAAGAAGGAGTCTAGGAACCAGAGGGGACACCATGAGAACACAACCCACAGAATCAACTAAGCAGGACTCATAAGAACTCACAGAGACTAAAGACACAATCATGGAGCCTGTATGGGTCTGACCTAGGTCCTCTGCACATACATTATGGTTGTTTATTTTGGGGGACTTTTGTGGGACTCCTAACAATGGGAATGGGGAGTATCTCTGATGTTTTTGCCTCCACTTAGGACTCTTTTACTCCTACTAGGTTGCCTTGTCCAGACTTTATATGAGAGTTTATGCCTAGTCTTATTGTAATTTGTTATGCCAAGTTTGGTTGATATTGCTCTTTTTTTAAAGGGGAAACAGGGGAGTGAATTTGGGGGGGGAGATGGGGGCACTGGAAGGAGCAGAGGTAGGGTAAACCATAGCTGGAATGTAATGTATAGAGACAATAGATAGATAGATAGATAGACTGATTTGATTTTTTTTATCTGAAAAATGACATTAGATTCTGAAGAGCCCAAGCAAGCTGACTGTTTGTGAAGGGGGATCAAAGAGGTTAAGTCCAATTATGTACCCAGTACAGCCCAGTGGGCTGCAGTAAGTGGTCTCCCCCATACTCTCAGCCCCTTTACTAGGGAAACAATTGTTCATAGGATTTAGAATTATTACCAAATTCATTAATCTACACACATGACTCTAGAGTCACAAACATGAGCAAATCATTGTGACTTTATCACTCAAGATGCTATACACTTGGAAGATTGCTGTCTTACTTACTTTTTCTGCTGCTGTGACAAAATATCTTGACAATAGCAACTTTAAAAGGAAGAATTTATTTTGGCTCACAGTTTAAGGGTATAATCCTTCATGGTGGGGAAGTCAAGGTAGTATTCAAACCAAGGTAGAATTCAAAGCATCTGGTCGCCAGGCAGTGGTGGTGCATGCCTTTTATCCCAGCACTTGGGATACAGAGGCAGGCGGATTTCTGAGTTCAAGGCCAGCCTGGTCTACAGAGTGAGTTCCAGGACAGCCAGGGCTACACAGAGAAACCCTATCTTGAAAACCCAAACCAAAAAAAAAAAAAGTTTCTGGTCATGTTGAGGCTCAGGAATAAGAGAACATGAATGCTAATTCTCAGCCCACTCTCTCCTTTTCTATACAGTACAGGATCTCAGCCCAGGGAATAGTGCTGCTCACAGTGGGCAGGTCTTCCCAGCTCATTTTATCTAATCAAAATAACCCCTCACAGACACACTGAGATGTTTATCTTTCAGGTGTTTCTAAATGTCATTAAGTTGACAACTGAGATTAACCTTTACAAAGGAGCAGCCAGGAAATCACATAGCAGTCCATTCTTATTGAGGAATGTATTCCACAACTTCTCGTGGGTGACTGAAATTGCAGATGGTACTGAACCTCATAGAAACCACTTTATTGAGTTTTCACTAGTTTTACATACACTCTGAACGTGCGGATGTGTTTGATTCCCAACATTTTCATCACATTTATCCATTTCTACAGTCTTCACCATGGTTGAGATGCTAAGCTGCCCATTACCACTAAGAACTGTCCCATTACCAATAAGATCTCCCTCATGCTATCTCTTGGTCTTTGCACCTACTTAATTTATTTGGGCTCATGGCTTAAAGGGATATAGTCCACCATGCTGGGAAGGCTTTGTGAGAGGAGTTTGCTCTCATCAAGGTGGGTAAGGAAGCAGAGACAAGGCATGAAGCAGAACCAGGCTATAAATTTCAAGACTCACTCTCCAGTGATCCACTACTTCCAGAGAGACCCTACCTCCTAAAGCTTCAACAACCTGCAAAACAGTGCCACCAGCTGGGGACCAAGTAGTGTTCAAATATGCAGCCCTATAGGGATATCTCACACTGAAATCATAACAGTCTGCCCCTTAGCTTTAGAAACTCATGCTCAACTCAAAACACAAAATATATTGAGTCCAACTTCGAAAATCTCCATAGCCTTACACTTCATACACTCTTCAAAAGTCCATACATAGCTTCTTCTGAGACTAAAAGCAATCTCTTAACTGTGAGATACTGTAAAGTCAAAAACCAAATAACAAATTTGCAACACATAATGGCACAGGGTAAGTAATCCCCGTCATTCCAGAAGGGAGGGACAGTTGTTGCATCTAGTAGCAATTTGCTCCTTTCATGAATGAGTAGCAGCCTGTGACCCGAATGTATCCATTCATTTTAGCCATGCACCTGTGGAAGGACAGCTGGGTTGATTTCAATGTAGGGACATTATGAGATAAAGCTACTCTGAGCATTCATGCAATGGGTTTGTGTACGAATATGTATTCATCCTTCTGGGATAAGTGCCCAAGAGTTCATTTGCTGAATTGTATGGCAATTGCATGCTTAGTTTTTTAATAGCCACACTCTTTTCCAGCATGCTTGTTCCCTCTCACGTTCCCCACAACAATGAATGGCTGATTTGGTTTCTTGACATCCTCAGCAACACTTTGTGTAATCACTGGCCATTTTGATAGGCATGTAGTGATACACATGATGGTCTTGACCTACATTTCCTTAGTCGCTGATGACTTTGAAAATATTTTCATCTTTTGTGTACACTTGTCATCTATATGCCCTCTTCAGTGGAATGCCTGTTATGACTTTTGTCCATTTTCTATCTGAATGATTTGTTTGTATTTGTTTGTTTTTAGAGTCAAAGTCTCACTATGTAGTTTTGGCTGGCCTGGAACTCTCTCTGTAGAGCAGGATGAGCTTAAACTCACAGACATCCACTTGCCTCTGCCTCCTCAGTGCTGGGATTTGTTTGACTTTTGCAATGATGAGCTTTGAGAGGCCGTTACTATTTCTTTGTTGGATTGCAGTTTACTTTCTCCTACTCTATTTTTATTATATTTATTTTATTTTACATGTATGGGTATTTTGCCTGCATGTATGTCTGTACACCATGTGTATGTTTTGTACTTATGGAAACCAGAAGAGGGTGTACTATCCCCTGGAAATGGAGCTACAGATGGCTGAGAGCTTCCACGTGGGTGCTAGGAATTGAATCTGGGTCCCTGGAAGGGTAGCCAGTGTTCTTGAGTGCTCAACCCTTAAATACAGTTCTTCATGTTGCGGTGACCCCAACCACAAAGTTATTTTTGTTGGTTCTTCATAACTGTAATTTTGCTACTATTATGAATCATAAGGTAAATATTTTTGGAGCTAGATGTTTACCAAAGGGATCACAACTCATAAGTTGCTATCACTGCTCTAGTCTCTTCCAGTCGAATTCATCTTTTCATTCTCTCTGTATATGGAAAAAAAAAATTAATTGTGAGGTTCACTCAATCAGTTTTTCTCTTATGGCTCATCCTTTCCTTTTGCAAGTCTAAAAAAATCTTGGCTTAACTCTACATTCTGAAGATTTGTCTTATGTCTACATTTGGCTTATATTTTTTCAGTTGATTTTTTTCTTTCTTTTTCTTTTTTTCTGGTCCCAGGAGTTAAAACCCACGGCTTTGAGTATGCCAGATATGCTCTATTGCAGGGCTGTATCTGTTATGCTTTTTACTTTTATTTTGTCTTACTAAGTTTCCAGGTTGGACTCAAAGTTGTGATCCTCCTGCCTCAGTTTCCTGATTAGCTAACATTACCAGCATCTGCTACCATGCCTAGTGGAGTCACTATTCTCTAAGGCACGAGGTGTAGGTCAAGCCCCTCCTTTTGGCCATGCATACCGATTGACTTGGTACCATCTGTTGAATAAATAATTATCCTTCCATCAAATCGGTTTTGCACCTTAGTCAAAAATCAGTCAGGCATAGTTTGTGGCTGCATTTCTTGATAGGAATTGCATTAAACATATAAACAAATTTCAAAAGCATTCATGTCTTTAAGTTCACGCATGAACTTAGTGTGTCTTTTAATTTATTTATGCCTTCTTTGCTTTCGTTCCTAAGCATCAAGTGACATTTAGCAAAATGAATATTCTCTGAAAGATTTTTTTGAGACAAGAATCTAATGTATCCAGGCTGGCCTAGATAGATGAGGATGACCCTGACCTTGACCTTGACCTTGACCTCTGATCTGCCTCCACCTCTCAACTGCTGGATTGACAGGCTCACAACTAACCCTGAGTCATGCAGTGCTCTGTATTGCATGTCTGTACGTCATAGCCATAAGCATGCTCTTTGGAGTAGTTTCAAATGGTAGTAAGTGTTTTTAAGTTAGCCCCCACATGGTTAATACTCGTATAGAAATGCAGTTGTATTTCTGTGTTAGCTGATAAAAAATCCAACTTTGCTGAGTTCATTAATTAGTTCTAAGGGTTTTTGTATGGGTTCCTTGGGATTTCCTATGTCAATAATTACGTTGTCTCAAAATAGGGATCTTGTTTTTTCATTTTCAACATATACTCCCTTTATTCTTTGTAATTGCATAGCTAGGTTTTCTAGTATTATGTCAGATAAGAGTGGTGAGAATCGGGCCAGGGATGGAGCTCCAAGGTGGAGCATTCAGTTACTAAGCATGAGGCCCTGGGTCTGGTCCCCAGCACTGAAAACTCAAATTATAAGCAAAGGCATTCTTGGCTTGTTTCTGTTCTCCTGGAACACTGACTAGGGGCAGTGAGGGAATGAAGAAAGGACAGATGCACAGACATATGGTCAGTGAAGATGGCATCAGATGGGGGTCTACTACTGCCACAACCCAGAACTCTGCCTGCTTATGCTGCATCGCATCGGGTGAGGGGTGGGGGTGTGGATTGTGGGAAGGATTGGCTCTTCTCAATAGGAGGTCTCTGTAGGGGAGCAGTCACCCTATAAACATCTGGGGGAGGAAAACTGCCCTTGTTAGTCTTTGCACATATTAATCAATAGTGCAGAAACACCCATGCTTGGGCTCCAGAGGAAAGTTCTGCCTTCCTTCTGAGCTAAGCCTTAGGGCCCTTCACATGGCTGTGCCCATGTTAACAGCACATATTCACTCAGGACTTCCTCCACACAGTTTCTGATCTCCATTAAAGTTAACACCATTAAATTCAATGTTAACTGCAGGTGCACGTGCTCGTGCAAGCACAAAAGCATGCGCATGTGTGGTGGGGTTTTTTTTTTTTTGATTCAACCATCCAACCTACTGTAGAAAATGCAGGTAGAGAGGCAGCATTGTTTTTGCTTATCATATTCTTCTTCCTTCCCAGTGTTCCCTTTTGTTTAGAGGTCTTTGTCTACCCATTATTTCAGACTAGATTTTTAGTGACCAATTTTCTGAAGGATATTCTCGCTAGATATAAAACTCTGAATTGGGTGTGGTGGCTCTGCTGATGGAAACCCCAAGTCTTTTGTCAGGTTTGTGCAGGTTGATAATGCTTTGCATGTATTTCAAGCTCTTCCCTCTGTGCTTCACATTCTATAATTTCTGTGGTTCTGTCTTGAAGTTCATTTCCTCTGCCGTACGATATTCTTCCTGCTATTGAGCCTATCCACTGCACTTTAAATTTTTGCCGTTATAGTTTTCAGTTCTGTCATTCCTGTTGTGTCCTACTCTCCCTCCCCCTTTCTCACACCTTCTCTCTTTGCTTCTTGAATTTTATGGTGCTGGGGAGAGAAGCCAGGCCCTGACACATGCTAGACAAGTGCTCCTACTGCTCAGCCACAGCCCTAAGCTCTCATTAGTGTTTGGGGAATTTTTGTTTGTTTTTGTTTTTTTTTTTAAATCTTCTATTACTTTGATAAGCTCTTCCATTTTTATTTTCAAGAAGTATTAACTAAAGCATCTTGTGATGACCGTATTCAAATCGTTGCCTGGTAATTCATACATTTCTCTCTGTTTTTTTTTTTAAGAGTTATTTATTTCATGTATATGAGTACACTGTAGCTGTCTTCAGACACACACCAGAAGAGGGCATCAGATCCCATTACAGATGGTTGTGAGCCACCATGTGGTTGCTGGGAGTTGAACTCAGGACTTATGGAAGAGCAGTCCGTGCTCTTAACCACTGAGCCATCTCTCCAGCCCTAATTCATACATTTTAAGGCTCAGTGTTGGCCCTAGTACTGGCCTCCAGTTGTGGCAGCTCATGCCCACTCCCTCTTTGGTCTCGCCCTGACTTTCGTTAGGTGAGGAATGAGAGGTACCAGGCTGTAGGACATTCAGAGAGCCACTCACAGCCAATTTTTTACCCAGCTTTGTGCCAGCAGGGCTCCCAGTCAACCATAACTAGTTCCACTCAGAAGAAATGGCCAACTTGTCACTGGATAGAGGGCTGGAAAATGCTGATCAACCCTTTAGCACAGAGTCCAAATCAAAAGCTCAAAGATGACCATTAGGGTTTGGCATACTGATGACTGTCCATAATTCCAGCACTCCGGAGGCCAAAGGGCTGCCACAAGTTTGAAGTCAGCTCGGACTACATAGTAAGTTCTAGGCTAGCCTGGGTTATAGAGTAAGACCTTCTCTCAAAAGCCAAACCCCAATTCCCATGCTATTTGTCAGCAGAGGACTTGCATCCCCAAATGCAACCAAGGAACAGGAACACCTTGGGGATCTAAACACACTGCTTGTCCTTGAACAAGGCACTTGGCTTATCTACACCCCAAGTGCTTCCTTATAGAGTGGCAAGAGAGTGGCAGCTCCTTTCCAGAGCTGGCAGAAGCTTGCGTGGCCACGGTCTGTGATCGCGTCTGCCTATGCCTGCTGCAGCAGGCCTGACAAGGGGATGGAATACGCAAGGGCAGCCACAAGCGGCTTTCTGCCAATTTTCAAACTTATAAACGCTTTCAAATGGATAGCAAAGGAGGGAGAAAAATGTCATAGTGAAACATTTTGCCACATTTGCTAAAGATCTTTTCTAAGAAACAGCTTATTACAGATCCAGCTGTGATCCCCGTCCCATCTCAGCTTAGACAGAAGTAGTCAGTAGCCCAAATTAGTTGTTTCTAACCTCAATGTCTATGTTTCTCATTTCCTCTCCTCCTCCTCCTCCTCCTCCTCTCTCTCTCTCTCTCTCTCTCTCTCTCTCATATACACACATACACACCCCTAATATAGAATATCATCTCGTATGTTTTGCAACTTTATATAAACGGCATCATATTGTGTTTGTATATTCTGTACATTTATTTTTATGCTTTCACATTTTATCCATGCAGACACATGAATTATATTCTAAAATGAATACTATGTGAAAATATTGCTGAATGCTGTTCTGTAGCACTGTGCCATAGTGTGTCCATTCTCGGGTCAGGGTGTGACTGGGTGGTACAGTCCTTGCCTAGTGCACAGTCCCCAGTCCTGATAAAAGACGACAGTCGATACTGACACATTGTCTAATTCTTAGACATTAAGGTTTCCTCTCAGCTTTCCACCATGTACCTGCAAGGCTAGTATGAACTGCCCTTTGGGATAACTGTACAGGTCTACAACTTCAAGGTCAGGTTCATTTCCACCCAACAATCCCCACTTGGTGTCTGTGAGACATTTCAGAAAGACCTGTTTGTGGTTGGGCCTCTTTTAGCTTGATTGGGGCTAGTTACATCAGGACAGCTGGGACCAGTATGAAGTTGTCATGGGTACTCAGAACTCCTCCAGAACAGCCACAAGCAGTTAGGACTCACAGCTGCATCTTCTTTGCCCATTCTCAAACTTGATCTCGTCTCACTGTGGTCTTATTGAAATTCCTCTTGTTCTGTCACTTTCACATCCACCCTCAGCAATACATCAGACCCTCTCAGAGTCCTGCTGGTCTTCATGAGGAAGCCTGCAGCTCCAGGCACTATGAATGAAGGAAGAGTGACTGGCTGCAGCTGAGGCCCAGCTGACCAGCAGATGGCCTTCAGTGGCGGACTGGAGATTTGCTTTTCCTTTCAGGGAAATGCATCCTAATCTTTCGTTGAGGGGGTAGCTGAAGAAATGGAAGCTGAGTGGGAACACACATCCTCTGTTCTGGTCTCTGTTTGGGATTTTTGTTGCTGTTTTTGTCTTGTGCTAGAGATGTGCTCTGTCTTTGAGCTCTGCCCCAACTCCATATTGATGGATTTGACTTGCCACCCACTGTCACAGACATATTCTCTTACAAAGCATCTGAAAGGACAAGTGTTAATTGTCCACAGTAAGTCATTAAGCCTACCAGTAGAGTACCTTCTTCAGTCCCCATTCACACTCAGCAAAGAAGTGTTTTTAGGTTTGTATGATGACGCTCAGAGAGGGTCACTTGTCCTCAATCCCAGACCTAGGATATACTGGAGGCAGCATTGCACCCCAAAGTTACATGCCTGGGATGGCCCTTGGAGTACTCCAATGCCAAAGTAAAATTCAAGTGTCATTCTGCAGGGTCAGACATGCTTCATTCTTTGATTTCATAAACATCCCATAAAGCTTTTTTTTCTTTCTTCTTTGTTTTGTTTTGTTTGTTTGTTTTTCAAGACAGGGTTTCTTTGTATAGTCCTGGTTGTCCTGGAACTCACTCTGTAGACCAGGCTGACCTCTAACTCAGAAATCACCTGCCTCTGCCTCCCAAGTGCTGGGATTAAAGGCGTGCGCCACCACTGCCTGACTATCTTTTTTCAAAAAGAAAAAAAAAAGATAATATCCATGATTTTGCTCTTAAGATGGGCCTTACTCATCCCGGAGTCTCCAGCTCTTAGCACAGGCCCTCCTTGACCCGTAGAGGGGTTGCTTGGATGCGTGTTGACTAAAGGATGAAATGCTGTGAGTACATGATCGCTGTCTTTAAACACACCAGAAAAGGGCGCCAGATCCCATTAGAGATGGTTGTAAGCCACCATGTGATTGCTGGGAATTGAACTCAGGACCTCTGGAAGAGCAGTCAGTGTTCTCAAAGCTCTGTAGCCCCATAGGATACTATCTTAGTCGCTGATCTAATGCTGTGAAGAGACATCATTACCATAGCAACTCTCATAAAAGGAAGGATTTAACTTGGGGCTTGCTTACAGTTTCACAGGGTTAACGAATTATGTGGGGAGCAGTCCCATGGACCTGTCATGGGCATTTGAAATCTCAAGGCATACCTACCCCACGTGACACACTTCCCCCAACAAGGCCACACCTTAGTCCTTCTAATCCTTCTCAAATACTGCCACTCCCCGGTGACTAAGCATTCAAATCTATGAGCTGAGCCTGGGGGAGGGCATTATTATTCAAACCACTACACCTATAAACTTGTCATTGTAACATAGGTAAGTGACAATGATGGACTATTGAACAGATGATCTGTGACATTATGATCATAGTACCTTACAGAAACATCTTAAAGGAGGAAGGATTTATTTGGGAGCACAGTTGAGATTTTAGTGCATCGCAGTTACAGAGACCCGAGCAGAGAATGTAGGAGATAAGGCATGAGAGAGGGAGTGTAACTCAATCCAGCCACTGGAGTGGCCAGTGTTGACAGGGGAAGATAGCCCTTGGGATGCTTAATCTTCATTGTACACCTAACTAGAGCTATAATCACCTACAAGGCACACCTCTAAATGTATCTGTGGAGGTATTTCCAGAAAGGTTTAACTGAGTAGGGAAAATCTACCCTAAACGTGGATGGTACCATCCTATGGGCTGGGAACCCAGACTTCATAAAAAGAGGAAAAGGAAAAAACCTGACACATGCCCTGTCATTCAAGTCTCTCTGCTCTCTGATCTTTCTAGATGTGAACAAGGTCCCTCTGCCACATCTGTGAGCTGCTCCTGCTATACATACTCTTCCTTCCCTGCCATGATGGACTGTAACCTGTCCAACCATTAGCCAAGATAATTCTTCCCTCCCTTCAGTTGCTTTTAATCAGACATTTGGTCACAGCAATAAGAAGTATAAGAAATACAGGCCAGACTGCATACTGTTTCCTTACTCTGGTTCTTCCCCATCCGCCCCTTGAGATGGATTTCTCTGTATAGTCCTGGCTGTCCTGGAACTCACTCTGTAGACTGTGCTGGCCTTGAACTCATAAAATCCACCTGCTGCCTCTGCCTTCTGAGTGCTAGGATTAAAGGTGTGTGCTGCCACACCCAGCCCTACTTCAGTTTTTAACCTGGTCACACTTTACACCCCTTTATATAACCAGTTTATTAGCACTTACCATCCTAAATCAAAACTCTTAGGTAATATAAACCATCCCACACGTACATGTGACTTCACCCTGAAGACAATAGATCTTTGCAAACTCACCTAGGTGAATCTTCAGCTCTGAAATCAATCGTATCTCAAATGCTATTGATGCCATTACTGCTAGTGTATAGACCATTTCTTGAGCATGTCCTGAATGTTACCAGAAACTGTTTGTGCATTTTACTTAGACTCTGTACCAACTCCATGAAGTAAACAATGTTATCATCCCCATTTTACAATATGAAGAAACTGCAGCAATTAAATTTTTTTCACAGAAAATTAAAATCACACAGTAAGTGACAGAGCTGGAAGTCTAACCCTCCAGCCTCATTTTCATTACAGGGTGCTTCCTCAGAAACAACTAGGGTTCAAACCCAGGGCTTTGCCATGCCAGACAAATCCTGTACCGCTGAGCTAAATTCCTGGACTCTTTTTATTTGTTCACTCTGGCTTTGTTACTGTTGATGATGGCGGTGGTATTTGAGACAGAGCCTCACTATGTAGCCCAGGCTGGCCTTGCACTCAATATCCTCCTGCAGCAGCCTCCTGAGCACTGGGGTTGCATTTGGGTACCATCACTGCCAGCTCAGAAACATTTTCTGTAGTGTATCCATTTTCTCAGAGCCTCCTATTCCTCAGTACTTCCATGACCTCCTCTTGGCTATTGTGGTCCCTGGCCCTTTTAGGCCACACATAGTTAGTTATTTTGGCAAATATTTACTCTCCATTTCACGTAGGGTCTACATTCTTAAGCCCTGCTGCTCTTCCAGGCAAAAGGAAATTCAAATAGGCTCTTTCTTAGTGAAAGCCTTACAAGCACAATAAACTGAGAAAGCTGTGCAGAAACCAGCTTGGACCTCTCCTTGCACCCCACTGTTGTATTTGTTCTGCCCACATTTAGCTGGCCTTCTTTTGTGTCACACACTCAACATGTGGCATGGGGTTGACAGAGATGAATGGCCCCCAGCCTCTGCCCTTAAGGAGCTACCACGTTAATTAGGCAGCTGGTAGGAGCAAGTTGATAATGTGGTGAGTGCTGTGATTGGGGAACACAGGCAGTGGAGAGAAAGCAGATCGGTCCTAGGCCCAGAGGACTGGGACTCATGGCAACACTGCTTCATGATGGGGGAAGTGATTTAAAATTCACACCTTTAATCCCAGCACTCCGGAGATATAGGCAGGCAGATCTCTGAGTTTGAGGCCAGCCTAGTCTACATACTGAGTTCCAGGACAGCCAGAGCTACATAATGAGACACTGCCTCAACACTCCTCCTCCCAAAAGAAAGAATCCAAAGAGAGGGAACGATGTGTTTAAGAACAGCATGCTGACAGTAGAAGGCATCTTGCCTTTTTGCATTTTCACATGCTTGGGGCTCTCTCAAAACGAGAAACCAGGATATGGATCAGCTCAGTGAATCCAGGTTCCATGTATTTCTGTATTTCCTGCCCTGGTCAGTGATGGGAAAAGTCCTCCTTTCTAAATAAGAATCCGGGCCCCCTCCGCATGAGCAGCAGCCTGTGTACCTGCTAGATCAGGAAGGCTGACTCTTTGTGGCAGAGTGAAGAAGGCACTGTGTGACCTATGGGACTCAACTGGCTTTTCTTTACAGAAAGCACTCGGGCTAACTGTATTCACTACTTGTCTTAATGTTGCGACTGGATACTCGACAAGAAGCAACTTAAGACGGGACTTCTTTTGGCTCATGGTTAGAGAGTACATGGTGGGAAAGGCATGATGGTGAGAGCATGAGGAAGCTGGTTATATCAGTTCAGCAGTCACAAGCAAAGAGAAAGGGGAAATGTTAGTACTCAGATGCTTTTCTCCCCTTACCCTTTTATATGATCCTGGACGCCAACAATAGGATGGTGCTTCCTATATCCAGGATGGGTCTTCCATTTTCAATTAAACTTTTCTAGAAATATCCTCAGACTCAAAAAAATGTGTCTCCTCATTAATTTCTCATTAATGTCTGAGATGTTTTTAAATCTAGTAGAGATGAAAATGAAGATCAACCCTCACAGCAGTAGACACTGCAGTCCTCCTTGGACGACAGACATTGGAGAAGGGACGCTATGACCTGTCAGGGCTTATTCACATTTTTCAAGAGTTGGGCCTGTGGTTAAACAGGAAGAAGGGATTGGACCCTCTGGATTGCAACAAGCCCAGATCAAGCAAGGACTAACATCTAAAACTAACTTTTCTTCTCTAGGGATTTAAGATGGCCATACTTGTCTTATTATACAATGCTCAGACCACATGTCTGCAGCCCATACACTTTGCGTTTACAAAAGTCTGTTCAACTGCTTTAGTTTTCTGATGTTACTGAGAATTGGCAAGTGCCAGGGACACAGGCTAAGCCCCTTCAATGACAGGTAAAAACACCTAGACAGAGCAGCAAGCACTGCCCCCTGCTCCCCTCCCCCACCCTACCACTTTCAGGAAGAAGTCTCTGTTCATGACCAATGAGAATGAAGGATGCCTCATGGCAACAGAAGGGCTCACCCCCTATTGGTCCTGGGATGTTGCTAAGCACTTTCATTGGTCAATTCTTGAAACTCGCTGGGTCCTGCATTCCTAACCTTTTAAGGTGATCGGGCTGTCTTTGCTGCTGGGCCTGCCCTCAACCCTATCTGATAGGTAAAAAGACTGTCTCTTCCACAACGACTGGCAGCCTGTCCGCCTCCACGAGTACTGAATGACTCTGGACTGGACAAATCCATCTTGAAAATTTGAACAGCTGGAAGGTAATTCTACGTACATAGAAAAATGGACCAGGCCAAATGCTGGAAAGTGGCAGAAAGTTTACACTTTGTAAATCTTCAATCTTCAAAGCAGAGAGTAAAGGACTCCTGTGCCTCCTGAGGGCTACTGTGAGAGGCATCCCACAGCACTTGGCCAGTGTGGATGCAAGCTGGCAGTGCTGCTTATCACGAAGGAATCTGGTCCAGGCCCTCCTCTTCCAGTGCTAGCAAATGCAGAAAAGCTTATTAAACGTGAGAGCCTGCTAGTGCTAATAAACTGGCAGAACCATCTGGATTCTACTCCCAAATCCTGAGCTAAGAATTATGCTCCGGGGGCATTTCAAGGAGAGAGCCTGCAGAGCATAGGGGCAGGGATCACCTTGGTTCCATGTTTCTGCTCCTTGCTGTCTGTGATGCAGGCCAAGCCCCTGTTGCTGGCTCGGAGGAAGATTGAGACATAGCAAATAAACAAGCGATCCTGTGCCAGGCACCGGCTACTCACTAGCATATGTCTTTTTCCATTTCAGCCCAAACAGCATTACCCATTTGGTAATGTTATCACTATTATCAAGGACGTGCAGATGGGAAAGTCAAGAGGCAGACAGGTTACGGTGACTCACCCAAGGTCAGACACGTATTAGTGGCAGAGATGAGATTAAAAACTCCAGGGGAGCTGGGGGTAGAATTCAGCCATAGAGTGTTTGCCTGTCACCTGTAAGACCATGAGTTTTAACCCCAGTGCACGCATGCACACACACACACACACACACACACACAGAGAGAGAGAGAGAGAGAGAGAGAGAGAGACAGAGACACAGAGACACAGAGAAGGAGAGAGTTTATTTCATCCAAATTGCAATGTAATGCGTGTGCATAAGTAGCTATCATGATCTTGAGGCTATAAAATTGAAATGTGCTGGGCGGTGGTGGCGCACGCCTGTAATCCCAGCACTTGGGAGGCAGAGGTAGGCAGATTTCTGAGTTCAAGGCCAGCCTGGTCTACAGAGTGAGTTCCAGGACAGCCAGGGCTACACAGAGAAACCCTGTCTTGAAAACAAAAAAACAAAAACAAAAAGCAAAAACAAACAAAAAAAATAAAGTTGAAATGTGATTTGGGTTTTGGTTACCCCATTCCCCTATCTTACTTCTGTATCCTCTGCTCACTTTTGTATCCTGAGACCATGGATTGTGAGGCCAGGAACCCTCACATTTCCCCCAAGGGTCTGTACCATCTGTCTCTCTCCTCTGTTTGGCTTTCTTTCTCAGTGGGTTTTGGCAAGGAAAAGGGAGCTGGTCTTTATCAGTTATATATAGGCTGTCCATAAATGGTCCCTATGAGGCCACCACCACTAGGGAAAGAAGTGCCCTGCCTCATTTCCAGGACCTGTATACTCTCAGGAAGCAATGGCTATGGCCACAGCATGAAATCTTATAAGGATAGGACATTTGCCAGCAGCTCTTGGATGACAGAGCAGTCAGTCACTCTGGGGCCTTTCTTAAGGTCCACGTCCTAGTCGTCAGTATGAAGACCAGTGCCATGAAAGATTGTTTAGCTCACTATTTGTCCCCGAAGACTGGGTTCAGGGAGTCTAGCAGGCCATCCCAGATTTCTCACAACTGTCATGAGGCGCAGCATGCAGGGCTGGGAATGAAAACTGTCTTCTTCACACTGTGGTGCAAGGTGGTGGTGCCAGGGCCAGTTCCTAGTGCCAGCAGCCCTTGGGACAGTTTGGCCCATTCACATCAGTAGAAGAAGTACAAATAGACTTAGGGGAAATAAGAGGGAAGCCAAGTGTGTCAGGAATCAAGGCCACCAACTGCCTCACAGAGGAATGTGTCCTGGGGGCAATTTTTGGAGGGCCCCCATCATGGGACAAACCCTGTTGTCCAGATATTCAAACTGGCTGTCCGTACTGATTCATTGTCTTTGTACCTCATACTCATGATGACAGGTGACATTTATTGAGCATCTGCTGTCTGACAGGTGCCAAGCTAAACACATTTTTGATTAACTTAGTCCTCGTGACAACCCTATTAGAGAGATACAATTTTCTCCTCATGATACAGATGGGAAAGCTGATGCTAAGATTAAGTGAGTTCGAGGCCAGCAGTTTCAGGACAGTCAGGGCTATCTCAAAAAAGGAGGGCAGCTGCCATCTCAAGTAAAAGAGGGTCAGGAAGAGTAGGCTAAGTAATTTTGTTGGGAATGCATAGAACGGTAGAGCTCCTGTCTGTAAGCCACTAATATTCTTGAAATCTCAAAACTTCACTGCTTGAAAAAGGTTGATAATGATACCGGCAGAGCCCTGCAGAGATATGGTTGCTGTATCCCCACAGTTTACCATTCATGCACGTGCCCAGACATTCTGTTATGGGAAGATAGGCTTTTCTTCATAGTGCCACAGAAATATCATCAGCATTTCCTTTAGGTAACACCAGGAGGCGCTGCAGCCTGTTTCTGGCCTGTGGCTTCTTGTATTTTTCACTTGACTGGTTTGGGAAGGGTAAGAAAGATTGGCATCCCTAACTGAGGTGTAGAGTACACAGTCTTTGTATGTCGGGTAATAGAATTCACTGGAGAACTGATGGTTGTCTGTTGGCTCTGTGGATCTTCCTGCCGGCGAAGGTCCAGCTATGGTCCAGGGCAAGGAGGACTTGCAGGAGTTAGGAAGCAGGGACAACAGCCAATACAATAGCAGTGTTCCCAGCAGGTGGTCGTCAGCTGCTAAATGATGGGAGACTAGAAAGAATCTAATTGTTCAGAATGCTAGGCTTGGAATCGGAGCTGCTGTGTGGAGTTGCACAGGCTGTACCCCATGCAAGGGCACCTGAGTCAATGGGGGCTGAGATGAAGCCCAGGGTCCAGAAGTCCTATGTCCTGAGGCTTCTTTGTATCAGTTCTCTCAAAGGCATCCATGCATATCTCTAGGCTGTGCAGTGGAGGCCAGATACCATCCCTTCTTTATTGGCTCTGATGTCCATTTTGTTTACCTAAACCTCATTCCCAAAACTCCAGACTTTCAGTTTGGGAGCGTGTGTTGTCTAAGCCTTCAGGCTCATTGAAGCTCACTTCTCTACTGTCCCATATCCCTTTCTCCTGCCAATCTTTGTATTCTAGCCCCCAGGCCCCAACTCCCAGCCCTCAGCCCCTACCTCAAGCAGAGGTAGGAACTCTTTAGAAACATGAGTGCCTGCTTTGGCACATCTGAAATTTTTACTCCTTGGACAATAAAGATATAGATATAGAGATGGGACACTTGAGGGTGCTCCCTTCCCCCCAGGCCATTCACTGTCCCTTTTCAGTCACTGGGTATGTGCATACTAAGCACCTGCATCGTTTGGGCCCTGTTCTGGGCACAAGGGCATTTACAAAACAGGAACAACTAAATCTTCCTGGAGCTTAAGGTATAGCTCTATCAAGACCCCATCCCCTTGATTCCACCATCCATCTTTCTTGCTCAGGTGTCATGGAAACCCTCCTCTTCCTCTCTTCCAGAAACATCTTCCCCCTAAAAAAGCTGGACTTTGCTGCTTTGGCTTCAGTGCCAGCACCTCCGGTATCCCATGTAAGGAATACATGTGTAAATTTTTCTTTTGTATCCTGGCCTGGCAAGAGCCCTAGGGCACTGTGCTCTTCCTGGGGGATCTTGCATACCCTCCTACTTGTTTTCTCAATTGAGTCAGCAAAAGCAGGTAAATGGAACTGTGGCTGGGGGCCCAAGCTCTGAGATATGGCATTCATTAAGACCTATGTTGTCAGTCGTTTTTCCTATTGTCCTGGCTCTGGTGTCCTTCAGTAGGAGACATGGATCCAGGGCTGGAGAAATGCTTCAGTGGTCAAGAACACCTGCTGCTTTTGCAGAGGACTTGGGTTCAGTTCCCAGTACTCACATGGTGGCTCACAGCCATCAGTAACTACAGTTTTAGGGGAGCCACCACTGGTCTTATGAGCTCCTTGGGCACCAGGGAAACACTCATACACACACAATAAAATAAATAAATCTTAAAAAAAAGTTTTTAAGAGCCATGGTCTTGGGATGGAGAGATGGCTCTGCAGTTAAGAGGTCCTGAGTTCAAGTCTCATCAACCCCATGGTGGCTGGGGGATCCAATGTCCTCTTCTGATGTGTCTGAAGACAGTGACAGTGTACTCACAGACATAAAATAAAATAAATAAATCTTTTTTAAGTGAAAAAAAAAGAGCCATGGTCTTGTATTTGCTACATGGGATGGTGGCTAGTTCTCTGTCTTTCATCTTTACTTTTTTTTCTTTTTTTTTTTCCTTAGAAAATGCCAAGAGCAAAGTGAAAATATAGCAGATGACCACTCCCATACCCAACATGAACAAATACTAACATGTGTTGTTTGCCTGTGATGTTGCAGCACTGTGTATTTGAACCTGGGACCTTGTGCATGCCAGGAAAGCTCTACTAACTGAGCTACTCTCCCAGCCTACCCATGATGTTTTCTAGCAAAACAAAACATTCTGGATACTGACATCCTGCGTTCTCCTCCCATCTGTGGAATGTCCTAGATACTGCCAGGCCCTGATCACCTCCTATCCTGTTCTCTCCCGTCTGGCTTTCCCCATACCACCAGGTCACTGTTATCTCAGATTTCTCCCAGCACAGCACGTCCAGATCTAGTTCCCCAACTGATGTTAAGACCTCTGCAGGATTGGTCCAGGCAAACTGCCAGCATCACCTTCCCTGCCCCACGACACAGTCAGGAAGTCCCAGGTCCTTCCAGTGGCCTCTGACTACAGGTCACATACCCTTATCACCTTTGTCCACCTTTGGTCACACCTAGTCATATTCTTTCCATCCCACCCAAGGAGACCACTGGATTCTCAAACCTTGCCTCGATGATACTTTATCCTGACACCATCCAGACAAGCTCTACCCGCAGCTCACTCTATGCTTTTTTCTTTTTATACTGGTCCTTGAGTGTCTACAAACCAGATGCAAAACCTCTTGACTAATTTAGAAAGCAGCTTTAGCCAACATGGCTCTCATTTTCTCCTGTCGATGACCATGCCTCCAACCAAGGAAACAAATGCCTGCTCCATGCTTACTCGGCTAGATGGTGAGCAGCAGCTCAGCCAGGTGAGGGCGCTGCAGTGTGGCACTTGGGATGGGAAGGGAGGAGAGAGAGTGTGCTTGGCTAGCAGCCTCTGTGGAGGCTCTGAGGTACAAAGAACTGGAGAGGCTGGATACTCCCTCACAGTTTCTGTCTCGTGCACCCAACACCAAGTAGAGGTGTGAATGAGCTTGCTGTATGGCAGGCAAAGCACTGGAAGACTGGAAACTGAGGAAGGAAAGCCATGTCTCAGCTAGGTCGCAAAGGTGCTGGGCCTGTGATCTCTAGGCCAACTGGCTTGAGAGTAGCCTGGGAGGTCTCAGGATTTCTGGACAGGGGGAGGGTCTTGGCTGCTAGAGCTGGTCTGTGGAGGGGAGAGGAGAAGAGAAGAATGTGGACAAGGTCTTAGCATGTCAGCCCTCTGACTCTTCTCCTTCCAGACCACTGTACCCCTGTCCCTCAGCCATTCCTTGGGAATATAAGATGCTCTGACCTGACCTAACCAGCTGGGGCTCTTGCCCAAAGGCTTTCAGACCTGTTGTTTCCTGTCTGTGCAGAAGGGAGGCCCCCCCTCCAGGTTGCAAATGGAAAAGGCAGGCAGGACTTCTTCCAAGCTATCATTCTGTCCTGTTCTGTCATTGAACTGGCCTAACAAGGATGGAGCCCTCCCATGGCCTCTCCCTAGACATTTCCTAACACTCAGCAGCTCTAGAAGAGAAGCATTTCTCTCTTATTAGCACCTGTTGAAGGGGCCTGCCTCTCAAGAGGAGGCTTGAGTTTTATGTACAAAATCCAAAGCTACAGGATGTGACTATAACGTGTTTCTGACTGTTTCCCGCCTGGTGGGGGAAGGGAAGGGACAGTATCCGTCCACTTTAGGATTGGAGGAGAGCCATTGTCTAGGCCATATGAAGTCTATGACTTTGCAGAGGTATTGCTGAGGACAATGGCAGCATTCAGAGTCACAGCCAAAACTGGGTGTAGTGGTGGTCAACTTTTAAGAGTCAGAAGCAGGAGGATCTCTGTAAGTTTGAGGTCAACTTAGTCTTCCTATCCAGTTCTAGCAGGTCAGGACTTACATAGTGATATCTTGTCTCAAAAACAAACAAATAAACAAACAAACAAATCAGAGTCATAGGCAAGTGGAGCTGAAACAGTGCCTGCGCGAGATCCTCTCCCCTCCCTCCCCTTTACCTTCCTTCACTTCCAATTCCTGTGTTTACTCTGATTTGTATACTCCTACACAACCTTCAAAGCCCATTCCAACGCTGTTTCTTTTATAACACGTATATCACACAACCCCGAACAGGGCCCGGAGACTGTAATAAGTGCCTCTGTTTATTTGAGGAAGATTCTTTTCCATCACCTCACTGAGGGTCAAGGAATATTTGTGATAGAAATGGATAGTCCTTCTGCAGCAATACAGACAAGGTCTGTCTCTCCTTGCCAGAACAAGAGCTTGAGACAGACAGCTATCTACAAGGGGCTTCTACTGAGCCTTTGAGAGGGTGCACCATGGAGACATCTTGTGAGCAGAAACAACACCTAAGGACTTGGCCATCCAGACTTCTTGGCATGGCCTCATTGAGCCTCTGCTTACCTTAGTTCAGACTATGCAGTAGGTATCAGGGGTTGGGGGGCTAGAACTGGTGATTCTGCAGCCCTCTTCCCAAAGGGATGCTGGGATGGTGACAAATCTTCCTTTGAACAAATATTCCTGTGTGAGCTGTGTGGGAAGCGGAGCTCCCTGCCTGCCCATGTCAATGGTATCTTCTAGTGTCATTTTATAGTTTGTTCTACAGCGATTGTTTTCAGATCAGTAGAATAAGATTTAGGAGCCCCACACACACACACACACACACACACACAACTCTCAACTTCCCAATGCAACAAGAAGAACATTTTGTTGCACTCTTTCTCCCCAGGGCATGCTAGGCAAGTGCTCTACCACTGAGCTGTAGCCCTAGCCTCCAGTAACTTTAGCAGGAGTCTGAGCTGGTCACCTGCAGAGTTCCTAACAGCTTCCCTTTCAAAGAACAAAGGTAGTCTTCTGCTCTCTCTGCGCTATTTTTTTTTTGTACTTAGAAAAATAAAACGTGTTTCTTTTCACATTTTGTCATAGAGATTATTACTTAAAGCTCTTTGTGTAGTAAAGGTAGTAATCCTTTCTGTCCTCTGCTGCAGACACTGTCTCCTAGTTTGCTACTTTGATTTCTAGGGTATTGTACTTTGGGGGTGTGCTAACTTTTTAAAAAAGATGATGTCACATATGGTAACAGTTTCCTTTGTGATTTTTACGCTTAGAAGTCTAAGCCTTCTCTCAGATTGGATAAGTACTCACGGGTAATCTCCTAGAGTGCTGAAGGTGATTTCAGGGGTGTCCTTGAGTGCTTCTTTTCCAGCCTCCAGGTCATCCCTCCCCACCCCTCACTTAACAGAACCTTTCTTTGGAGGCACAAATCAATCAATTAGGCTGGAGTCTCAAATATGCTAATGAGGTCAACCCATTCCCCAACTCTTTCAGCCCCTTTGAAAGGAGACAGCTTGAGGTAAGTACTTCTTTCAGTGGACTGTCTCATTAGCAGGAGCAAAGAAAGAGAAAAAGTGCAAAATAACTTCCACTCCATCTCCCCTCCTTTTACTTCTCCAAGGCAAGTTTAGTGAGATCCAAACCCAGAGTTCCCAGTTAATGGAAGGTCCTGGGACTCTAACCGCTCAGATTTGAGCAAAGTCACGCGGCCAGTAGCCAGAGTTCTCCCAGCAATCACCAGGCCAGGCCACTGCATCTTCTCCATCGAACCAGCACGGTTGCCATGGGAACATGAGTGCTAAATTGCTTTGTGAGTATAGAAGCTGAAGACCTCAGCTTTGACGCACATAGCCCAAAAATCGATTGACCTCCAATTAGGTTTTTGTTGTTTTTTTAAGGCATCTTTCTGTTTTTGTCTTGCTTATACGCCTCCTGAGGTCTGCATCAGAGACTCAAATATTTGGCTCCATTTGCTAAAAAAAAATATTATTTATACCTTGACTTATTTCAAAAAGGATTTAAGGTGGCTTATGAAGATACACCCAATACTTGGAGCCAAAATTTGATGCAAGAGGAGGATGAAGCAAAGAGTAAACAAGGATGAGTCGGAAAGAAGAGACTGGATGTCAGGAAGTCCCTGTGTGATAAATGAGAGTCCCAACGGTGGCTTTTAGGCTTTCATGGTAGATAAGGAAAATGGGCAGCAGAATCGTTACAAGATTCACAGATAAAAACAAATCAACTGATTCATAGAAGTGCAAGTGTTCCTAACCTTGAAACTAAAAGTTTGCTTTCCTCCTGTAGACTCTAAAAAGTGATGTCATTTTTCTACTCCTGTACCCAGCAGATTACTTAAATCAATTCCAAGTGTAGACTAACTTCACTAGATGGTTTTGTTTCCAAACTTCTCCACTTTTATTATTGTTGTTGATAAATGATAAATGCACAGTTCTGGTAATGTCAAAAGAATAGAATATAATACAGCCTTTAAAACGAGTTGAGCAAGGCTGGGAAGCTATCTCACTCACAAAAGTGCCTGACGTGCAATTATGAGGACCTAAGTTGGATACTCAGCGCCTGCTTAGAGATCTGTGAGTAGCTTGTAATGTAAGTGCTAGGAAGGCCAAGACAGGACCATCCCTAAGGCTTACTGGCCAGCCAACCTAGCCTAAACGGTGAGATCTCCAGGTCCTAGTAAGAGAGCCTGTCTCAAGAACACGATAAGGCTGGGACGAGATAAGGCTCTAAACAACAGTTTAGAGCACTGGCTGCTCTTCCAGACGGTCCATATGTATTTCCCAGCAAGCACATGCTAGCTCACAACTGGCTGTAACTCTAGTTCCAGGGGACCCAATGCCTTCTTCTTTCCAAGGGCACCAGATACACATGGTGCAAAGACATACAGCCAACCAAAACACCCATATGCATTAAACAGACACATAAAGAACATTTGCGCTTGACCACACCTCCACATACATGTATACCTACATGTGTACATGCACCCATGCACACATGAGTATGCATACACACTGGCACACACACAACCACACATACAAATAAAGTGACTGTGTTAAATCGAACATGTGGGGTGGGGGAAATGTGTATAGTATGCTGTCACCATTGCATTACTTGCACAGAACATGAATTTAAAAAAAAAAACAAACATTGTAACACTCACAGTATCGCCCATGCCAGATAAACCTTCTATCACTGAGCTATATCCATGGCTTCAAAAATATTTTTAAATGAGAAACAATATACATCAGTGCGTTAAAATAGAAAGATTAGAAAAATACAGAAAAGACCATCTCTTTCTCTTCTTTAGACAAGATCTTGTTATTCTATAACTCTGGCTGTCCTGGAACTTGCTATGCAGACCAGACTAGCCTGAAACTCACAGAGATCCTCTTGCCTCTGCCTTGCAAGTGAGGGGAATTATAGACCTGTACCTCCATGTCCAGCTTTTTTTAGAGAAGGAGTTGTACATCCAGGGTACTCAACCTAGAACCTCTTACATACTAAGCAAGTGCCCTCCTACTGAGTTCCACCTTCAGCCTGCAGGCCTATTTCTCATGTGAATCAGTGCAACCTTTCGGTAGGGCAGTATTGCAGTGCATTTCGAAAGACTTGCAAAGGTGCACACCCTTTGATCTGGCAATTCTACTTTTACAAATGCATACTAAGGAAATAACCAGTACGAATGCCCAAAGCTTCATGCACAAAGTTGCACATCAAAACATTGATTATAGGGGCTAGAGAGACGGCCTAGTAAGTAAGTGCAGTGGCTACTCTTCCAGAGCACCCTGGTTCGATTCCAACATCTGCATAATGTCTCACAATCATCTGTAACACCAATTCTAGGGAGATCCAAATACCCCTCTGGCCTCTATATATTAGGTATGCACATGGTTCACAGGTATATGCATAAAATAATTAATTTAAAATAATATTATTTTATTGGGAGCTAGAGAGATGGCCCAGCGGTTAAGAGTACTGGTCCTTCAGAAGACTTGAGTTCAGTTTCCAGCATCCACGTTGGGTGGCTCACAACTGCTTGCAACTCCAGGTCATTGGAATAATCCTACACCTCTAGCCTTTGCAGGTACCTATGCTCACACACATAGATGTACCACAGATACACATGCATACATATAATTTAAAATAATAAAATCCTTAAAACAACATTTATTTAGTGTGCGCACGTGTCTGTGTGTGTGTGTGTGTGTGTGTGTGTGTGAGAGAGAGAGAGAGGGTAAGAATTGGTATGCATATATCATGGTGCACATGTGAAAGTCAGAGAACATGTGTGAGTTTGCTTTCTTTTATCTGTCAACCTGAGTTTGCTCCTCAGGACCTCTGACCACCACACGTATGCCACTGCACCCTTCCTTCCCCAGAAAAAATTTAAATGTAATTTTCAAAAATCACTGGCTATGATGTAAAGGGAGACTGCTGCATGCCTCTAATAAAATGATTAAGCACATGTGCATGCGTGTGTATCTGTGGGTACGTCTATGTGTGTGAGCATAGGTACCTGCGAAGGCTAGAGGTCTACGATTATCTCACTGAGCTAGAGTTGCAGACAGTTGTGAGCCACCCAGTGTGGATGCTGGAAACTGAAGTCAGGTCTTCTGCAAGACCAGTACATCCTCCAGATAGAAGGAACTGTGTGGCTGTTGAAAGGGTATGAAGGCTGTGTGTTTGTCTAGTTTGTGCAAGGCCCTGGATTTGATTCCCAGCACCATACAAAAAAAAAAAAAAAAAAGCTAGCTGCTTGAAACACGAATGAAAAGTTCTATTTACCATCAAATTTCCCAGACTACACCATAATCTCTGTCATGTGTCCTCTCTGTGCCCTGGATTCTTCCTTCACTGCAGTTAGGAGTTAGTTAATATGTATTGTGCACTTATCTAGTTCACAAGTGCAAGTCGGGAAGGTCTGTAAGGATGGATGCTAACGCCTGTCCTTGTACCCACTACCATTGTACACTATCCAAGAAAGAAAATTAAGAAAGCTCCCAGTCTAATTGAAAAGTAGCTTTGACAAAGCAATGGAAAAGGCTCATTTTATTAAACCGTCACCCCTGTGCGCAGGTCATTTTAATATCCTGTGTGAAGAAACGGAGAGCATAGAAAGTGCTGCCACTGAGCTGGCCGCTCCTCAGCAAGCTGCAGGGGTGGCAGAGGCAAGAGCTCAACAGGCCTCTTTTCCGTGGAACATCAATTTCAGTTGAAAGAACTACAGTAGTCTGACGTGGGTATTTGACAGACATTCTTCTTCTCCAAGACGAACGAAGTGAGCCTGGAGCTTCAAAGAACCAGCTGAGGGGATTTGTTACCAAAGATAAGTTGTAAACTTTCAACTGAAGAGTCTGAATTTTTGAAAACCTGTTTCTGCCACTGGGGCCTTGGGCATATCTCAGGATTTAAGGAAGCTCTTCCCTCCCCTTAATTCTTTATGACCTGCTGGGATTCCCAAACTCCATCCTAGATGCCAGGGTCACTTCTTTTACTGGCTTGCTAGAATTCTGTGCATGCACCTGTGCACACAGCCGTTGCCTTCAGCTTGTCATGCACACCTTGGCCATGAAGTTAAACGCTTCCGAGATGTCAGACTGATGTATCAGGAAGGTTACCATTGCAGAGCAATGCAGATGTAGCAAGACATGATGACACAAATCTCCAATGCCCATGCTTCCCCCTTGTCCCTGGCACCAGTCTGGGCCCTCTATCTGCCTTTAGGCTTTAGTCTCCCAGGTGCTAGTGATGGCTCTCTGCCTCCGGCCTTGACCTCTTCTGCCATGTGTACAGCATCCAAGCCTATGTTTGTCCTTCCAATTCCCACACTGCCCCTCTTCCTAGGCTCCCTAAGTCAGAGACATCATCGATGCTAATGCGCCTTCACCAGTAAGATCTGCTCTCCCTCCTTCACCTTAGTCTCTGCTCCAAGCAGGCCACCTTGCTTCTCACTCCGCCCCTCCCACAGCCCCTTGACTGCTTTCCATTCCTCTCCCATCAGCCTCCCACACAAAGCACCACTGGCATTTGCAGACCACTCCCTAACCCAGAAGTTTCCAATTATCTTCCCATGAGATCCACGCCCTTCCTGCCATCAACAGGCACAGCTGGGGGGCTCGTTCCACCTGTCTCAGCGTCCACCTGACTGGCTCGCTTCCTCTGCTTCATACCAGGGACCTTCATCATATTTTACACTATTGCCTAGGAGTTCCCTCTCCAACTTTCATTTTATTGGCAATTTTTTTTTCATTCTTCATTTTCAAGGGTCCACTGTCCTTGGGCGCCACTCACATGCTAGGCAAGTGCTCCACCATTAAATGACACATCCAGCCCCAAGAGCCAATTCCATATCACTTTATTTTCTTTCCTTTCCTTCCTTTCATTCTTTTCGCTTCTCCTCCCCCCCCCCTTTCCTTTCTTTCCTTTCCCCTTTTTCTTCTCTCTTGTTTGGAGACAGGGTTTCACTGTGTACACTAGGCTGGCCCTAACTGAAATCTGAAATTCTGGCTCAGCCTTGAAATTTCTGGGATTAAAGGCATGAGTCACTAAATTTGCCCCTGTTATATCTCTTTATTTTTCTTAAGGACTTACTGGTGTGTGTGTGTGTGTGTGTGTGTGTGTGTGTGTGTGTGTGTGTTCATGCATGTATTCATGCATGGACATGCACATGTGCATGCCTGTGCATGCACAGAAGCCAAAACAGAGTGCACTGGATCTCTCAGAGCTGGAGTTACAGGCCTTTGTAGGATGTACTGGTGCTGAGATATGAACTCCAGCCTTCATAACTGCACTGCAAACACTCTTAACCAGTGGACCATCTTGATGGGGGAGGAAGGAGCTCGCTCTTCTTGATACTTTTCACTTCTGAATGAAAGAAACAACTCTGGGAGTTGGCAAATGACAATCAATGAATGTATATGGCAAGGAAATGCAATGGAAATCATATCAAATGAGGGCTGGAGGCCCTGTGGCTGGGAAATTGAAGTGTGTACCTAAAGGAAATAATCTGGAAAGAAAGTAACATTTATTGAGCCTTAACTTGTCCAATCTGCAATATGGGTTTTGTGTGCATTCACCCTCCATTGTTCTAGCACCAGCCCTATGTTCCGTGTGGAGATCCGGGGCCCAGCCACCTCTGTGCTTCCTAGTCTTTGCTGAGTGTGGCAGCCTAGCAGTCAGCTACAGAATGCTTTCTGGTCATGAACAAGAGAGTAGGGACAGCACCTAGTATCCTTGTGATTGTATCTAATCTTCACACAGAAGGAAAGAGCTGCACTTGCTCTTACAAGTTGAGCCCACAATATGAGGCATGGAAGCCATCTCTGAAGTCACAACTCAGTGGACAAACACCCTTTTCGAAATCTGGCAAGAAAAACAACCCAGCACCATCTCACCGGAACCTTGAGCCAGTTTCTTAACCTCTGAGATGTGAGTTAGGAATAGTCCCCTGGCAGATTTGTGGTGCAGGTAAGCTACGGGGAGTGTGAAACAGTCTTTCTTGTATGCCTCAGACACAGACTGACCGTACCAGGGACTCGCTCTCTTTCTTTGCCAACCCCCCACAGGAAGAAACATGGTCAGTGAAACTCACACTATGTTACAAGTCAAGGAACTGGGCTCTGTCCCTGGCACCGCCAAGGCCGCATGACCTTTTTCAAGTCACTTTCCCTTTCTGGGCTTTGGTTTCTTCTTACATTTGTGTCATATAGGAGTTTTATTTCACAGCAGTTGGATGGTTTTTTTTTCTCATTACCCAATCATCCAAAAAGCAAAGGGGTATAGCCCAGTTGTTTGCTAGCATGTACAAAATCCCGAGTTTAACCCCTAGTAGCACATACACCAGGCTTTTTGGCGCATACCCGTGAGCCCAGCACTGAGAAGGTAGAAGTCAGAGGATCAAAAGCTCAAATTCATACTTGGTGCACAGTGAGTTCAAGGCATGCATTGCTACATGAGACCCCACCTCAAAAAAATTTGAAGTCAAGGTCATCATCTTCAGCTACATAAACAGTTGGAGACCAGCCTGCTCTATACATGACCTTGTCTCCAAAAAAAAAAAAATGAAATGAGATTTAGCCTACTTGTAGAGCATTTGCCTGACATTATGCAAAATAGGAAGGAAGGAAGGAAGGAAGGAAGGAAGGAAGGAAGGAAGGAAGGAAGGAAGGAAGGAACCTTGCCACCAGATCAGATGATTCTAACCTGAAGGGCTATGTTTATGGAAGTTGGATATCTTAAGAAATATTTCCCAAAGGGACAAGTCCCCAAAGCCTGATGACCTGAAAGAAAAGTTAGGGTTCTCATCAACAGATACAACCCAGGGCCCTCCCTCATGGCCTCCAGAGAGATGCCCCCACAGGCTTGGGTCTTACTGCCAAAGCAGGCCTGGAGCTGATTCAGGGGCCCAGCTGCCTGTTGCCATGGCAACATTCCAGCACACTTTGCATAGTGATGGGGATGATAGGTTTTGCTAACAAAGTGCTCTGTAAAGGACTTCATGTCTTTGGCAGGGACAATTCCGCCTTCTTTTTCTCGCAAATAACTGTGGGGGCTGTGAAGAGGGAGTTGGCAAGTCACTTCCTCTGTCTTGGCCTGCGCCCCTGGGCTTTCCTTGAAGGCACAAGTTGGCAGCTTTTTCTTTCTCTAGTTCCAAATATACCATCACCACCCTCCTCCTGTCCACTCCCCCATCCAGAAGAAAGAATGGTTTTTCCCTTAGTTAGAGCCCAACATGTTTACGAAAACAGGAGGAATGCGCTATTCTAATCGCCCGTATCCCCTTGGCTGATTGCTGGGTCAAACAGTCCTCAATCCCCTTTCCTTTGTTCAGAATACCCAGGGATTTTCAGGATTGAAGCAGGAAGGCCATGTCGTATCCTGGGGAATGAGTCCCTAGGGCAGGAAATAGTCTCTGAATTCTGAGTGGACTTGGAAGGAAGCCAGGCAGCTGAGCAAATCCTAATTTAATTTTGTCCAAGAGATTTGATCTTGAACACATATTCCTGGACCTCAGTTTCCTCATACATGCAATGGGCATGATAATAGAGGCTTTAGATGGGCATTACAGATGGGATGCTCTGCAGTGTAATGTATCTTAGGCTTGTCTGCTTCTGTTTCTTTTGCCATCATCTTGGTCCAACAGGAGGCTGGTGCATTAGCCTCCTGACCTCCTCATTTCTACACCAGCTCAGCTAGACTTAGTGATCACGCCAACATTTAAATAGCATCCTGGGGCTGGGAATGTGACTCAGTGGTAAAGGGCTTGCCTAACATGTGTGAGACTCTGGCCATCCCTAGCACATGGTGGGTGGTGGTGGTGTGCTGTATATATTACACTGATCCTGTGGCACAGGCTGCAATTCCAGCTCCTCAGGGGGCCGTGCTACAAGGATTGCTAGTTCAAGGCCTTGATGGGCTACTGGATAAGTTCCAGACCAACCTGGGCAATTTAGTAAAATCTTGTCTCAAAATAGAGATCTGGGGATATAGTCTAGTAGAAGAGCGCTTTTGTGCTGAACATACACAGGAGCCTGGGTCCAATCCTTGGTGCTACAGAAAAAAGAGATTGCAAGTTCAAGGACAACCTAGGTTAGAGAGCAATACTGAGTCTCAATTTCCTACCACTGACATTTACCCTGTGTCTCTCCATTGCTTTCAAACTCTAGTGGCTTTTCACTGTACGGCAGATGAAACCCAGCCTTCTCCCCTCGTCTCTTCCACTTTGATATACTAACCTTCTTTCCGTTTCTCAAAGACGTTGATGCTCTCACCTCAGGGACTTGGCACTTGCCATTCACTTTGCTGGTTCCTTCTTGTGCTGTTCTTAGCTTGAGAAACCTCCAACTTCCCCAAACACACTTCCATACTGGTTCCCACAATCATCCAGTGTCACATCCCCTTGCTGGTGTTCTTCCTAATGCTGCTCACAAGGTAATCTTGCTTTGCTGCTTTGCACATTTGGTACATCCACCTCCTATATCTCTCTATCCCCAATGCCCACAAAGTGGCCACATAACGAATTTAACACAGTTTATTGAATGAATGAATGAATGAATGAATGAATGAACTAATGAAGGAGTGAGGCAGTAAGAGCACTACAAGCAAAGCCTGAAATGCAATAGAGAATGAGGGATGTCCATCTTCCTTTTTTTTTCTCTATTTTTCTTCATTTTAAGTTTGAGACTAGGTCTCATAGGGTATCCCTGGCTGGTCCGGAACTCAGAGATTCACCTGCCTCTGCCCCTTGAGTGCTAAGATTAAAGATGTGCACCACCACATCGGGCACGTTTACCCTTTTTTTTTTTTTTTTTTTTTTTGCTGCCTTCATCTTCAGGCTATATGGCAGAGGGCTCTTTGACTAGACCTGTGATCTCCAAAGCCAAGAGTACATTCATCTATTAGACTATGGGAAGAAAATATTAGAATTTCTATCAACACTCAGCACACTTTAATCTCCATATTTTTCTGTGTTTTATCATTTCAAAAACCAATTAACACAATATTACATGTATATAGTTTATATATAAATATACATATCTTGGAACACAGGCTTAAAAATACTTGGAGACCATGGCTGGTAGGAAATAAATAAGCAGGCTGTTGGCAGCGTGCTACAGATACACTGGGTTGGGCCAGCACAGCTTTCTAGAGCAGAGTATTAGAGGTTGAATGCCTTGGGAGTAAGGTGGGGATGGGGCAGCAGTGGGTGTAGACCCCCTCCAAGTGTCTGAGCTGAGAGAACTCTCAGGGAGCAAGCAAACCCATGGTTTCACTGCCAAGATAGAAATTACTTGAAGCTAGGAGAGGCCAGGGCTGGCCCAAGGTCATGGGACATCCAACCACTGCTCTGTCTTGTGTTCGTTTCTCTGCTTAGCCGCTGTGATGAATGCCCATGTATGACCCTGGCCTTCCTTGGCTCCTCCTTCTTGGCCTGCTACTCACAGCGCCAGTCCTCCAAAACCTCCAAACCCTCTGGCTTTCTTACTGGGGCAGGAGCCAAACTCAAAATATTTCAAATCACAATTCCACAACCTCCTGCCTTCACCAAACCCACATTCTATATTTCTTCCCACTCTTTCTGTGGATGTTAATAATGTCTCTGCCCTTCTAGTTGTTTTTGCCTCAATTATAAAGTATTCAAATCTACTGAGTAAATGCTACTAGATGCCAGGCACTTTTAAAAAAAAAGTATGCTTCAATTTCTTAAGAGAGAGTGAGGAGTTGGAGGAGAGATGCAGAAGGCCTGTGTGCCATGGCATGCATGTGGAGGTTAGAGAACCCTTTCGTGGAGTTAGCACACTCCTTCTACCTTGGATGTGGGCTTTGAGGTTGTAAAGTCACAAGGCCTTTTTAGTTTGCTCTTTTCACTATGCAACTGGGGTTCAAGATGCGTGCTTTCAGCTTCTGCTCCAGTCGCCTTCTGTGGCTGCCACCATGCCTTCCCGTCATGATGGTGATGTCTTGGGTGTTTTGTTTTGTTTTGTTTTGTTTTCTTGAGACAGGGCCTCACTATGTAGCTCTGGCTGGCCTGGCACTCGATATATAGATCATGCTAGCCTTGGACTCACGGAGATCTGCCTGCTTCTGGCTCCTGAGTGCTGGGATCAAAGGCATGTACCACCATATTTGTCTTGGTGATAACCTCCTATGTCTTTGGTATTAAAAGCCCAAATAAAGCCTTCCTTTTAGAAGATACCTTACTCATGGTGTTTTATTGTAGCAATAGGGAAGTGATTAATATACCAAGCTCGACTAGCAAGCAGCTTTACTTGCTGATCCACCTCACTAGCCCTAGACTTTTTTACACACAATTGACATGTACACCGACGAGTGCACACATTGACTAGTGATCACATAGTACATGTCCTACACTCGCTCTTGTTTCCCTAGCTTGAGAAGCTGAGCAGGAGCAGGATTGCAGAGCCCTCCTACCTTTAGGCAGATTGCAGATCATCCCTCCAATACCTCTGTGAGTAGTTTAACCCAATTTACAGATACACATTAGTTTTCCTTGAACCAGCTAATTTAATTTTGCCTCCGATATCCAACAAATGAGGCTTTTTGACACACTCAATTTTTCTTCTTGTTATGAGAGCCTATTATATACTAGCATACGAGTATAACTAGTAAATTTACAAAGATCACGCATGTGCTTCTAAAATCCTCCTCTGTACAATTAGCTCATGCCCACTTGCAAAGTGCATGGCAGATTTTGTGGGACATTGTACTAGGGGAATTAGTGTGAAAGGAAGTCTTTTTCTAGTAGAAAAGATTTAAAAAAAAAAAAGACTTTGAATCTGATGGGACAGCATCTATACTGGACCCAAACTCTGTGGAGCAGATGTGGCTATAACGGGGTATCTTCGGTGACAAGTCTCTGAGAAGATACTCTCAAAGTGTTGGAGTTGACACTTGAGAAATGAGGCTGGCTTTTCATGAGTGCAGTTGAAAATGGAAGGAAACATTCCTCTAGAAGGAATAGAAACGGAGAAACCTTCATTGAGGCTGAAAGAAAATACCCTGCTTTAGGGTTAAGAACTATGACAATAGCCCACTGGGATAGAATCTCTCAGATGAGGACTGAGTAAGCCTGCACACAACACACAAGCCCAAGGATAGGCTACAGGTAGACAGCTGGCGGTCACAGTTGAGCTGTGCTTTGGAATTCAGGGCCTCCAATAAAACTTCAACCTGAAAGGTCCCACAACACCAAACTGAAGTATGTGCAGGTCATGTCAGATGAGGCCAGCTGTGTGACAAAAAAAAACCAAACAAACAAACAAACAAACAAAAACTAGGCTTGGAGTGAGCTAACTTGGGTCCATGACACAACCATGCAACTTTCTAGCTCAATCTCTTTACCCTAGTTTATCTTTCCATCTTCTACTTGGACCCAGTAAGCCAGGGCATTACAGAAATGAGAACATGCCAAAAGTGACATGCTGGCTCTTGTCCTAGCTCTGGGGCTCCAGTTGGGATTCTGGAGATAGCACTGAAGACAGAGGAATCTGCTGGTGGGATGGCAAAGAACCTTAATCGCTTTCACTTTCGAAACGTAGCCCCCAGCATTGCTTTCAAGTCCCAGATTTCTCTGTCTCTCCTCTGCAGGTTTATCTGAAGCATCAAGCATGGTGGGATATGGGAAGTACTAACCAGAATGGGGCCTGCCTCTCTCCTTCCAACCCCCTCCTCTCCAGACTTGGCTGCTCTTGGTTTGACTCAGTCTGAGCTTATGCCAGAAACCCCTCAAACTCCATGTGAAGACACTATGGAAATGCAGCCCCCTCCTAACACTTCTTTTCTCTGTCTGTCTGTCTGTCTGTCTGTCTGTCTGTCTGTCTGCCTGTCTGTTTGTCTATGTACCTCAGCACATTAGCACATTGCCCAGTGATCAGAGAAGCAGACCTTCCTAGCTCCTCTCCACAGACAGCTACCTCAGACTAGGGGTCCAGTCAGCAGAGCCACCAGCACTCTGTGCATCCCAGATATCCTTTCTGATAAGAAAGAAGGGGTGAGAAGATTTGAGCACGCGGGGCACAAGAAGCAATGTGTGAAGCTTTCAGAGGACCCATCAGAAAGGAAGATCAGGGGAGGTGTGCAGGGCAGGGTGGCTGGCTCCACGGTTCTGCTAATACTTAACTAGCTACTGGCAGGGTGGTCTCTTTTCACTGGCAGAAGCTCACTGACGTGTACTCTATGCCAGGCACCCCAAGGCACAGCCTCAAGCCAGTCTACTTCCATACGGCCCTCGAGGAAAGCTATGGACTACCACACGGGAAGGCCTCATGAACTTGTGGAGAAGTTCTAACACAGCTAGTGCTAAAAGTACTTAGATGGAGACTGTGGGTAGGGAATAGGGCTTAGGGAGCACAGTGGCACTATAGTTAAAGTTTGAGGAACTGCCTATAGGGCTTGGGAATCAGTCTTACAAGGAAGCAATGAGGAGCAGATGGGGAGCACGTTTCAGCAAGCACTCACTATGTGCCTGGTGTCCTGTTGGGGAAGTCTTACAATACAATAACTCCCCCTTATGCATCATGAATGCATTCCAGGATCTGGAAACTACTGATAGGACTGGTCCATGAATAGACTATGCTTCCCCCCCCCCATAAATATCTACGTGCGTACAGTACAGTTTAATTTATAAATTGGACACAGCATGAGACTAACAACTGTAAACATTAGTAAAACAGAACAGCAGTATACTATAATACATTTCTTGGACTATGGGTTCTCTGTCTCTCAACGTATCCGTTCTGCCATGCTTCCCTTTGTGACGATGATGTGAGATAACATTAAGCCCATTGCGGGATGTACAGAGATGGAGATGACAGCCCCAGGCTACTGAGGACCTGAAAATTTGTCAAGAGGGCTGAGTGTGTTAGCTCACTCCTGTAATTCCAGCACTTGGAGGCTGAAGCAGGACAGCTGTGAATAGTGAACCCCTCCTCTGTCACACAATTATTAAGAGAATTAAACTATAGCAATAGGACTGATTGTGTGTCAGGTGATGATGATGATGGCTGGGATATTTCATAGGTGAAGGTTTTTTAACCAAGGCATTTTGGAAAAGTTTGTGCTTAGAAGCTGTTCTCTTCATTTTTCATGCCCCAATAATTCTGTTTACACTCTTACCAAAGGTAGGTTCTATTGGGTTTGTTGTTCCAGAAGAGTCCACTGAAGGCTTGCTCTAAGGCTGAGGGTGTAGCAAAATGGTTGAGAACTTGCATTCACAAGGTCCTAGGCTGGGTCCCTAACACCTCAAAAATACCTGCTTTGGTTGGAATCCTCTCTCCTGAATCAACATTTTCAACTCAGCTTGAAATGTAACAGCAGCTTCTTCAGTGGCAGACAAACGGTCCTTGAATTTTTTTTATATTTTTCAGTCCAAACCTATTCTTCAACCTGTGGAAACAGCCCTTACTTGGGAAACATGGCTTGGTCTCAACTCTCTCTTCCTAGCTCCTTAGCTGGGGTTTTCTTACAGGCTCCATGGTTCTGACAGCACGTGTTGGCAGCAACAGTTGGAACACGTTTTCTGCTCATGTCTTCCACCCACAAATTTTATTCCTTTTGCGTGCACTTCTTCTTTCTTCACAGTTTTACAGATAGATTTGTTCTTATCATGGTATTTGCAACCTAGGCACACAGCTGCTCTTTCCCTCATTAACTTGAGAACTTTTACTTCACAGAAGCTCCTGGTGGATTTTTTTTTTGAGAGAGAGAGGAGGGTGGGGGAGAGGGAAGAGGGGAGAGGGAGAGGGGAAGAGAGAGAGAGACAGAGAGAGACAGAGACAGACAGACAGAGACAGACAGAGACAGAGCGAGAATATGAACTAATGGTGAAAAATAGGGAAAGGATTTCAGTATGACCTCACTGGGAAGAGGAACAGATACAACAGTCTACTGTACATACCCATACCCAAGTCCATCTTCAGGAGCCTAACACGAGTTTTAGGTATAAATGTAAGGCAGGAGGTATGCATGACTGTCCTAATGAGGTTTCTATTGCTGTGCTAAAACACTGAACAAACCAACCTGAGGGAGAAAAGGGTCTATTTGGCTTACATATCCCATTAAGAAGTCAGGGAAGGAGCTGAAACAGGAACAGCCACAGGAACCATAGAGGAATGCTGTTACTGACTTGCTCTTTATGAATTGTTCAGCCTGTTTTCTTATTCAGGACCACCTGCCCAGGAATGGCACTTCCTCCAGCCTACTGAACCCTCTTCCACATCAATCAGTAATCAAGAAAATGCCCCCCACAGACTTGCCCACAGACAAATCTCTCGGAGAAACTTCCTCAAGTGAGGTTTCTCTTCCTAGGGGACTCTAGTTTGTGCGAAGTAGACAAACTAACCAACACAATAACTAGTCAGTCCTAATCAGGATATGGTCCCACCCATTACTGACTTGCAATGGTCTAGTTTCTGTCTATCCAGCAAGGTAGTCTGATTAGTTGTGAAGACTGATTTTTTTTTTCTAGGAGACAAGTTTTTCCTCTGGCTGACAACAGGACTTCATCCTTCCCCTCTACAGCAGTCCAGTTTCTTGGGGTTATCATTTCACTAATCTGATAGCCAAGTGGATGGGCACATGTGTCTCTTTTGAATATCTTTATATAGGGATCTTGGCCAAGCTGCCTCTCCTCTCGTGGTTTCTACTTGCATATCTGGTAGACTGAATTCAAGAACTACTTTGTGGGGCAGGACTGTAATGATGAACTGTGCTTTGAAGAACAGGGAATGTACCTTTGAGGAGGACTCCTGTAGTCCTAGTCATATTCAACCTGAACCTTTTACTGCATTTGTTCATTTTATTCATGTGTGTTTTTGCCTGAATGTATGCATTGCACTACATGTGTTTGGTACTCGAGGAGGTCAGAAGAAGGTATCAGATCCCCTGGAACTGGAGTGACAGACAGTTGTGAACCACCATGTGGATGATGGGAATTAAACCTGGATCTGGGTCCTCTGCAAGAGCAGTAAGTGCTCTTAACCACTGAGCCAGCCACCTTCCTGCCTCATATTCAACTCTTGACCAGGGCAATAAGTGCACAAGTATATTCAGTTTGTGACCATTCATTCATTCCCCATCCCTTCTTTCTATCTTCTCTCTGAACACTTCCCAAACCCTCCTTTTCTTGTCCATGCCTCTTCATCCCATTGAGAGTATAACCTAGATGCCCACGTGGACAAGCCAACAATTTTATTGTTTCAAATTCCAAAAAGTCCCACACTCTGGGATCACCTCCCAGTACCACAGCTGTCTTTCTAGGTTTCTCTGAGCTTACTTTAGTCCAGTTTTACAATTTTGAATCTTCCAAGACTCATACTTAGGACCTAGAGCTAGAAGAGCAAGAATCAAATGTCTCCCAAACTTCAGTTAGTCACGTAGTACCTTCAGTACCAGGCTCATGAATCACCATAATTCACCCAAACCTATTCCCCTCTCCTTTATTTTTTTAACCTATTTTTCCCTATTTTTACTCATAAATCTATTTCCCCAAAATGCTTCACTCTGGGTACTTCCCACTTGCTCTGGGGCTACTTCAAGGTCTTATTTTACTTTCATGTTGGTTCCATTTGATACTTCTTGTCACATTCCACAATGAGCTGCAAAGTCCAAGTAGGGTCCCACCATCTTGCAGTTTCTTTGCAATTTCTCCCTCACTAGGCTGGGACAGCTGGTCTGAGGGATGTTTGTAGATTTGTTAAAGATTGAAGAGACCCTTGACAGCTGGGTCCCTGGAGCTTTCAGTCCCTGCAGTTACCAGTATGCCCTTTCCTTTTCTGTGTCTACCCAACTGTCATCTTGCATGACCCGGTCCACATGTGGTCTCCTCTGGGAAGTACCCGCCCCCCCCCCAGTCCTCTAGACAGAAGCAGCTTTTCTCCTTCAACATTGTTAATTCTTCTCTGTATTGTCTTTTGATGTGTCAGTCACCCCTTCTAGAAGGTGACTTATGTCCCTTGCTCCTACCACCAGCATGGGGTTTAGGAGGAGCAGATCCCTGGGAACTGTTGACAGAGTGCCTAAATGACAGGTGGATGGGGGTGGGGGCGGTGGATGGATGCATGAATAGATCTCATTTTAGACCTCTTGTTCCCAAATCAGAAAGCTCTGACCCACACCCACAATGTGGCTGTGATTATGACAGACAGCCCCGTCCCTGTGTCTGATGACATCAGCACTGAATAGTCTTACTACTCGCCTAAGTGAAGTGGCTTTCTGGCTCCAGCAGACTTGATTCCAGGACCGATGGCCCTAGCTTACTGCCAGGCTGTTGAGGCTGGAACAGGCTGCTGAGCCAGCACCACCTGCCCCTTGTCACTTATCCCACAGGGCTGCAGCACTCGCGACAGTCTGCTGCATATGTGTGTGTGAGAGCGCGCGCATGCGGAGCGCGCATGGATTTTCTGTGGGACCTGAAAAGAGCCTTCTCATTGGCTGCCGAGGGTCCCAGTTCCAGTCTGTGAATCTCTGGGCTGCTGGCTCTGCCCTCCCATGGGAAGGCAAAGCAGGCAAGGGAGGGGAAAGTGGAGTGAGGCTTCAGGTGTGTCTGACAAGGAAGCAGGTACGCCTGGTGGCCACATTTGGCATTCCAGAGGCGTCTGGATGTGCTAGCGCCAAGCCTGCAGCCTGGAAGCCTCGTGCTCTGCCCAAATTTCTTCAGGTTTCTCTTAGGACTGGAGCCCAGAACCCACTGGCAGCTGTCACAGAACTGGATCCGTCCCCCAGTGGAAAAGGGAGCTGTATCACTTAGAATTCCTGGGTAGCACATTCCTTCACTGGTCCTTGTCACACTCATGGATAAGGCTCTGTTATTGGCCCCTCGCTCCTGCAAGCTTCTGCAGATCCAGAGAGCAAGCAGCAGCAGGAATGACAGCTCTGAGAGCAGAGCCACCCAGGGACAGTAAGGGCAAACGAGTCGGGTCCCGGGGGTTGCGGGGGCTGGCCCCATGTGCAGACTCAGATGAGGTGGGGGTTGCACTCAGGGTTTGCTAGGGTTCTTTTTTGGAACCTGGGCTGCTAGACCTGACAGGAGAGCTGAGCAAGGGGGAGGGGATAGAGAGGGAGGAAGGGATTGAGGGAGGGAGGAGAGAGAGAGAGAGAGAGAGAGAGAGAGAGAGAGAGAGAGAGAGAGAGAGAGAGAGAGAGCGCCTATGCAGGCTCTGGTCCAAGTAAGAGGTTCAGATCTGGACAATACTGTGCCAAGGGCACAAGTGGGATTTGGAAGAGCCATGTGTGTAAGAAGCAAAGCTGAGGTGATGTAAGCACCTGGGGAGGGGCACAGGTCGAGGAG